>NW_006261964.1:20156463-20192168 GCF_000493195.1 Citrus x clementina
TGCGAGTTTATTATTATTATTATTGTTGTTGTTATTATTATTATTATCACTATTACTACTATTATTATTACTACTACTACTGTTATTATTATTTTTAATTAATGATACTACAACCATAAGTTTTTTGTACAAACTATTTTATTCATACAGATGTGATATTATAGAATTGCTCAAATGAAAACTCAAAATAAAGAATTAAATTGTCATATAATAATGATACATTTATAAAATTGTTGTAAACAATTTCTTTTGGAATCTGAAGTGGTGGCTTACGTGATGTGAAAGGATTAGTTAGTTGAAAGTTTCAGAAGGGCCACAATAATTATTTTCATTATGTTAAATATACCTTGATGCTACGTAAGCCGCAACCTTTGATTGTACATCAAAATTTTTACAGCAATTTGCAGGCTCATCATTAATGTGGTGCTTTCATCTAACAAAAACTGTTATCCAACGTCATTTGGGATATAACAGTGTGTATAATGGTTGTAAAATTGGCGACAATAAGAATATTATTAAAAAAATTTTCAAATAAAATTTTACTACTTATTTAAAGAGTTACATTAGTATTTATAAATTTCAAAAGACATTTCAATTAACTTTCCTCAAATAAGAAATGTTTCTCTCTCTTCAATTTTGTAGAGTGCGTTCTCTCTCTTCAATTATATTTTATTACTTTTTATTAGAGAGAGAGAAGTGCCTAATGACTATTTATGTTTCTTTTAAAAAAATAATTATTTGATTAAAATAATATTAACATATTTTTACTTACAGAGTCTTTTGGAATATACCATATTTTTTCACTTTCTTATTTGCCAAATAAGTAAACAATAGATGCTTGAAAAATAAAATTAGTTGAGTCTTTTTGGTGATACTCTAACATATATGTGTTTAGCGCTTGTAATTGTGTTATTTGTTCCTTGTTATTTAATTAAATTTTGTATTTTCGATTATCCAGGTGAAAAGTACTTACGGACTGGACTGTGAGGTTCTAAATGAGAAGCTTAAGTCATTCTACAATGAGAAGAGGGAAGATTTGTTTCCATCAAATTTTGGCTGTAAAAATTAATTAATATATGTAGTTGTAGGTTCATGGAGCACAAAGCAACAATCATGTTTATTTATGGAAAACATGAGGGAAGCATATGGATGAAATCTCAACCATTACTTTCTGATCAATATTGCTTGAAGATGAGAAAATTAAGAAAATGTAAAGTTGATGCAGGGATTTCTGATATAGCTATAATATAAAGTTAAGTTATTTGTCAACTTATCTATGGAGTAAATGCTTGTTTAGTCCTTATATTTTAACTTAAGTGTTTTTTAGTGCCTGTTTGGTATGGCTTATTTAAGAGCCATAAGGGCTTATTTAATCGTATAAACACTTTTTAAAAATTTTTATAGTGTTTGGTTATTTTTTTAGTAGAGTTTTTTTAGCTTAAATAAGCTAATTTACCTCTACTAGCAAAAGCCCAAAATTTGAGCTTTTGGAAGTAGAGGTTATAAAGCTTTTCTAAAAATATATAATATAAAAAATATCACACAATTTAATGGTTCAAAAGTGCATTTTTTATTGACAACCAAACACCCAATGACTTTTTGTCCAAAAGCTCTATTAGTATAAGCTCTACTGCTATAAGCTCTACTGTTATAAGCTCTATTTAATAAAATGTACCAAACGGAGCCATTAAACTGTGTGACTTAAGCTTAAGTCCTTATATTTAAAAACATACCTCAAGATATCTCTACTTTTAAATATGTTATACTCTTACTCTTATTTTTTCTTTACTTTTACAATAATACCCTAACAACAATATTCTTGACATTAAGTAATTTATTTATGAAAAATTAATTAGCAAATTAACCACTAAATATCAGTACGAAAGAACTAATATTTGTTTGTACCTTTACAACAATCTTGCTAATAATTATTTATAAATAAAGTTTTTTGAGAAGTATTTATAAATACATTAATATCAGCCAACTTAAAGTAAAGTTTATTACCCTTGCAACAATCTTAATAGTAATTGTAAATGAAAATTTAATTTACCAAATTAATCCTAAAATTAAAATAATAACATATTAATTTTTATTTTGTTATTAAGGCCAATTTGATGAAATAACAATTTTATCATTTCACTAGTATCCCAAGAATATTATTATAAGGGTATTATTGTAAGAAGAAATAAAAATTAAGGATAGGAAAGTAATATATTTAATAATAGGGAGTGTTGAGATATTTTTTAACATAAGTCAAAATATGGGAACTAAACGAAATTTACCTTTTTTCTATAGCTATACTTTTGATTTTATACGGAGTAGTAATATAAACAGTTTGAAGTTATAATAATTAATATATAAGATTGTTGAATATATCATCCCTTGTAAGCTAAGATTAGTTATTTGGTTAATAACATGAACAATGAAGATATCCTATATTTTTTTTTATCTAAATTGCATCACTGATGATATATCATTATTTGAGCTAGTGATTATTTACAAGATCCAAGCAAATAATAATATAAGCTTGTATAGGATGATATATACCTTATATAAGATTTTCTTTTTTATTTGTATATATTTTGTGTTTTTGCACATGATACATAAATTGTATATCATATTTTTATCCATTAACTTAAATACAAATGTCCACAAACTACTCTTATGGATCTAGTTAATTCCCCAAAAAAAAAAATTATGGATATAATAGAATATTAATTAGTAAATTATTCATTTATGTAGTAAGTACAAGGATTTTTCTATAATTATCATCTTATAATTGCACAAATTATCAATGTGATGCATCGTCCCTCAATTCGAGACTAGGGAAAAAAACTTATTTAATTAAGATTATCAATTATAGAATACTAATTTATAAAGGTTATATTGTACTAAAAAATAGTTTTCCACTCTTATTACTCACAATGAAGCAAATACTGAATTTATATAGGGAATATAAATGACAAAAAAAAGGGCAGAAAAGGATAATCAAGAGTATTAGGGTTTTTATTATGAGCATCATTGTGTCAATAATATTGTAATTTATTTATTCCTTATATGAGGGATTTATCTAATCTTGAATATTTATTAGATTAGATTATGTGGAACATTAGAGAGTATATTTGGAGACATAAAGTAGCAAATTAGCATGTAAGTAAGATTTCATATCAAAGTGTTTTTAAATAAAGATGATTACTAAATTGGTAAGTATATCAAGTATTTATAGAAAATTGAACTCTTAAGGAAGTATATCATAGTACTTTACTACAAGGGTATGGGTGAAATAATGCACTAATATAAATGAAGTATTTCACACATTGAACATTGAAGATTGAAGAAGGAAGAAGATTTATCGTATATTGTATTAGAGAAGAAATCAACATAGAGAAAGAGTAAACCCAAAGATTTTGAAGATTCATATCATTCCAATTATGTTTTCAAACCCAAAGGTTTTAAAGATTCATATCATTTCGATTATACTTTCAAATTGAAAAAGGCTTTATATTGATTAAAATAAGCTCCTAGAGCATAGTATATGAAAGATTAATCAATTGTACATTGAAAAAAGCTATAAGAGATGGGGAATAGACAAGACTTTATTCATTAAAAATCTTGATCATGGAATATTGATTGCTCAAATTAATGTGGATGATATTGTTTTTGGCTTTGCTTCTTTATTGCATGTTCATGAATTTTTTGATAATGAAGAATAAATTTGAAATGAGAATGGTTGGTTAGTTAACTTATTTCTTAGGCTTACATATAAAACAACTTGAAAATGGTATTTGGTGAACAAAATTTGGTAAGTATGGCAAAATTTGGGGAACAAGTTTGGACTAGATTCGACTAAATACATGAGAACATCTATGAGCACTAACTTAAGGTTAACAAAAGGTGACAGTGGTTCTTGTGTTGATCCAATTCTATATAGAAGTAGGATTGGTAATTTACTTTATTTATTGGTAAGTAGACATGATATTTACTTTAGTGTTGGTGTTTATACTAAGTACCTAGCAAACCCAAAGGAATCTCATTTATCTGCTATTAAATGTATCATTTGGTTTGTAAATACGACTATTAATGATGTTATTTTGGTATTTTAAAGACAGTGGTCCAAGTCTTATAGGTTATAGTGATACTGATTGTGTAGCCAATGCTGATGATAGAAAAAGCACCATAAGTAGACGTGATATTTACTTTAGTGTTGGTGTTTATACTGAGTACCTAGCAAACCCAAAGGAATCTCATTTATCTGCTATTAAACGTATCATTTGGTTTGTAAATACAACTATTAATGATGTTATTTTGGTATTTTAAAGACAGTGATCTAAGTCTTATAGGTTATAGTGATACTGATTGTGTAGCCAATGCTGATGATAGAAAAAGCACCATAAAAGGTTGTTTTTATCTTAGTAACTATCTTATATCTAGACCCAAAAAGAAACAAATCTCAATTTCTTTATTGCTTACTGACGTTGAATATGTTGTGTTGGTATTTGACTCAATTGCTTTGGTTTAAGCAAATGCTTAAGATTATGGTATTGTTCAGGATATTCCTATAGTATATTAAGATAACACTAGTACTATAAATATTTCAAAGAATCTTTTTCAATGTTCTAAACCTAAGCATATTGATATTAGACAACAATGCATCCGTGACATAGTTAATATTAAGATTATATCTCTAGAGTATATTAAGACTGAAAATCAACTTGCGAATGTCTTTACCAAAGCTTTGAATGCATCTAGATTTGATTATTTAAGAAAAGCTATAGGTATTAGTTCTATGTAGTCAAGTTCCACTACATTTTATTTATCTCATATTAGTTTGCATCTCATGAATGATTAATACATTATATGCATGTGTTTTTTGCATAATATATTCTTTTTTCGAATCATTATGTGCATAAAAGTCTCTATTTGGAGGGTTAAAATCTTGAAAAAAAAATTTTGATTAGTTAAATCTAAAACTTATTGTTTTGCGCATATGTCTTTGAAGTCTTGATTTTAACTTGATTTTTGATATTGAGACTTTTAATGTTGAAAATTAATGGACTGAAATTGACTGTTTACTATTGATTCTTATCTCAATTATTGATATCAAGATGGGCAAGCACCTCTATCATAAATAGTTACCTACAACTCTTATGAGTGAATCTAACCTTTAGAAATCTGAGTCTGTATATCACAAATATTAGAGAGGATGAACTACCATGAAAAGAAAGCTATCTTAAGAGGTATAGTGAAAAGCTACTAACTGTAGGCACTTTAAAGAGAAAAGAAAATTGATACAAGAATTGAAAAAGAAAAATCTTTAGAATATATTTATATGTGGAAAGAAAAAAATTTATTATTGCAGTTGCTTTATATATTGCCTATTACATTAAAAAAATCAATTTAGAGATCAAGATGATGAGGTTAGTTTGACTTGTTCATTCTATTTTTTGATACAAGAGCTGTTGATTTTGAGAAAAATTGAGATTGAGCCTTGATAGATTAGTGGCACACACACAAAAGTTTAAATTTCTCTAATCTTCTTCTGTTTGAGTGATTAAAGTTTGATTAACTTGATTTCGTGTGTATTATATGAGTATTGATGAACATGTCATTTTAATTTTTGAAAAATTGTGATTTGTTTCACAAACTTATTATTAGTTTGTTTTGTTTTAAGTAATAAAAAAATCATGTCTTATTGCATAAAAATTGCATCTTATGTGTTTTATTTATCAAATAGGCATTTTAGTCATTTTCTCATAGACAAATGCGTGAAATATGTTTGCATGCATTTATGTTTTAGGGTTTTTCTCAATTTAAGGGTTAAATTGATGAAAATAATCATTTAGGGCAATACATACATTCTGACATATATGGGAACCATTCTCTAATTTTTCTGATAACTTTACAAAATTATGGGCTTTCTCAATACTGACGTGATTTGCAATTCAGTCCATCTGACTTGATTTTGCATTGTTTTTACGATTCTTGTGATTTTTATTGGATATTATGAATATTTATCTTCGTATATCAAGCACGTACATGTTATTCGTGTTATATTAAGAGTCTATGACCTTATTTGAGTTATATTATTATTCTTGCAAAGTAATTAAGGTTATAATATACCTACTTCAACTACACTATCCTATTCCTATATGCATTACGTTTCATGACTCTATTTAAAGGTTCTCAACTCTCTCTTTTACTCATGCACAATTCAGTGATTCATTCTCTACAATATCTTTTCTCTAATATTTCAATTTCTCATCATGATGAATGGTAAGGGAAAAATTTATCATTGTTTGAGCATACCCAGTGAGAATCTCATTGAAGTCAACGGTTCTACTACAAACAAAGTTAGATTTGCTTCTATTCTTTGTTCTACATGTCTTACTTATATTAAAGGCATTGCTCAAGAGAGTGAATCCAATTTTGAAGATGAAACTAAACTAATTGCTCATTCTAGTCTTCCAGCATTTGTTTCTTTTTCTAAAGGCTTGTAGTTTTAATGGTCTTTGTGGTTTATATTTGTTTCTTACGAGAAAATTTCACGCATATCAAACTTCTTTTGATATTATAGATCATTGTTTGAAAAAAAACACTTGAAGAAAACCTCACCCTTCTTTTAAAGAATCAATAGTTTCTTTTTTTTGGTATCATGTTTTGGAACCTCTTGTCAAAAGGGGGAGAGTGACGTACTTTCAATTTTCTTTGTTGAGAGATTGGAGTATTTATTGCTTCATGATAAGGGAAGAGTATCTCTTTATTTTGTTCAAACTCAATTTGAACTTGATTTCAAATAGGGAAAGTTTATTTTTAAACAAGTTTATTTATATGTTCATTGAGTTTATTATTCTTTTCTAAGGGGGAGCTTATTTGATTTGCATATGATCTTTATTGATTTGCATATGATATTTTGATTTCTTTGATATGCATTACTGCTCTCTTAATTAATATATTAATATGTGATTATTTATCTTAGAGGAAGAGTTAATTTTCTCATTTGAACCTTAGACATGAGCATTTATTAATTAAAGGATATTTTGATCTTGACTTAACGGTAACTAATGGTTTTTGTTTATGTTATTTTTTTTTTGTTTGTTTTATTACCTATATGTAGGTTACTGCTTGTGGTCTTTCTTGCTTCTATATATGCCATTTGAAGACTAGAAAATTGGTTTACTTATATTTTGACTACAAAAAAAAAAATTAATATTATCGACACAATGATGCAATTAATAAAAACTCTAGCAACTTTCCCCTTTGGCTACTAGGGATTTATATAGTCTCGTGTATTTATGAAATTAGATTATGCGGAATATTTGAGAATATTTTTGGAGGCATAAAGAATATTTTTTGTTGTAAGTAAGATTTCACATCAAAAAGTTTCAAATAAAAATTATTATTCTATTGGTAAGTACGTCAATGATTTATGGAATATTGGACTCCTAAAGAAGTATATCCTAATACTTCTCTACTAAGATTTCGTTGAAATAGTATACCTATATAAAGGAAAGCATTTCAAATATTGAAGATTGAAAATTGAAGAAAATATATAATTTTTTAAATTAGAGAAGCAGTTAACACAAAAAACCAAGAAAAAACTTATTTTAGCTGAATACGATATTTCATATCTTTATGAAGTTTTAGTTTTCGTATCTTCTTCATATCAAGTGTTTTATTGGATTTTCTTTGCTGATTATTACTTTGATCTCTTTGGCATAAAGAGGTCGTTTGTTGTGTTGGACGGATCTCAAAAAACCAACAAACACAATTGAAGATTAGTGTTTCTCTTTTAGCAAGGTTGACTAAATTAGATTTAATAAGGTGGTAGTAAGAGTAAGAGGAATCTAAAATAGTGTAAGATTTCAATAGGTTATCCTATGATCTAAGGTCCCAAATTAGCTTAACCAATGGTTCAATGTGAATTAAGCCGGACTTGGGTGTATCCATAATTACATATCTTATGGGTTAGATTGAGTATTTTATTAAAGAAAATAATTTAACGAATAATTAATTTTATTTGAATAAGTAAAAGGAAAGTTGTATGCCTTTAATATTGGATAGATTTCTAAAAACCAATATTTTTTTCTCGTCTAATGTCCCGGCGAATGTGGCTAGGAATATTGGAAAAACTTTTGGTTTTACGATCACTAATAATCTTGGTAGGTATCTTGGTCTGCCCTTTCTTCTTTCGCGGGTGACCAAGAATACTTACCAAGAAATAGTGGATAAGGTGGAGAAAGGATGTCAAATTGGAATGCATCACACCTCTCTCTAGCCGGCCATATAACTCTTGCACAATCTACTCTCCAAGTAATTCTTATTTATGCCATGCAGACGACATGCCTTCCATCTAGTGTTAAGAACAAGGTTGATCAAGCTTGTCGATGGTTTATATAGAATGGTACTACAATCGAGCAAAAGCTGAGCCAAATTAAATGGAACGCAATTTGTAAGCCAAAAATTAGTAGGGGCTTGGGATTCAAAAATCTTGAAATTAGGAATCAAGTTTTGCTTATGAAGATATGTTGGGGCCTTATCTCTTCGACTGAGAGCCTTTGGATTAAAGTTTTATGCACAAAGTATGGGATTAGTAGTTTGTATTTACAGGCTGATTTGCCAAGAACAAATTGCTCTTATCTTTGGCGCTCTGTTAGCAAACTTTTGAACAAAACACTTAAGGGTGCTGGCTGGTCTATCAGTAATGGTAAAGAAACAAGGTTTTGGTGGGATTATTGGGCCACAAAAACGCATTCACTTATTGATTATGCTATTGTCCCAGTTCGTGAGGACATCCTACATGGTAAGGTAGCTGACTTTGTGAATATGGATAGGCAATGGAAATGAGATAGTTTCAATTCTCGGCTGCCGAATCATATTCTTCTTAAAGTTGCTTCCATTCAACCGCCAAGACTTGAGAGAGGACATGATCAGATCTTTTGGTCGACTTCCAATACAGGTAATTTCACTGTTCGATCTGCTTATCAGTATCTTGCGGGATCTAGGCATGAGGATAAGGATTCAAGTTGGCTTCTTGCTTGGAGATGGAATGGGCCACAAGCTATTTGTGTTTTCATTTCGATTGTGCTGCATGATAGACTCAAGACAAAACGAGAGCTTATGAGAAGGCACTTTGCCTCTAATGGTTATTGTGATCGATGTGGCTTGGATTTAGAGAGCACTCTACGTGTGCTGAGAGACTGCCCCATGGCACAGCGAATTTGGAATCATTTTGTTCTAAGGAGCTTCCAAGTAGATTTTTATTCCAAGCCTCTTAAGGAGTGGATAATTTATAATATTCAGAGCAAGGAGCAATACGAATGGAATTTAGATTGGAGTTGCATCTTTGGATTCACCATTTGGAGGTTGTGGTATTGGAGAAATAAATTTCAGTTTGATCGTGTTTATGTTGATAGCAAGTATGTGACTCAGGACATATTGACGCGGGCCGAGGAAAATCAACGTGTTAATGATTCTTTGTTAGTTACGACAGCCAAAAAGAAAGAAGTATGGATTCATCGGTCGCCTCCTATATGGCCTTGGTGTAAACTCAATTCGGATGGTTCATGCAAGAGGTCTGGCTTGTCAAGTGTTGGAGGTCTCATTCGGGATTATAACAGCAAGCGGATTCGGGGATTTGGCTTAAATATTGGTTGTTGTTCGATTACGATTGCTGAACTTTGGGGTCTTTATCAAGGCTTGCTAATTGCTTGGGAGATTGGAATTCGGTGGATATTGGTGGAAGTGGATAGATTATGTGTAACCTAATTGGTTGCTAGCTCTTCTAGTCCTACTAATGAATGTTCTCAGTTCGTCCTCTCTATTCAGGACCTTTTAAAACGGAAGTGGCATGTGGAAATTAAGACTATTTATCGTCAGACAAATTTTGTTGTTGATGATCTTGCTAATTATGCACATTCTCTACCTTTGAGTCTTCATATTTTTAGGTCCCCTCCGGCCTCCATTAATCACATTATTATCCATGATATGTATGGGGTTGTCTATCTCCAGTTTATTTTATCTTAACTCCCTTTGAATAGTCCCTATGTATTAAAAAAAAAAAGTTTTTCTTCTCTGTCATTTTTGATACGATTTCAAACTAATATCATCCAAATTATTTTTGCGTCCACTTATTGTTTTTAATGTATTTTGGAATAATATATTCTTGAAGGATCGGATTAAAATTTTCTAGTTGACACTTGGGACAAAACCAAAATCATGTTGTGTGTGGGGGTAAGTTAGGGAACAAGGAGGAGGAGTTTTTCAGCTGACGTGGCAGCCGTGCACGTGCATGGCATGCGCAGCACACGCACTTGTGCATTCTAGCCGTAAGCGAAGCAAACTTCTCCAAATTGAAGTATGTGTGAAATAAATTAAAATAAGGAAACCTTACATCGGTGGTGCTAGTGCTTAAAGGATAACACCCCTTAATTTACTACAGTATATGGTAATAAAAATTCATCGGAGGCAAATTTCCTAATTAAATATACAATTGGCAACACATCTTTAGCTCATGACCTCACATTCTTCTCTTTTAATTCCTTATTCATCATTCACTAATGATGTGTTTACTTGAGGGTTTAGGGAATGAGAATGAAACTCATGTTTACTTGGCAAAATGTAATTTGAGAATGAGAATAAAATGTGTGGATCCCACACAATTTGGGAATAAGAAATGAGAATCTCATTCCCATGGGGGGTTGGGAATGGGGATTCTCATTCCCCGAACTGACTTTTGTATATGTCTAATGTTTTCATATTTTCTGAATTACCCTCGTTCAAATCACAATTAATTTTATTATTTTAAATGTCATTATTATTATTAATTTTTATTTTGTTAATTAATATCATTCTTATAATAAATTTAGTTAATTATAAATGGGAATGAGAATCAATTTACTAAAATACTCATAGTATTAAATAATATAATTTTCATTAACTAGATACATTAATTTTGCCAAGTAAACACATCAATGGCGTTCCAGCACATTCTCATTCCCATTTATTTTTATTAAGTACACATTAGAATCTCATTCCCATTCCAGCTCATTTTCATTCTCAGCCCATTCTCATTCCATGAAGTAAACGCACCATAAGAGTGTATTTGACTAACTTTACTGCTTTGTATTAGTTATATTACATTAGTGTCTATTACATTAGAGTCTATAAAGTTTTAATAGAATGGTGCAATACGGACAATGTATATGTGACAATATTTTATATCATTATTTATAGTACTATTAATTTTAAGTTAATATTATTTAAATTTATGAGTATTTAAGTACTTATTATTAGTTATATTAAATTATTTAAAGATTATTAATTTTTAATATTAATTATTATCATACGATCAAACAATACAATATTTTATTATATTTTTTATCTATTCTTTAAGTATTTATTATCAATTATATTAACTTATTAAATAATAATCAAATTTTATATATTAATTATTATAATATAATATAATTAAATAATAAATCATTTAATCACATTTTTAATATAATTAATATAAAAGCATAATATTAGTGAATAATAAATTATTAATTTATATTAATTAATTATGTAAAAAATAAAATAAAAATTAATATTATATTATATTATTAAATTTTAAACTTATTTTTATTTATTAAAAAAAAGAAGCTTGTAGCATTAGCTAAACCCGACTCCTAGACGAGTTTAGCTAATGTAACAAATTGGTGCAGATGAACATGAGACTGCATTGCATTGTGAGAGTTGCCAAACACACCTTAAGGTCATAATTGGTTTCTATTGCCTATAGTTTATAACTTCTATTAGATGCACCCACTTTCTATTTCGCATAAACAAATCTTGTATAACTTCATACTTAACTAAGGTAGCATTTGTTTTTTTGTCTGAAATCTAAATGGGTCTGAATTTTTCTAAAGTCTAAATAGGCCTGATTACGAAAATATGAATGACATGTTTTTTTTTTAAATATCTGAATATAAGTGGCATCTTGTTTGTTTTCACAATAAAAAAGAACTTAAATTTGGTTATTTGACATTTTTGTCCTTGTAAATTAAAAAAAAAAAAGAGGATAAAATTTTATAGTTTAGGAAATAAATTATTTTACAAAGATATTTTTGAAATATAATATTTACTTGTCATTCAGATATTTTTTCATTCAGATAAAAGTTTACTTTTTCTATTCAGATGTAAATGTCTGAAAATCAAACATAAGTTCCAAAAATCAAACAAGCATATTTCAGAAAGGTTTGAAATTAATAAAATTTCAGACTTCAGATATTTAACAAACAACCTCTAAGTGTATAAAGTTATTTTGATAGATATGATACAAAGAAAATTTATTAATTTGAGAAAATTTAATTATTATTTAATATACGATCAATTATGAAATATGTCGTTTTCATTGAGTAAATTTACATGAGAGAACGAACTTAATTTTGATTGGTGAAGGCTTTTCCCTTTTGGGAAGATATTGAAATCTTTTATTCATATTAGAACTAAAAATTATTTAGTTGTTGACATTTAAAACAATTATGAATATTGAAAGCAAAAAATTTGGTGAGAGCAATTTATTTATATGATGCTTATTTTGAGTTGAATGATAAGGAAAAGTATGGAATGATGCTAATGAATCCCTGCTTTTTATCTTTTGAATCCCTTTTTTTAAGACCATTTAGATATTTAAAAATATCCTTAATTTTCAATAAACCATCTTAATTAGGTCTGACAATGAGTTACATTGAAATAATTTTGTATCCTATTGTTACGATGTCGTACTTAATTTTGGTTATTAAATTATTAAGTAAAAAATCAAAACTAAGTTTGTTCGCTCACTAAAAATGATAATTTAGTTTTCGACTTAGAAACAGTAAAGTGATAGTATGTCAAATTATAAGATGTTATTAACAGATGGTCCCACCACTTTAGTTGGGTTTCTAGGAAAAACAATGTCCATTTCATAGTTAGATAATTTTTTATGTAATTATCTTATTTATCTTTCATATTTATCTTTTTATTTATAATTATTGTTATTTAGTATGTTTATTTTTATATGTGTAATTGTCTTTATAAGTATATTTCGTAGTTGTCAATAAGTTGTTAAATTCTGTTTAAGTAACTCAAGGGGGGATAATTGGATTTTAAAAATTTGTCAACGGCAACACCACAATCCAACACCAACAAATAATGATAAAGTCACAACAATAAGTAAGGGTACAAAAAATAAACATATATTTTTACGTGGTTCGACAAACCTACCTACATTCATACCTCCAAGTAAATCAAGTTTGAAGATTTCACTGATCAAACCTTACAACCCAAGCTTCAAACTGTTTGCAATTGACTTTAAAGGTGTCCATAAATCTTTACAAAACTCGAGATGATCATATACCTCTTTTCTTAAGTGTTTTCCAGCTAGTAGTCAATGTTCATTTGGAAGTAGGAGCTTCTATTTGTGATGATGAATGTGAAAATGCTCTCTTAACTAATCTCAAGGTACCAATGTCTTAGTAGATCATCCAATAAATTTTGTAGGGGCTTGCCTCTCCTTTCCTTTTTACCTATGGCATGATGCTCATGGGTAGCTTATCTCTAATTGGATTTCCTTTTTTAATTAGATTTTGTTCCAAAGATGTGACTTACAATCACTCAATTTTGATGTTTACAATGAAGTTTACAAAGGTCACACTCCTTAAAGAGTATGTTAGCAAGTGATAGCTCAATAATGAATCAATGTATGTGAATAAATAAACGAAACCTCAAGATGATTTGGATGAACAAGTTTTAACTCAATGAAGATTGCAAGAATTCATGGAAATGAGTTAGAGTTGGCTTTTTATAGTTTGGGGGAAAAAGAAAAAAAAAACTAGACATTATTCACTCAAAATATAACACATTCAATAAATTATCGGATCACCGCTAACTTAAGGCAGATCACCACAAAGCTTATGTGGCATGTTACTGTTAGAAAGACATTTGAAATTGTTGCCTAATTGGATAACAACTTGAAATTAGCGGCTCACTATTTGGACTCTAGAAAGTTTCATAAATTCATCGTTCACTACTAACTTGAGGCAATTCACTACTGGCTCTTTTCTAAATTTATAGTTAATTTTGGCCACAGATCTTTCTAAATTTGCATAAGCGTACAATTTTATAAAACTTTTCAAATAGGTCCTCCTTCAGTATTTCAAACAATACTTGTTAATTTCAAAAATTTTAAAAAAATTAATTTAGTCCATATACTTGAAAACAACAATTTTCATAAAATCCTTTTCACTTTAAATATATGACCTTTACATTTTGAAAATAATGATTCATTTAAAATGTCATGAAAAATATTTGAGCTTTTAAATGCTTAATCATTAATACATTTAATCATACTAGGTTTGCAAGACATGTAATAAGAAAAATCATCTAAGCTTGTAACCTTGATGGTTGTCTTTCACTTGATGAGTTTTTTTTTATTGAATACCTTGAACTTGATTTGTCATGGATGATTTTTGTCCTTCAAGAGCCACTAAGATTAAAAAGATAGAATTCTTATTTTACTCTCGACACGTAATCTGTTATCATGAAAATCAAATTTTGTATGACCTTTTAGGTCAACAAGTTGGATATTTCGCATTAAGAATTAATGCAGGCAATAAATTGTTTTTTTTTTTCCTAGTTGGTCTGCTGTCATAGGCGACCAGAAATAAAATCTAAACTCCTAAAACACATTTAAATGGTGTGAGTAAGGATCATTCCTACATAGAGTATCCAGCCTGGTTTTGTAATATGTGAACAAGGACGGGGGTTTCAGTTTGAATATAACAAAAACAATTTGAAAAAAAATCAACTAAGGAACAATTCAATTTAAAATATCAAAATCAACGAAAAAAAAAAACCATGGTCTAAGTCAACATCCACCACTGGAACTTTACATCTAGTCATCGATGCAAGTATATATCAATTCGTACTTTGAATATTCACTATTAGAACTATTCTTCTTATCTGTCCTTAGTCACAGTTAATTGAAACACAGACGATCTAGTCAACACTAACTACTAAATAACCCAAGTCAAGTGCTACAAAGTTTTAATGTAGTTGTAGCCTTAAGAATTAGAGAAATCAAATAAGTTGAAAAACACAAGCAAAAGTGGTTGTGTGCAAAAGTAGTTGCATTTAACTTAGTCGAGCATTCTTCCTGAGATCTAATAATTTCTTATACAACAAATCATTAGATCTTAATTGCTTCACAAATTCGAGTTGTCAAATAATTACGGATTTAATATCTAACTTAGCAGTAGATCGCAACAAACAATAAACTAGTAGGCCTCCTAGTAATTAAACGAGACAATTATAAAAATAAGTGCAGAAGAACATCCAATACTCAAAGCATAAATTAAACAATAAAACAAACTAGATCTAATAGTTTTGTTATTTTTAAGACTTTTGTTTCCTTCAACTTAAAAGTTTAGCCACGCAAGGCCATGCTGAAAACATGAAGGAGAAGTTAGAGAAGAGAGGGGAGAGGGAGAGGCATCCCCAAGTCTGATGATTTCTTTCCTCTTTATACGCGTTAATTCCCTTCCCAAAGCCTATAGAATCTCCTAAAATTAATAAAGATATTCTAAATATTTTCCTAAAGTAATAATATTCAAATTCGACTAATTAATAAAAAAAAACAAAGACTTAATATAAATAGGAGTTAGTGATTTCAGCTAGATTTCTCGTGCATCAGATCTGGAAACTTCCAAAGTGTATCGTCTCAAATCCGTGTATTAGAATAGTAAGCTAAGGAACGTTCCAGAATGTCAACAGAGCAAGTGCAGAAACTTCAAGCCCAATTTCAACTTTGATGTAGCCAATATCTAGAGTTGGCAACAATACCCGCGGGGCTCCAAACCCGCGGGGCCCCGCTTAATTTAGGGCGGGTATGGGGCCCCGAAAAACACTGAAAATAAATTTGGGTCTGTTTGGGGATGGGTCTAAAACCCCCAAAATTTTTCGGGTTCGGGTTCGGGGATTTTTCCGGATCCCCTAACCCGACCCGAAAATAAAAACAAAAAAAAAACTCTAATTTTTTCCCCCAAAAGAAACCCTAACAGCTCGTGAGCTGCCGTCGTCACTAACAGCCGGTCAGCCGCCACCGTTCGTCGTCACCTACCAACACTCAGCCGCACCTGTTGGTTCTCCTGCCGCAATGCTTTTGCCTTTTCTACTTTTCTTTCTTTGTTTATTTATTAACTGTCTCATTCAAGCTCTGGATACCACCACGAAGTCTGTGAACAACTTAACTGTCTTTTTTGGGTATGGGTCTTCGTGTGCTTTAAAATTTCTGGGCGTTTCAAAATTTCAAGTGAAGAGACGAATTAACAGTGCTGCTGTAGCTAAAACAGGACAGACCATAATGTTTGTAGTGTGTTTTGATGGTGAAGAAATTATGTAGGTCTACAGGTTATTTACTTAAACACTAGGATTTTGTAGAACCGAGGTGCTTGAAAAATACATCTGTAAACAAAAATCTGTCTCCTTCGTTCTAAGCTGTAGCAGCAACAGTAGTTTGAGCAAAAGTGTCGTTTGAGGGGATGGGGGGGATTTATTTGGTTTGAGGTTTTGGGATGCGTGGAGGGAAACAAAGTTGTGGGGTTTGTAATAATTGAGCAAATGGGTTCTGTTTATTTTTCTTGTAGTTTTCTATTTGGTAGTGAGTGAAGAGAGAAGTTCTACTGCCAATTTTCTTCTACATTCTTTTGCAAAACTGTTGTAATAAGCTATCTGGGAAATACCATTTAATAATATAATCACTGTTATATTCACCAACATAAATAAATTAAGTTATAAAAATGAAATCATTAACCATTAAATATAACTAGAAATTATAGATGCTTAATTAGTAAATTATAGACGCTTAACCATTAAATATAATTTCTTAACTAGAAATTATAGATGCAAATAAAAATTAACTATTTTTATTAATTTTTTTTTGTTTATGTTGTTATAGGTTAATGAAGAATCTTAGAATGTGCATCAATGGTGATGGCTACAAATTTATGTTGAAAATTTAAAATTATTTTGATTTTTCGTATAAAATTTGATCATTTGTAATTATGTCGAAGGCTTAGAATTATTATGTTTTTATTTATGTGGAGGTTGTTAAAATTTAATCACTTGTATTTTATTTTAATATGGAATTTAATCATTTGTAATTTTATTTCTAAATATGGAGGTTGTCAGATTTATTATTATTTTAAAAAAAATAAAATATTTAGAAATTATTATTTAAAAAATGGGGATCGGGTCCCCGCTTTAATCCCCGCTCAATTCGGGGATTTTCGGGGATATACCCAAACTATCCCCCATTACAATTTTTCGGGTATGGGGCGGGTTCGGGGGAAAGCTTCTAAATCGGGTTCGGGTTCGGGGATCATGATCCCCGCCCCGAACCCGCCCCATTGACATCCCTACCAATATCTCTCGAAACGTAAAAAACATGAAAGTCTATATCTTTTTCTTACGTCCATAGCACCTTGAATCATTTCAAATAGAGCTTGGATGAGGGAGTTATGCCCAAATTATGAAGCAATGTCGAAACTATCCAAGATTGCCCAATTAGCTTTATTTTGCACTTAACGCCTCCATTTGCATCCTAAACCATAATATAAGAATAACGAGTACAGTTGGCACCAAATAATAAAAATATAAACATTAACCGAAGAAATTATGACATTTTATATTCTCATCACTAGCTTAGCATGTTTATGTTTATGTTTTTTTTCAAAACTTCAGGTTGAAAAATTTTTTTCCTGTTATTTACGATATCATATAAATGATGCAATTCTCAAATATTAATATTGAAACTTGAAGTTTTGCAACACAAAGAAATAAAGTGGAACCTAGAGGTGGCCAATGGACCGGACGGCACGATGCACGACACGAGTACGGTACATGTCCGTATAGCACCGCATGACATGAGCACGTTTCGGTAGAGCACTTGGCACGGCACGCACGTGAGCCGTGCCGGGCTTAGATTTTAGGCACATGGGCCTTAAAAGCATGGCAAAATTAGAGATAGACCAAAGTACGACACGCGAAAAAATACGCAATAAGCACGTTTCATTTTTTAATGAAAGTAAACTTAAAATTTTATGATTTTATAAACAACTTGAAATTGAATCTTTTAATATATTTTATTGGCTCAAGTTTTTTAAATTTATTTAATTCTTATTTTTAAAAAATTATAATTGATTTATGTTTATAATTTATTAAATAAATAATATATATCATGATTTTAATAAATAAAATTATAAATATGATGATTTTGTAAATATGTATTAATATTATTATAAACTATTATATATGACTCTACGTAATTCCAAGTTAACAATTTAGCTAACCCCTAAAAAAAATTATTATTATTGTTGTTGTTAAGTACTAAAAAAGAATTATAATACCATAGAGTCAAACTTAGCAACTAATATTACATTCTCTTATTTATTAATTTATTATTATTGAATAAGGACTTGAGTTTTGAATTTTTTATTTTATTAAATTTAAATAAAGGCACATGGGTCCAAAAAAAAGTATATAAGCTTAAAAAAACAACTTGGCATGCGCTTTTAAAAAAAATAAAAAAGGAAAAAAAAACTTAGTGGGCTATTTTTTCTAGGCACGGCACGGCACGTGTGTCGGATTGGCACAGCACATGTTCCGGGCTGGCACGGCACGACCACAAGCATGCGTGGGCTTCCTTTGATGGGCCTGGGCCGGCATAGCACGGCCCGTTGGGCATCTCTAGTGGAACCTTGAAACGACCCGCCCCGCAACTCCCCAGGGCGAGTCTATCTAAACTCGTAAAATCGAAACTATTCTATAAAAATTTCGGCAGAGTCTCCCTTAAAAATAAAACATATCCAATCCTGCAATTTACAAATCAACACTCCCAAAATAATTCAATATCCAACCATCCTCCATAATCAACTTCTCAAATCAACATATCCATATCATCCTAAGATTAAATTACATCGATTACATAAAATAATAAAATAATACAACTCGCAAAAATCTCAAATATAATAATAATTAAATCCACGACTCCTAGCACCATCATGTGGCCACAATATCACACTAAAGTTCGCTACTGGGTTGACTGATGTACCTGTAAATCTCCTGTGGGGGGGGGGAAATAGAATAAAAGAGGGGTGAGTATAAAACTCAGTGAGCTCAGTGAGTGGATAGTAGTTGCTGACAATTTAATAAATTTATTTAAAATCATTTAATCTTTCTCAAATCACTTCCTCAAATCAATTTCATAAATCAATTTCTCAAAATATCATAAGAACTTGCTCAAACTCATTTAATGCAAATCAGTTCATTGAAACACTATAATACATATATTTGCATAAAATCGATGGAATCATATAATACACATCATATCAAATACTGAATACTAAAAACTGTCATCAAACAAGTACCCAGGGAATAATCTGATCATATCCGGACCTCGACGGACGGGCAATGACGTACTATCTGGGTAACGTCACGCCCCGGAGCTACAACGGATAGATGGGGACGATCTCATCTCATATCTCATATATCTGTACTGTGCATGCATAAGCCCCCAAAAGGCAAAAGCGCCCGAACACACGGCCCAAAGCCTCTATGTGTGTTCCGACGGGCCCCAAAGGCCTCTATCTCATCTTATCTGTATCTCTTTTCTGATCTCATATTATCTGTTTCTCTGTATCTGGAGGGAAGGGTACTGTCTAATGATTTCAAAAATAACATATACATAAACATAGAATCTCATATGAAATCTCATTTTCTTTCTATTCAACATATCTCAAAATCTGCTCAATTCTAATATCATGCCTTTACTCAAAAACGCTAATAAAATCATTAATCAAACTCATTCTCAATAACAATAAAGACCGACACATAGATAAAAATTAATTTGCCGGAAAATCATTTAATCGAAGCATTAAATACTTATCATAAAATCAGCATATACTATGAAAATAGGTTTTGTATATTCCACTCACAGTGATGATGTCTAGACTCGGTATCAACAACGTCCGCGGGTTGATTCTCGTTCGCGGATGCGGATCCTCCTAATCACGGAAACACTATAATTATTCTCTGTAAATAGAAATACAACCAATTTAATATAATAAATCTCGAATCCTATTAACGATAAACTATTCCCATATGAGTAAAATTACCAAAATACCCCCAACATCAATATTTTACCAACTTATCCTCAAACTTCATTATTTTACCAAATTATCCTCATATTCGTCAATTACCATATTATCCTCAATTCAGATTACATAAATTAATCACATTCTCCGAAATTACGAAATTACCCTCAGGGCATAAAATTACCGAAATGTCCTCAACGTCTTAAATTACCGAATTACCCTCGAAAGCATAAATTACTTCACTGCTCTCACTCAAAATTACCAAAATGTCCACTGATTACATAAAATTACAAATTCACCCCAAAGTTTCATGAATTTACCGAATTGCCCCTGCCGGTCAACGGTGACCGGACTTCAGTCAACGATGACGGGGAGCTTAGGTCTGCTAGTTCCGACCTCGGTGAGTGCAATGGTGGTGGCCGTGAGTCGCCACGCGCGCTACCGGCGGCGGATCGAAGCTCCAAAGATCCGCAAGTTTCCAGTGATCGTTCGGCGGTTTTCCGGCCTCCCTGGTGATCGTGGTTGGTCGGAAATTGTTGCTGAAGATGTGAGGAACCAGTTCCAAGTGGTGGCGCGTCACAAACCCGGCGGAATCAACGGCGACGGAAAAGGATCTTGGCCGCGACTTTCGAGCTCAAATCGTCGGTGTTCTGGTCGGTTTTCGGCGACGAGGACCACGGGGATACAACGGTCGGCTTCCAAGCTTCATATCGGTACCAAGCACGACCGGTAAGGTGGCCGGAATTAGGAGATCCGTTTGGGTCAATATCGCGGGTCCGGGTCGGGTTTTCGGGTCAACGGGTCAAAATTCCTCTCTCTCTCTCTCTCTCTTTCACGGGTTCTCTCACTTTGTTTTTGAATTCAAAAACAGTTCCCCTTCACCAATTATACAATCCGACCCTTTTTTTTTTTTTAAGCTTAATACAAATTAAGCTCAATTCGGACCCGTGATGAAAATAAAATCCGGCCATCGGCGCGTGTAATCGCGCTCAATTATTCTCGATAAAATGTCGTGACGAAATAAAAAAATTAATAGCGAAGAAGAAAATTAAATCACTCACTTAATTAAGAAAATCGGAGTGCATATGTTACAAACCTAAAGTTCTAACCTCTAATGCGAATCCCACAATGAAACTTTGAAACCCACACTTAATTTGTAATTTCAACTTCCCAAGAAAGTTCTAAACAGATTTAAGACAAACAAAACCTTAACCCCAATGCTTAAGAACACATGAACCAGAGGTATAGAGAATGATATTGACGCCACACTCAAGATGTAGATGAGAAGGTGAGTGATAAGTCTAGATTTGGAACGCCACAAGAATGCAAATTCTTGATAAGTTCACCAGTTCTCAAAAGAACTAAAGAAAGAATAATTCTTTCAAATTCAAATAACATTAATCTCTAAAATTGTCTTACATAGCAAGGTGCTGAGTTTAAATATGCTAAAAGAAACCCAAGATCCTAAAAATACAAATGGAAACATTAGAACAACCCTCCAAGTATAGGTTTATCAAATGATGCTTCAAAAGTTTTCATCAACCCACTATTAGTAATGCTAGTCATTGACAAACTTAATGCTATCCTATCATAATTAATGTTATTATTGACAAACTTAATGCTAGCCTACCATAATTAATGTTATCATTGACAAACTTAATATTAGCCCACCATCATTGATGGTAGACTTACCTTACACATTGACAAACTTGGAACAAAATAAACAAATGAAGTTGAATAAACAAATGAGTCATTGGAAATCCCAAGTCTGAATAAGCTGTAATAAATTGGTCATAACTCCTTCTAGAGAACTCCAAATCCAGCTCTGTAAATTGCATTGGAAAGCTAACTTAATTATATTTCCAAAGGTATATGGCTTGAACATTAATTCTAGCTCAATAAATACCAGTTTTATTCCAAATTTTCCATTTTTGCATTGGATCCAAATTGTGTATTTGGCTGCCCAATAGCTTGAATAATGCCAACAATGCCTTGTCTTCTCTCCAAGCCCAATTCATGATGTCTTGCATCTTGAATTGCATTTTCAGTCCACATTTTCCCAATTAATCCATTTAAAGCAACTTGCATCTTTTTTGCTCTAGATCTTGTAATTGAACCTCCATGAATGTGCAAAGGATCACTTGAAGCTTTAATGGTATTCTCTTGATGGTTCTCATCAACCTCGCTAACTAGAATCTAAAGATTTAATGCTGGAAATACAGCTCTAAGGTTAGAATCTGCAATTCCAAAAATTATTAGATTAGAACTTACAAGAGCCGACCAGATTATTTTAAAGATTGGATAAGTAATAGTAATTCATTTATTAACAAACTTTTTTCTTCATTTGGACTCGTTTCAATACTTTTTTTAGTTGCTTTGATAGGTGTAGTTACCGTAGCGCGTCAATAACAAATCTTTATAAATAGGAACAACAATCTCAATTCTACTGTTTTATATGTTATCACATTTATTTCCAATAAATTCTAGTTGAATACTAATTCTAGTTAATGATTATTAAAATAGAACTTGCAGTTTGAATTATTAATTATCAAGGAGATTATCAAATAACCACAGGAAGTTTCTTGACATATCAATTCACCATCAAAATTTTTTGGCGACTACATTTTGCCTCCTAATATTTCAACTCTTATCATTTTACTACCAAAACATGAAAATAATAAAAAATTTAACAAAATCTAAATTAAAAGTCAAATTTTCCTAGGGTTTAGAAGACGATTTTATCCTCTAAATTAAAAGAAAATTACAAGACAAATATTTATAATATTATCCCAAAAAAGTAGCCGTTAGATAAAAAGTAGGATATTTGTCTAATAATAGAAGCCTACTGCTTCGTATTCAAAGATCAAATTCTAGCTCCTACAAGCCAAATACTTCCAGCCACTTCAAACATTAAAATTATAAGCCAAATACTTAAAAATTTAACACTATCATTCAACAAAAGCAACTCACTTCAAAGATTATAATTATAAGCCAAATACTTAAAAATTTAACACCATCATTCAACAAAAGCAACTCTAAGCCACTACAAACACTATAATTAATTGAAACATAAAATATCTACCTCGCTTCAATCTTCCTTTCAAAATTAAACATGCTTTCAATTTCAAACATATGAATCCAAACTAAAAATTAGCCTTTGGTAGTAACTCAAGTGCCAATTCTATGATCAGGCTAAAAAATCGACAGAAGTTACTTGCTACCCTAATATGCAATTGAGAAATGAAGGCATGTGCTTTGGTGTCTACTACATTGGAAAATCTTAAAAAGTTATTTTGGATATGCAAGTTTAAAAAGTGTAATTTTTAGGAATGAGTCGCAAAAGAAGACCTAGAAATGCCTAATATCACACGTGGTCATGACATGAAGCTAAATAAAAATGTAATGAAGATGAATGAAAAGTTACAATGCATTCAAGCAAAACTAAAATTGACCATGGTTTTTGGTTGAGGCTTTGTGGTAGGCTTATGCATGAGAAACTAATGTAATATGCATGCCAAATTAATGTAGAATTCAATCATTATAGTTTAAGATGTAATGAAAAATCAATGCATTTGAAGCACCATAAGAAAAACACTTCTAAGTAACCAAAAGTATTTTTATAAAATCTTCAGAATAATTAACAAACTAATAATAGCATGTGCTTTCAGAATATGATATACTATAATAATGCACTCATAACAATTCGTGTATTCAAAATACACAATAGCCTATCGTACTATTAACAATTTGTGCATTCAAAATTTATTTAAATTATAATTAATATTTAATTAATATTGTTGACATTGATTGGTAGAATTAATAATACAAGATTTTTTAGTTAGTAATAATAAAAAATTATTAATTATAATATTTTAATATGAATTATAATAATAAAAATATTTAAATTTTTTATAATTAAATTTTTTATTTTATATTAACTGAGTTTTCATTTGTAATATAATTCTATTGAACTATGATTAAATAAATATTTATTTCTTATTAATTAATTCTAATAATAACGATAAAATATAATTATTATCATCCAATCTTATTCTGGACTACATCAAATACAATACAATATTAAACACGGTCCACTACGATTATATCTCATCTCATTTTCTCATTCTATCTTATTTGGCTTACTATAGACATTTTATATATTAAAATTATAATACCTTAAGCTGAGAACAAGTAGATTGCGTGCTCCCCTCTGACGTGGCAACTCCTTCACGTGCGTGGCAGCTATAAGTCCTAATTTCGGCTCTGTGTGCCATGCGCAACACGCGCCTTTTATACGTTTAGCGAGCGAATCCTCTGTCTTGCTCTCGACCATACTCAATAATTAATTAACTTCATTTACTGAAGAGTGTGATTCCTCTAATCTGAGAGCATAGAGTAAAAATAAGAGTAGTTTGTTTACATATATTAATATAATTTATATGAATATGATATTATTATTTTTGAATAAATGTATTATTATCTAAGGAAAGGGTAAAAGAAGAAAACTTTCACTTCTCTCATAAAAGTGGAAACTCCACTCGTCACTCTAAAAATAAATGGGATTCACGAAGTAGAACTCTTGTTCTTCTCCTTAAATGAGCAAGTATATATTAAAATGAGAGAAATATATACTCCCAACTCTCACTCTAGCAAGTAAGCATAACATGAGTGGAATATAAATGTTTTAAGAGATATGGCCTAGATTTTCCTTAATAAACAAATTAACCAAGTTGTTCATAAGTACAATTTAATATAACTATTGGACTATGGAGAGAGTGACCACAGGGACAAATTTATGTCATTCCTGATCTCACCACCTTCTTTTAGTTATTCATCAGGATCACTAAAAACAAATTGGTCAAGGTCTTAGCTGTAATCATAATAGCAGTTTAATATAAAAGCCAATATATATACAAGTTACATTTAGGGTTGATGTTCGTTTAGTTTTCATATTTTGAGTTAAAATTTATTCAAGACTCATATTTTAAAAAGTACTTCAAGACATCTCTGTTATTAAATATGTGATATTTTTACTTTTTATTTTTTATTTTTTACTTTTACAATAATACACTTGCAGCCATATTTTTGGTGACATTATAGACAAGAAGAAAATGTTAATTTTCTAAATTAATAAAAAAATTAAAATAAAATAAAATAAATTTTTTTATTATCATTTAACATTCAAAGTAAAATTAAAATTAAAATAATTTTTTTTATTTTACTTTTAGGGTTAAATTGGTAACTAAAACAAAAACATGTATTACCGAGGGATATAATCTCTTAGTAAATACAAAAATCTCTCGATAATACGTATTGTTAAGGGAAAATTTCCATTGGAGTTTGTTGTGAAAACGCTTCTTGTTAATTCTATAGGTCCAACAGTCCCTCGGAAATATGGATTATTACCGAGTAAAATATCCCTCGATAGAGAGGAAATACTTCCTCAGGAAAACAATGAATAAAAATACTGCCTAGGAACATATTTTCTCAATAATGGCATATTTCCAATGGAATATGTCCATCGGTAAAAATTTGAAACCCTAGGAAAAACCAAACTCCAACCATATTTTGAACCCTCGGAAATATTGGGAAATATTGGATAGTCCCTTGGAAATATAAAATTTTCTTTTTTTCTTTGTTTTTGCCATTATTTTAATCAATTCTGTAGATGAATTACATAATCAAAGTGTAATAAAATTAAGACGATTACTAAAAGAATATAATAAGTTCATTATCAAAGTAATAAAAGAGTACATGTAACAAAAGATAAATGTTACATAAATTTTAATTTTTTAGATTAAAATTAAAAATATAAATAATTAAAATAAAGAATGCGGAGACAAATATTTTTTAAAATGCTAAATCCACCCACAACCTGTAATAAATTTTAATTTAAAATACCAAATCTGCCCGTAACCATAAAATTACCCATACTAGATAGGTTTGGGCAGATTTGCATGTTGCCAGGCAATTTTACCATCCCTAAGGTTATCCCTACATAACTCTAAAGCTTTCATATTAACAGATGAAAAATGACTAGCAGATAAATGACTAATGAATTAATTGGTTATAAAAGATTTTAATTTACATATATTGTGCATTTCTTGACGACAAACTGTTCTCATAATAATCACTGTGGAACCTACAATGCAGCAAAAAGCTTCCTTCATTGCTTCATTGCTCCAGCAAGCTGCTTCTTTAGGTTGAGGACCTCAATTCCCTTTGAAGCCAACCGATCCTTGAGGTTTGCCGATGCCTCCTCAAATTTTTTGTTCATAATATCGGAGTCATCCACTGCTTGTTTGTATCTAAAACGAAAGGCATCTAACTGTGCTTGTGTCCCTCGTAGCATCATTTGAAGCTTTGCCTTTTCCTTGTTATTGCTGACTTTGTCCTGATTAAAGCTACTAATAATAAGAAATACATGGGCATATTTATATTAAATTTTTATCTGAAAAGAATTTAACTCAATATTCTGGCTGAAACCACTATTCATGGTCTGTCGCCAATGGGGACGCCATCATATCTTTGGTAAGCCAAGATTGAGTCTTTAAGGTGAGGTGCTACTATAAGGATATACATAACTTTGTTCTACAGAAATTAAAACGAAAATAAATAAATAGCAGCAGCAACAGAAGAATTAATGTAAAGGCTATCGGATTCATAGAAGATGGAGGATAAGATAACATTGCAACTATTAAACAGACGTATGTGGACTTACAATGTGCTCCTTGACTTCCATGTTGGAAATTCTCCTAGTCAGTTCCTCCACCCGAACTTTGGCTTCCAATAACTGCTCTTAAACATCTCATAATAGAATCAGATGAACCTCGGATAAGTACCTAATATCAGAAAGGCTATTTGATCAACTTACCTCATCACTGCAATTTTTCCTAAGATGTTCCACTTTAACTACATATCTCCGCTGCTCTTCAATCTGAGTCATCAAACTATCCCTTTCCTTTGTCACAATGAGAAGTTGGTTTATGATTTTCTATCATTGAAAAGATATTTTCAATCAAACATAAATGCCATGAATCTAAAAGAATTGACATTACTTCCCAATGGCCAAACTAAAACTAGTTACTGATTGCCATATATTTTTGGTTCTTTTCTATAACTGTAATTTCTGCAACAAAGCATACAGATGCAAAAACCTTTGAGTCATTGTTCTCATCGGATCCCTTGTCCAATTCCCTAGTTTGAACAAGCAAATCTTCTCGTTCTTTGCTAAGAAAAGTTAGCTCCTTCTGAAATATTTCCGACTTCTTGTGAGCACAGTGAAGCTCCAAAGAGAGCATCTCTATTTTTGACTTCAGCTCCTGAAGGAAAAATGATAATTACAAATCTAGTTTTAATATTCCTAAGTCAACTAGTCAAATTAGAACTGCAAACCAATAATACTTACTTCCTGAGATGGATAACTCTCAACTTCAGCTGCTTTTAAGTTGTTTCTTAGTTGATCAATCTCTAAACATTTATCCATACTGCAGTACAAGTTAATAAATAATTTGGGATGCTTACAAGTAAATATGAAAATTAAAAGATTAAAATTCTGATAATAAAAGAAATGGGCTCCTAGAAACAATGCTTTTTAGACATGCACATCAAGGTTCAGAATTTCTAAGGTTATAGAGGCATGCTGAATCTCTCTCTATATCACAACAATTTGTTGACTTGAGTGCTGAACAAAATGTTCATGAATTCAAAGGAAAAGCATCATGGATATCTGATAGAAGGGGAATTAAGGAGATATTAACATATATCTTCCCTCAACCTTACAAAGTCCAAATATCAGAAATTTAAAATGAAAAGAATGCCCTTCAAGCTTGATGTACATAGCTTAATAACCAAAAAAATGTGTATTATGAAGATGAATTATAGATTTTAAATGACATTTAAACAAGTCCACAATTTTGCTAGAAATTTACCACTGTCTAGCTATAAAAGCAAGTTTCTAACTGCACACTCAAATAAAGCATTTGCTAGCCACTAACAATGCATGTAATCTAGGGTATGATGGTGAAGAATATCTTCGGCCTCATTAATTTCAATATCCATTAGCTTTCTACCATTAAAAAAATAAAAACAAAAACAAAAGGACATAGTAAACGACTGCATGGACATCTAACCTTTAACCAAACAACAAATCAATAAACATCTTGTGGAAATCGACCGATGATTGAGTGGTATGTGCTCAAATTAAAAGCTGAATGATGAAATCCTAATGAATTAATACATGGCATTGACACTTTCAACCCTTGAAGTCCATATGAAAGGGGTTAATATTGACTATTCATCTATAAGTCTGATAGGACTTAGGGTTAAATTAGGGCTGACTTTTATTGATTAAATCAAAAGAAAATAAACAATCAATCCTGACCTACAATTCGAGAGGTAGGTCAATCTCTCCGAAAACTCCTAATGGTTCCTAATACCAGACAAAACTCAACATGAACCCTAAATAACTCCATAATCTCTTATTTATAGCTGAACCTTAATTAATAAAATTACTAAACTGCCCCTGCCCCCAAAACTACTAAACAGCCCCTGCCTCTTTATATTTGCACCTAACATAAGTTTTCATGGATCTAACATTACTCCCCTCCCAAAAAAACACCTTGTCCTCAAGGGGGAATCCAGGAAACTGCTGATGTGTCCTTATCTGCAATCATATGTGCCAACTCCATTGACTCCCCTAACCCTCTCGGCCTTAGCAAGCGTAGCACGGCTCGGATTTCCGATTTCAATCCCTTCATAAAATTCCCTTCCATCACTGCCTTTGAGACTTCCCCTAGACACCCGAACAACAACTCAAACCTTTCCCTATACTCCATGACCGTTCTCTCCTGGGTCAAGGCAAAAAACTGTTCATGCAAATCCCCTTCTTGAGTGGCTCAAAATCTCTCCAATAGGCGGTCCTTAAATTCACCCGACCACAATGGTTGTCGTTGTTCTCGCCATTGAAACCACGCAAGCGTCTTTCCCTCCAAACATAACGCCGCCACTGCCATCAGTTTTTTCCTTTCTGAGAGTTCATTAATGGTGAAATAGCACTCCACCCTATACACCCATCCATAGGCATCCTTCCCTTCGAAAATGGGCATTTTTAGTTTCCTTACCCCAAAATCCGCTCCAAATTGAGTCAGACCAGCCCCAGTTCATGCCATTGGAGGTCTCCAACCTCCCGAATCTACTCCAATGTCTGCAAAGCCCGAAGACCTAGCCCAAAATTCTCCTTACCCAGCCCCATATTGGGCTGAAATCCCTAGCCCAGCTGCATTCCGGTCATAACAGCTCCCTTTCTCGCCGGTAACCCCTCCTCCTGGCCATCTGCCCCTAAATTCGACTTGTTCAGACCCAAAACCGCCCAGCCTAGGCCCAAATCCAGCCTGCCCCGACCCACAGCAGCCCTGCCTTGGCCCAAAACGGCCTTGCCCAGCCCAAAATTTGGCCTACCCAGGCCGTGCATCACCCCCAAACGCCGCCGAGTCGCCAAGCCCAGCCACCCCTAACTCCTGTGCACCCCATTCCAATGTCAAAACACCAATTCCCAACCCTAAACTGCCTCCTCCAGCCGCGTAACCCTCAAATCCACCGCCCCCAGCCGCAACCCAGCCTCCTTCGCCACGCCCCATGCCAGGAAAGGCTCCTCTAGGCCGTAAGTCCCCTAGGCTGACCTCCCCGCCACCAAATCCGCCATGAACTGTTGCCCCTGGCTGTGCAAGACTGGTGGTTTTTGGCCCTCCGCCCTCTGTGCCATCGCTGAACACGAGTTTCGTGCGCCAGATCCTTCTCCCGCCACACCGCCTTGGCCTATTGATACTGCCAGTGGTGGGTTGAGGTGGAGTTCTGTCAATTTCAACATGGCTTCAAGAGATGAAAATTTTTGTTGAACGTTATTAAATCACTCGTCAATGGTGGCCTTGAGCGATCCAATCTCTGTTTCCAATTTTTCTTCAAGCGCGTCCACTTTCTTTGCTGCCATTGTCCCAGGATCCCTGCTCTGATACCACTTTGATAGGACTTAAGGCTGAATTAGGGCTGACTTTTCTTGATTAAATCAAAAGAAAACAAACAATCAATCTTGACCTACAATTCGAGAGGTAGGTCAATCTCTCCCAAAACTCCTAATGGTTCCTAATACCAGACAAACCTCAACATGAACCCTAAATGACTCCATAATCTCTTATTTATAGCTGAACCTTAATTAATAAAATTACTAAACCCCTGCCTTTTTATATTTGCGCCTAACATAAGTTTTCATGGATCTAACAAAGTCATCAGGTACTAAGTCGGTGTCATATTAATAGGTATTTGGGCAGCCATAGAATAAGAAGCGATTTATGACAAGATGAAATATTAAATATGCTATGGCTTTTCAGTTCTCTTAGAGAACTTGGAGTTTCTCATTTCCATTGTTTAATTTGCAATTGTGTTTCCCCCTTTTCCCCGCTTAAAAATGGATTTAGGAACATCAAAATATGACTTCCATCATATCATGCTCTGTACTACATTATATATACCATTTAGATAGGCTTCCTTTAATTGCTAAGAAATCAAGTACACAACAAACAGCATAACCGCAAGTGAAAACAGAAAAAACCTGCATTTTTTTTCCAATTTGGCTTCTTCCTCAGAAGATGCCAATCTTTCACGCAGATACATGCACTCTTCTCGGCAGGATTCTAATTCATTCCTCACCTAACAAAATTTAACATTCTGTATTATCAGATTATGGGATACACATGGAGGATCTTAAACATTTTTAACCACAAACTAATTATGAAAAAATCCACTGAATAAACAAGTAGAATTAATCATTTCAGCAAAATAATGGAGATATCTTGCACAAAGAGTTTACCAAAAGTCGCCAAGAATTCAAAGCTTACTAATTTGAACTAATTGGGTGCTAATCTTGAACGTCTAAAAGCAAAAGAATATTCTCCTTGACGAGATATACTTTTAGTAGAAATGAACCACTCTAACAAGATTCATTGATGCTAACAATAGACCCTAAAGAAGTTTGTTCTAAATAAGTAGGTCTGAACAGTTAATTTCTCTATATATGCATATCTCTTTATCTTTAGTTCAAAGTTTTGTTTAAATCCAATATAAATGATGAAATATAATCTCTACAAACTCTGAAAAAAATGACTTTTTTATGACAAAAAACAGATTTTGTAACAATGCAATAGCGCCGTGGAAGATCGCAAACACAATATGACATAAAGATGAACCTTTCTAGGACATCTAAGTAAACATTTACAATCTCTTAAGAAGTTTCGAATCATACCTTCGACATTCCTTTTAATAGTGATGCACACTCTGCATTGTATAATTTGGCTTTCTCTTCTATGGCTTCAATAGAAGCTTTCTCCTTTGCCGACCATATCGCCTTTTCCTCCTCCATTTCCAAAAGGGAATCTGTCAGTTGCTACAGAAAAGTTAAAATGAATTTAGTAATGCTACACCAGTAAAATACATTATGAGAAAAGAGATGGAAACAAGTAAAACTAAAAATTAAGCAAACCATTGCCAACTCTTCCTTCTCTTCATACAATATCTTAATAGAGCTTTGCATCTTCTGCTCATTGAGCTTAGATTCTTCAATCCCGAGTCTCTGAATAGATGGAAAAGTTAAAATGCCATAATAAAGAATTTAAATAGGAAATGCAACAGTTAAATTTCTAACTTAAAAATATAAGTAAAATTGATACACAACAGATATTACAATATCATATCTCACAACCTGGAGGAAGGTTCTACCCCCACCTCTAAGGAGATATATCTACTTCCACTTATAATTGGGAGACAGCTGCCCCCAACTACATTTGCGGGTGGGGATTTGCTATAGAACCCCCCGCAACTTCCCCTATCCCAACCACAACACAACCCCCCCCCCCCCCCCCCGGGCGCCAGCAGGCATATTTCTAACCTAGCAGTTACCACAATAAACTTCGTAAAACCAGTTAAAACACTAAGAAACAAGAGTAGAAAGCTTACAAGGCCTGAAACCTCCTCTCGCAAAATATTCAGTTCAGTACTTGATTTGCTGAACCTTTCAGACTTGGCTTCTAATTCTGAAGCAAGATTTTCATTTCTAGTTAAGGCCTCTTCTCTTTCTCTAGATGCAGCTGCTAATTGTTCTTCCAGAGAAGCAATGGCTGTCTCCATTTCAAATGCAAGAATTTCCAGTTTTTTGTAATCTTCCTAAACAGAAAAATGAGTTAGTCATCTGCACATGAAACTGCAAGCCAAGGAAAAAAAATGGAAATCTGCTCCAACTTCCCATAAGGAAACTATTTGAAATGTTGCAAATTGTAATGGAAGCATCAAAGAATGTTTAGTGGGAATTCATACCACGACAGCACTCATGCATTAATTGATATTGAAATCTATGAAATTGTTTACATGTAAAACAATATTATAAGTTTCACAGCATAATAGTAAACCACCAGGCATGAAGTCATCATTACAATGTTTAAGATACTTAAAGATAGCAAAACATTTTCCAGTAAAACAGGCTGATATGATGCCTGCAGAATGGTAGATACAGTATAGTCACCTAAACTTTGACATAATTTAAGTTGTAAACAATAATATAAGTTATGAAACGTAATAAAATATTAATATTCATCAGTTCATCATTAAAGTGTTGATGTGCTTTCAATGCAGTGGTCCAGAATATAATCATCCAAAGAACTTGCTCATGGTAAAAATTTCAAAAATCTATGATGTTTCAAATCCACAGTTGAAATTAACTAAAATATGCAACAAATGTGAAGAATGCAGGCTCTATATGAAACAATAAGTTCAATCAAATGACCTGCATCAGTTCATACGGAACACCAGGACTCTTTCCCCTTTTGGGATCAAACATTTTTGAAGTTTTATCAACAACTGAATCACGCCTCCTGCCTGAGTGCGAGTCAAGTTTGGTAATATCACGTTCAAGAAGAGTATTCTGACCATGCAATCGTTTGACCTCTCGTTCAGCAAAAGCTTTCTCACCCTGAAAACATGAAAATGAATTTCCTGTTGATGATATGTCAAACTAATTAACTTTAATTTGAAAAATAATAAACTAAAAATGTGTTTATACCTCTAGTTTGGTTTTCTCCTGGACAGCATTCTTAAGTTTGCATTCGGTTTCTTTCAATTTTGATTTTGTTTTCTCAAGATCTTTTCTCAAACTTTCTTTTTCCCTTGCCAGAGAAGAGGATGACAGATATGATAGTTCGTTTTCCAGAGTTTGTATCTGTGTTAATAAATCCAAATTTTCCATATTTTGTTGTTCTGAAAATTCCTGCAACAGTTAAAAAAATTGACACAAGGGTATTTTACAAGTAAATGAATTGTGGATAAAATGTAAAATTCAGACTGTACAAGACATTTCTCAGCTTTGAGGATTTACTCTTATTTCTTGTATCTGCTCCTGCAGATCAACAGATTGATTGTCCATGAGAAGCTGCAAAATGTTATTGCACATCTCTCAAGTCGGATATAGAAAAGGTCAATCTAATGAGCAAATATGTAAACAAATACAGAATGTCACACCTTCTCTCTCTCAACTTCAGAAACTTTCTTTCTCATGCAACAGCGTAACTTCTCATATTCACAAATAATTGAATGTTGCTGCCCAGAAATGTGTCCAACCAAAGCCTTGAATTCCTGCAATATAATGGACGAAACTAAAAATTAAGATGGTCATGAGTCACAGGATTCTTAAGGTGGAAAAACCTAAAGCGCGAATTTTATATTTAAATAATTAGCGAGCTTTGGGGGAACAAGAAAATAAGATATTTCAGAAAAATTAATGAACTGAACAACATAAAATTAATTGATGCTACCTTTTTCATATATCTATAATTTTCTGTGCATTGCATGACAGTTCTCACTGTCATTAAGATTTTCTCCACATGCAAAATCTTAAGCTACATTCATTCATTCATTGACATTCGAATTTTCCCAATCTTTAAAACTCTTGATAGTGATAACAATTTTCACAAAGTAAACTAATAGATATAGCTCATCTCTTAATTCCTAGCCATATTTCTTTCAAGAGTAAAGATCTAATATAACTTTGAGAACTCAAAGTTAGAACCGATACCTGTGATGCAAGTTTCATGTTAAATTTCAAACATCATGAATTGCAGAACTAATAATAAAGGGTGAGCATGTGGGATTAAGTATAGGAGGTCTCATTTTTACACAAACTCCTATTACAATTTTTGAACCATTGGACCAATAAGCAATAAAAAGTTGATGTTAAATTCAAGCAGGCATTAATTACAATGTAAGAATTAATATCAACCATTGAAAGTTCAATCCAACAGTTTAATAAGTGCGTAAGAAACTCGTGTAACAATTATGGTGCCACGGGTTAGATATGTAGGTATGCATGTATGAATAAATGTTTCCAGTAAAAAGAAACAAGAAATTCAACAAGAGAATTTACGTAAAAGATAAAATAGATAAACCAGTTGATTGGCCAGTCGGCAGCTCCTTAATACAAAATTTAACAGCACTAATAGACATTTAAGAATAAATGTAATTCATTGAGTCCAGGGGCACAGCTTCCCTCCTTCCTTGCACTATATGTAGCTCCATCAAGGACCAGTAGTGTTCTCACACTTGGAGAACTACTGTATAAACTATGTATAACTTTGGAATAGTGTGAAAAAAAGTGTCTGAAAAATACTCACAACGTTTTGTGTTGTATAAGGCAGATAGCATCTTAGAAGATAATGCTAAAAAAATGTTTGAAGAGTACTTACAAGGAATTCATTGTATATGGCAGATAGACTTTTGAAACCTTCGTCCACTAGTGATAAGGCACTATCCACTACTTCTTTTGCGCTTTGAAGTTCATACACTATTTCTTGGACTTCCAAAAGCTTTATCACGGTGACAAAATTTCCCCCGAAATTAAAGAGAGCTTAAAATCAGTTTCATGGGCTTGGATAGAAGAACATTTATATAGAGCTTAACCCATAGACTATTGGGTGCGACTAAGACAAATACTTGTGGGGGGAACATACAAAGCAGAAGTTACATACATCCATTCCTCCCACAGATTCACTAGAAGCAAGCCGTTCTTCAGCAGCCTTAGCCTCCTCCCGTGCATTAAGAAGCTCTTCATGGAGCTATAATAATTATATGACATAGGGCAACACAAAATCATTATTGAGATGGCTCATATCTTCTCACAGGCCTAAGAGAGGTTCTGCAAGGTGGTCTTCAATTACAATTACCTCGTCAAACTTCTCACTAGCACATATATCCCGCTCCATGGCTAATTCAATTAGACTGTCCAGATTTTGTCGGCTTGAAGACTTCTGCTCTTCTAACATCTTAATCTGCAAGATGAAGAATATAATATAGATGGCAGTAACTGCAAAACCCAAAATTATCTAAGAGAACAAAAGATGAAACCTTCTCTTGAAGTTGCTTGATAACCAGATTGGCCTCGGACTCCCTTATACTTGCATTTTGGTCCCCATAAGGAGCACATTCATTGACATAATAAGT
>NW_006261964.1:20201269-20235390 GCF_000493195.1 Citrus x clementina
AGAGCTTTGCTTCTTGAGTGGCACTTTTCTTCTACTTGTTATATTCAATAAAGCACAAGGATCAGGAAGATTACAATCTTCCGAAGAATAACTTCTACCATCTTCATCCTGTTTGCAGGACTCATCCTCCATTTCGGTTTCATTCACCAACTCTTCAAAAGGAAGAAGCGGGCCCATTTCACGCTCAGTTCTTGTAGATTTTACAGCAGAAGCCTTTAAATGGACATTTGAATACACCTATAATGAAGCCAAAACTATTACTGCCAGGTTTACTACTACCAGATTAAATCATCACATAATATGAAAAATATCAGACTTCTTACAGAATATGATATAAGAATAAAATTACCAATCACATTCCTTGAGAAGTCTATCTTTATCATAAATCAACAAAAATAGCTGAGAAAATTAGCACAAGAAAGTCTCAAAATGAGTCAATAGAAATTTAAAAATTGACACAAAGGGACACCTTGCTCTAGGTTCTACATGGTCAAAGTATTTACATTGACCAGGTAAAAGAGAGCTTGAGAACTCAACCTAGCTACTGATTGATATGATGACCTTCAAAGAGTGACCCATTGTTGAGGTTTATGTAATAACGAACGAAGATTGATTCTTACAATCTAACCATGATGGAGATTGATACTTATCAGCCTAAACCATGAATAATTGATGAAAGTGTGTGTCTTATTAAGAGTTCACCCCAAGCAGCAATTATTCTAGATGAATAATCTCTTATTAACTCCCTTATTAATGGTTCAAAGTCATCAAATGCGTGCTAGTTGAATTCTGATAAGGCAGGATGTATGCAGATTGCAGTATGATTTTTTAAGAAATGAATGTTATGATATTTAAAGCATTACTGAAAATTGCTATAGAATTGTTCAAACTTCCAGTTATTTGAAACTCAGGGAGATAAAGGATGTGCGAAGCCATGATTTTTTGAAATAATCAAAAGTCGCATGTCGCCCAATAGATGCTAATGGCTGAAGCTGCACAAAACTGAGTGGCTGAGATTGAACTTGAGAATTCAGATTTAAATAATGGACAGTGTCCAATAGTTTCTAGAAGTTAATAAGACCCGCCCGTAAAGCTCATTATAAAGTACCCTTAATTTCAATTTTATTGGCACATCTCCACTTTTTTTTTTAGCATTCTCACTCGAGCATCAAAGTCTTTTTGGGTTACAAACACTTCTAGTCACACTCAATATAATCAAGACCAAGGTCAAGTAAAATTCTCCTTTCATTGGGTGAAATTTTCTTTCCTACATCTTCATAAGATCTGAGTTCCTAGAGCACAAAGCTAAATAAATAATAAACTTTTGTTCTAAAATTAAAGCAAAAAATTACCTCTTGAAGACTCTCACTGGAAAGATTACCTGGGCACCATGTGTCCCGCCTTTTATTCTGCAACAACAAACAAAAAACTTCATCAACAGTAAGGAAGGTGGGTACATGGTGTATCACTAAAAGATAAAAGAACAATTATCATATGATAGAAACCGTGATGAGCATTTATCTATAATCATACAAACCTTTTTTGCACGTTCATGGTTTTCATCCCTATTTGAATATAACACCATTGAGCTCAAGTTTTTTATTTTCTTCGCTTGCTCTTGCAATACCTTCTCACGCTCAGCTTGGGCTTTCTTTTCCTCCTCCAATTCCAATGCTATACGCTCCCTCTCCAATTCAGACTACCAAAGCAAGCATAGAACTTATAATCATGTTCACACGTTCATCTTCAACAATCATTAGCTATATAAATTATATAATATTACCTGTAATAATGTATTCCGTAATCTAAGGATCTCTTCCTCCAAATGTTCTGAATGAGAAGCCTAAGGCACAAATGAAATTGTTAGCCATCCTATATTACAAAAACACTGTTACAGGGAGAATGTGTATTGTGCATGCCTGTAATTTGGCTCTAAGCTCCTCAATTTCTTTCTTTTGACGCTTTAACAGCGCAGCATCTGTCAATATCTAGGAAGACAATACAAGCTGGGTTAATATTCAAAACAAAAAAGGGAAATAACAATAAAGAAAGGAAACTATTAAAAAAATGCATGACATGCACTAAGATGTTGAACGCAAGTGAAAAATAGGAAAAAGAGGACGTGAAATGAAATTTATGAGGAAGGAAGAAGAGCAAAACCTCATTCACACGAGCACAATTTGTGACACATAATGCTCTACTTGCAAACTGAAGACTGCTTTTTGTCTCATCTGCATGAATCTGCCATCACATCAATAATGCTAAATAATCAGGACTTAATAAATCAAACAAACATCCTCACGGTTTGGAGCACATAGATAATCAAAGCATCAAAAACAGTACACAATGTACTTCTAAATATTTGTTTGCCTAGGGACTGAAATAGGTTAAAATGGTTTCTGTTTTTGTAAGTAGTCTAGCAAATAGATCAAGGTTTGGCGCTCATTAATTATTTGTTGAAATAAAAAATAAATAAATAGCTCTCATAAAAAGAAATGCTTGTTACTTATGTACATTGTGACAATGTTGAAGGAATATTTTAAGAGTTCTCCACTTACTTTGTGAACTTTTCATAAAAATACTACTTCAATTCAAAGAAAGGTATTTGACTGTAGCATTATCTTTTGCAAGATAATGCTCATAAAACTTCCTCTAATATATGTAAACATGCTCCAAGAGACTCTAGAAAAGTACAAATCACTTCAACTTGACTCAACTATTAAAACATGCATTCCATCTATATTTACATAATTAAAGACATCAATTATACAATTAAAAACCACCTGAAGCAACAATCAATTCTCTTTTTTTCTTTTTGGTAATATTGTGTATTTTTACTCCAACGCAACAATCACCATTCATTCTTAGGCAGACAAGAAAAACAACACACAGAAAGAAGATAAAATATTTCCCAATTCAAATGATTCCCATGTTCTAGTTAAGGTGAATTATTGGGAACAACTTATCTCCATGCTCAAGAGAAGAAACAGTGCAAAGATGTTAAAAACTTTAATTAATAGAAACTGCTTTAATAGACACTCCAACTAAGATAAAATGGTCAGAAAATTTTTTAAAATTTCTCTTATTCAAATTTCTCACAATCTATCCCAATTGAGAAGAGTAAAATGCCGCACTAGCAATTGAAGATTCATCAAAAGTTTACAGCCTATAAATATGCCACCAAACCTCGCAATGTTGATTCCTCAATCCACTTATATGAACTTTCTTTATATATAAGTCATCAAGACTAAATGATTCTACATTTGTTTTATAATAATAATTTGGTAATATGCTTTTTGTAAATTTTGTGCTTTGCCACCCCCAAACCAAGGTTCTCCGTCTAGTATCATCCATGAGTCAATGAAAAAATAATACCCAATTGCCCATGGAAGGAAAACTTGAAAAGCACATACAACAATAAAACACTGTCTGACAAAAAGACAAGAAAGTACTACATTTGAACCATACAAGGAAAAGTTCTATCTTTAAAATTTATGTAAATCACTAATTTAACCACAAAAAGAGTTTCAAAAATTTAAGTATGCATTCAAAGATGTTGATCAAGCATAAGGTTCATTAGTTAACAGAATGCTACCTGCGCAAGAGTGATATTGCAAATAATAGCTGTATTTGCATTTCCGCCAAGAGCAGGTTGTAAAATGCGAGTCAGTTTGCTATCTCGATATGGGACATGACCCCTACATTGAATATGTCAATTATTCTAGGAAAACAACAATTTAGTCTTAATGCATGCTCCTGAACAGATAACTTACCCTTGGCTTTCAGCTCCTTCACTCAATTTTTTAATAACAGTTCCTAGTGTCATCAAGCTTTTGTTAATGTGGGAACCCTCTTTGAGTCGAACCCCTTCTGCACCAGTTTTTGCGGCACGCTCTGAACCAGCAAGGTCCACTAAATTCTATAATCAAATAGAAATATAGAATCAACAGTAAATCTGAATTATAGGGAAGATAAACAAGATATTTTGTTCTGACTATGGCAAATTCAAATATACATAGATTAAAATATTTATTAAAAAATTTGCAAGAAAGATGTAAAGATTGTCTAGCAATCCCATACCAAAACCGATACACGAACGGCATCACAAGAATTGTCGTTGTTATCATCTTCAGTTTTATCCCGACTCTCTATGATCTGTTTAATAAGCAGTAAGGCAGAAGAACGTATATAACTCTGACAAATGATATTTGTAAAAAGATAACATCACATTACCATGCGGAAAATGGTGTGAGATCTACTACTGTGCAAATTCATATTTGTTTCTCCAATATGTCTGTGAGCTGAAATTTTGAGAAAAATAAATAATTACATTTGCAGACAATTGGCTGATATATAGCCAACAGCAAACAAGAGATATACATTCTCCAAAATCCATAAGATTAAGAACTTGCTGAGGAGAGGCAACAATTTCTTCTCTCAAACCAGCAACATATATCCCTCGCTGCACATATAAAGAAAATTAAAATAAACTGTCAGTCATAAAAACTCCTAGACATGTACCACTAGATAAAGCTTCAAATACCTCCAGGCTTTCGTGAATCTGCAGTTTTCGATGCTCAGGAGCTAACAAATCATTTATGTCCTCATTGTAAATCTCCATATAGGACATTCGGAGAAGAAACTCTCTGTCCACTTTCTGAAATAAAAGAAACAATCAAACTCATCCATTCACCCCAATCTAATAATTTTGAGCAAAAACAATAACATATGGAAGTCAACATAACAATAATTATCATAGGTCTTGATTTTTGTCAATACTGTTAAAGGTGGTGGCCTTTAACATTTTTTCAATGCATTATTACTTATCAGAAAAGCTGAAGAAATTAAATCCATTAGCTTCATCCCCAAAGAGTAATGGCATGTTAATAAATAATAACATATAAAGAAACTAAAATTGGGGAAAAAAAGTGACAGCATGTAATACCCCTAGTATGATGTCAAACAAATCATGCACAGCACGAGGGATGACACCGGGTTCAGTAAGCGAGCCACGCATTGTATGTGTTTTGCCACTGTTTGTCTGTCCATAAGCAAAAACCGTTCCTACAAGAAAAGCCCCGAATAAATTAACAGACAAAATCACTTACGAAAAATTAAAAGTGAATTGGATTCAAGCATTACCATTGAATCCACGAACAGCGGCCGCAACAATGTCTCTAGTACGAGCTTCATAAACCTCTAGGGTTTTACAATCTTGGTCGAAAATCCGGTCTAATATCCAAAATTTAATAAAATCAAATAAATAATCATAAAAAAATTTGAACCCTAGCAATAGCAGATATATATATAAGCATTATTAAGACTTAAGAGAGAGAGAGAGAGAGACTAAGTACCAAATTCGAACTTTGATGAATGATTAGGGATAAAAATTGAATTTCCCACAATTCTCCATGGGCTTGACTTCGCGTCCTCCGGCGAGAGTGGCCGTGCTCGAACAGTCACGTGAATTCTCTCCATTTTCTTCTATTGACGGATAATGGCAGGATTGGAAGTGTGGGAAACCTAAAGCAAAAATGAAAACCCCTTCCTCCATTTTGATTTTTGGAACTGGGTATTATTTTCCCGCGCGAAACTTGTAAAATTACGAAAATGCTCTCTTCTTGGAAATGTTAAGTAGCTTAAACTAAAATAAATTTAGGAAAAAAAATAATATTGTAAAAAATATAGAAAGTTTGTTGTTAAAAGCATCACAGTTTTTCCTTTTCTAAACAGAAATTTTTGCTGTAGATATTGTATTTGTAGTTGTCACTCCATAATTGTTATTTTAGAAAACATTTAGAAAATCGTAGTAGATCACGTGATAAATTAATAAATGATAATGGTAACTGGTAAAATTTGACACAATATTATTATCTGATATTAATATAATATGAATAAATGAATATGGGTCATTAAAATTTAACACGATTATTAAATAGGTCAAATTCAAGTTGACACAAATTTTTTCTGTATCAGGTTAGGGTTAAAATTCTTAACTAATTTACCCGACTATTGATACGGTTATATTTTTTTAAAATTAATTTCTATATTTTTATCATTAAAACTCAAATATTAAACATAATTCTCTCCTTTTATTTTTTTTTTTTTTGAAAGGTTGGACATATACATAATCATTTATAAAATTTTATATAAATTTAGAATTTCAATAGCATAAATGTCTAAATTGGGGGGGGGGGGGGAGTGTATATATATATATATAATGCAAATATTGGGTGTGAATTTTATTAAATATATAAATATTAAGCGGGCTATTGAGTAACTCAATTTATTTTTTGTGTAGGATTTGGGTTTTAGTATTTTAACACAATTATTAAATAGGTCATGTTGAGTCGACCTAAGTTCAACATGACATAAAACTAACATGACCGAACACGACTTGGTGACCCGTTTTGCGAGCTCTAGTTAATACTGCTGGTATGTTTTAGTGATTGCAAATTTGCTATTGATATTACATTTGATGTGTTTTTCATTGATTAATTTTATAAAATTATCTAAAAATAATAATATAACATGTTGGGATGGAGTTTCGGACTATACAGGGATCAAATTAAAATATTTCAAAATTGATTATATAATTTATTTTATTTTACATTCAAAATTGGTTATATGATTTTTTTTTCAATTTTACATTCTATAATATATTAAAATTTTATTTTCATAATGTAAAAGTTCTTTTCCTATTAAAAATAGATAACATAAATTTAAATAAAACCCAATAGGCCTTTGGTTTAGTGGAAGAACACTTCCACAATATTAGTAGAATCACTTTTCTCCATTACAAAATATGAGTAGAGCAAGTATCTTTTGAATATTAGAGAATATAAAATAGTAAAATCCAAACAGTGCTATATAAGATTTAATGTAAATTAGCAAAAACAGTTTTTTCCCTTATGAAATATGAGTAGAGTAAATATCTCTCGTATATTGGAGAGAGTAAAATAATAAAATCTAGTTTATTGTAATTAAAAAAAGAGAGAGAGACTAATTTGTTAAAAGAAAATTAATAACTGTAAGGCTACAAGTTGTTATTAGAATTAATATTTGTAGAATCATATAACTGATTGTAAAGCTACATTTTTTTAGTTTAAAAATATTCACCACACTCGCCAATATTATTATAAGGACCAAAATGAAAATTTTACACCTAAAGCTCATAATATTATTTAAATATTCATTGATTCTACAAAAATATTTAGGTTATGTGTAACGGAAGACATAGTCATAGTAGAAGTATAAGATTTTTTAACTTAATTAGGAATTGCTTTATATTCTCTTGTTTAATTCATATTCCTTTTTTTTTATAAGGAATCATAATTTTATTAAGAGTAGTATAATTTTAATTAATATAAATAGGCTCGTTATTCTTGTTTCTTTACACAAACTTTTCATTAATAATATTTAATATATTCTTAATTAAAATATTATTTTCTACTTATGAGAGTCTTTCTTAATTTTTAAGAACTTACTCTTAAACAATATCTAATATCGCTTCTGCAGTGTATAAAATAATATCAGAGATTTTTTTGGTGCCAAGCAGAACTTTCCTAACCATCAACCACCTTCTTTGCACAAATTCTTCGTCCATCGTCATTAAATCCACCGTTTCCACTAACTATAAAATAAAATTAAAAAAAAAGAAAAGAGAGAAGGTCAGAGAATTGCAGAACCCGGCGCAACTTCACAGCCAACGCATGCAATTGCCACCGCTGCCGTTCTTCTTCTTTTTCATCAATCTTCTCTACCATCCGAACACCCATACATCCTAGCCATCAGGCTCTATGATCCGCCACTGTATTCACCGAAACATGCCTAAATAGCTGCTAAACCACCCCCAACGTCGCTGCTGAATTTGCTGCCATCCTTTGTGATTTGCCAACCACGCCACTACAAATCCTTTCAGCGTCATCAGCACTTTTTTTTCCAACTAATTCCAGTCATTATTTGTCTCCCCATTCACAGGAAACCGAAACAAACAGCCAATTGCAAACTTCACTTTAATTTCTCGATCAACCCATCACAATCCGAATCAAACCACCACCTCCATCACACTCGCCACCATCAATTCTTCCAAATTTACCCTTCCTTTCACGTTTTTCCGATCACCGTTGCCGATAAACCCATACTTTACTTCACTACAAACAAAAGTAACTTTTTATGACCGAGATTTCACGGCATATAATATGCCAATGCCGTTGAAAGGCGGAAAAGAAAGCATATTTGTTTTCTATACCGTTAAAAATGTTATTTTACGCCAGACTTTTAAAAAGAATATATTATTTTACTTTATTGAACAGCATATGAGTTATAATTGCCATAGAAACAACAGTTAATTGCATAATTCTTTTGTCGTTGATTATGGTATTTATAAGAATGGCATAAATATCTTGCCATGAATTTGTCAATCGAAAATGGCATTAAAATTTATGCCGTTAAAAATTCATTTTATTTATATAAATAAATAAATCTCATACCTATGGAAATCATAAATTGTTCTTTCCCTTTATTTTATTTTATACTTTTTTTTTCTTTCCTTCACGAATAGGGTTGCTTTGCCTTAGGGAATCATGGTAGTACATTGTTCCATCACAATGAAATGTCCTTAATTTGTAATCTCGCAATTGTTCTTTCTGTGTCGGGCTTTGCTTCATTCACTGTCGGTAATTTCATTTTCCTTTCACTTTTTTAATTGTCGCATACCTAGTTATGTTTTGATCAATTTGGTTTGATTATGTGATTTGATATTTTTTTTTTTTTGGGTTTCTGTCATTGTCATAGGTTTTTTTTTTTTTTTCTGTAAGTTTGTTTGTAAGTTTGCTTGTTTAATTATTCTTTTTTTTGGGGGGAATCTATTGTTGTTAGCTTGTTGATTGTAATAAATTTATGTCTTCGTTTATTGATTATAATTTATTTAGGTTTTTTTTTTATTACATGAGATTATTGTTCATATTACAACATATTAAATGATTTCGATATTTTAACATTCTCTAATATCAAGGACTTGAACATGACTTGAACAATCACTCAAATTTTTTTTAGAAAAGACATTTAAATTAAATCTTACAATACTTTAGTGGGAGTTCGAACCACTTCCCTTATACTTGTGAGGGAATGGCTTCAACCAAATGGCTTTTAGGATTCTTTTGTTTGTAGCTATAAATCTTTAGTCTTTACCGACGGTTTAAAGTTTGATTTTATGATTATCAAAATTTTAATATGCAACCAGCCACTAACAACATACGGGTTTATGTTTATCGAAGCTTTGGATGTATTTATCGAGGCTTTCAACATTATATTTTTTATATTTTAATTAGGATTAATCCAATTTATTCTAACCTAACTATTATATATCTTGATTTTTGTAAACAGATTTTCTTGAAGCATCAAAATTTCTATTAGCAAAAGTGCACAATATGAAAGTGCGTTAGTACAAAAAGTTCAGAGTATTGATGGATAATGTTAACTGACTTTGATTTTTTAAAATTTATCAGGGTTGAAGGTAATAAAAAGAATCGTTAACCATCTTGGTTGATTGAAAATAAATTTCAATTGGCAAGGACGACTATTCCAAAGATGAGTTTATAATTTTGAATGGTTTGATTTACAAGTTGATTAATGTTATTTATGAATTCAATCTTGTTATTGGAGAAAACTTTTGATGAAACTTCAAGTTTTTAGTATGAATGGTAGAAGCAATCTATGGAACTATTCTTGTTAAATTCAATAATGTTTTATAAACATTATATATATGTTAATTGAATAAGTAATGGGAAAATGAATTGCATGATCTGTATTCGTTTTTTGGGAATCATTAGATCATATTTTTCATGTGAAGAATGATTTAGAAGACCGTATAAATTGTTTCATTAAGATTACAAGCTTGTAAAATCTAGAAAAAAAATTGAACTTCTTGCAAGTCTGTCAATTGATTGTCTATTTTATTCTAAGTTGTTTATCATAAGAAGAAGTTTTCAATTTATATTTTCTTTTTTCTTTAGAGATTTATTAGAGCTACGAAGAAAAATGATTTCTGGAGGCAAAGGAATATATAGCATCTAGGAGTGAAAATAAATACTTTATTTTTACCCTTTGTACAGGAAAGCTTTTGTCTACTTTTATGTGTTATTTCACATTAATTGAACTCAATCTGTTGAATGTATATTGGCAATTTTTTATAAAATAATTTTTGTTTTAATATGTGTACTTGTTAATTCAGTGGATGCGATAGCAAGTGATATGTATAAACATAATAATACATTAAATTTATTTAAATAAAATAAAGAATAAATTGAGATTATTTTGAAAAATAGAATTTACGGCAGCAATGCTATATTGCCTTAAGTTATCATGACAAGTCTATGTATATCGTTATAAAACAATCACAATTTATCATTTCAGTTACAACAGCTAGAGTAATTTTAGCCATTAAAATCACCATCCACAACCAATAATCTCTACCATGGATTCTTTTTAATAGCGTAAACAACAACTTTAAACATATGCCATTAAAACTAGATGACTTTTCACGGCTGATGGATCCACGGCATGTTAATTAAACTGTGCCGTTATAACCTTTCAACAACATACTTACTCTGCTGTCAAAAGCCTTTTTTTGTTGTACTGCTTATTTATGAGTTTGCCTAATACTTTCTTTAATTATAGTATTGGACCATAATTTTCTATTCTTATAAAAAAAACCCAATAAAAAAAAACAACAACATTGATTTCTGGAGAAAATAGTACTCAATTTGAGATGAATTATGAGGTGGATAGAGCAACTCGAACAACCACAAAACAATTCAGCAAAAGCATTGTGCGAAAAAATAAAAGCCTTACAATCAATACAAATCAATATTACGACAATGGAAGAAACATTACTTGGCGTAAAACAAGATTTAAAAGATATTAGACTTGCCCAAGGAAGTAATCAGAAGCTAAGGTGCTAAAAATATTAATTCAAGCAATAATTTAACTAATTAAGTATAAGAAAACCGACGGAGCTAAGGAAATAGGTAGCTTTAATAGAAATATAAAAGCTACTCAACCCTTTCTAAGTTCAAACAATTCAGATGACGAAAAAATAGAATACGAACAACGAGGAATGCATCAAAATAACTATTGCATCAAAATTGACCGCTCATAATTCAATAGACAACTGGGCATAATTCAATAGACAACTGGGCATTGGATAGTTCCTTGATTGGTTGTTTGATGTTGAACGACTCTTTGAAACAATAGACTTTTCAGAATCAAAAGAGGTCAAGGGAGTTAGTGTATAAACTCAAAGGAGCTACTTAAATTTGTTGTGATATTCTACAGACTTCTCTTGTGTTACAAGGAAAAAGAAAGGTCAAGACATGGCATTGCATGCATCACCTGCTAAGAGAACAATTTTGCCTTTTGACTATGTACAAACCTTATATTGCGAGTACAACGATTATCGTCAAAGAGCCAAAACAGTAGAAGAATATGTCCTCGAATTTCAAAGGCTTATAGAATGAAATAATCTCCAAAGATAGAACCACATATAGTTGGTTGGTTTTTGAATGGTTTACGCTCAAAAATAAAAGATCAAATTGAGTTGCAACCAGTACATACATTGTAGAATGCCATTTGACTAGTCATAAAAGTAGAAATACAACTTGAAAAATGAAAGGCTCGTAATCAAGCCACCCCACGCTCATTCATTCCTGGTCAGCAACTGAAGCAAAGTAATGAAGTTAACAAAGGAAAAGCTCTTATGGAAAACTTTAGAAAATCAACACAAAATCATAATGGACAAAATATATGGCCAATAAATGATCCACCAAGTTGGCAACTCATACAAGGAAAAGTGAAGAGCCTGAGGACGAACCTTATAAAGACAATGAAGACAATAAAGAGGAGGAAGAGTGGACAAATTCAGACGAAGGAGTATCACTCATATTTGTTATACATGCCAAAGAAAGAAAAAGACACTCAGAGACATAACATCTTCAAGATAAGAAGCATAGTTAATGAGAGAGTATGTGATCTGATTATTAATAATGTTAGTAGAAAGAATATAGTTTCAAAAATCATGATCGACAAGTTACAATTTAAAACACAAAAGCATCCTTTTTTCATATTGCTTTGGATGGATAAAAGATATTAAGGTAGCGTTAACTTTTTGGATTGGATTGGGAATCCTGAGGAGTGGGAATTCTAGGATTGGGAGTGTGGAGTGGGAGTGGGAGTAGGTTGTTTACTTACACTGGAATAGAAGCATGGAATGGAGATCAGAATCCAATTTATGTGTTTACTTTGTCTTGGATTGGGAGTAAATAGTTTCAAATTACAATTTTATCCTTATTTAAAGAATTATAGTTTTTAATTACAAAACTAATAAAAAATATATTTAATGAATAATATTTATTTTATTATATTTGTAAATTTATTATAATTATTAATATTCTTAATTATGAACAATAAATTATTAATTTTAATTTTAATATAAAATGAAATGTTATTTTATTTTATTTAATATAATTATATTAAATTTATTATTATATAAAATAATAATATAATATTATTTAGTACAAAATTAATATTTTATTAGAATAAAGTATTTATTATTATTAATATTAAATAAATATAGTACTATTATTTTTAAAATAAATATAATAATATTATATTTATTAATTCTCTATTAATATAATAATATTATTTAAAAATAATTTTAACTTAGAATCAATGTAAATTATTATTTAGTTAAATATAATATTATTATTCAAATAAATATAATATTATTATTCAAATAAATATAATATTATTTATTTTATTTTATTAATTATAAAACATAAAATAAAAAAAGGGTAGAAATGGGAGAGGTGGGAGTGGATTCCCACTCCCACTCCCCACTCCAAAAATGGGTGGGGCCCACGGAGTGGGACTCCCAATCCCTCCCAATTTTAAGTAAGTAAACGCTGGAGTGGGAGGAATCCACACTTCTCACTCCCACTCCAGCAAGTAAACACAACATAAAGAGACTAAAATAACATAATAATGCCACATTCTTTTTTCCATCAAAAGATACAAAGATGAAGTAACCTAGAATGTTGTCGACATGAATGCTTGTCATATGCTACTCGAGAGACCCTGGCAATTTAACCTTAATACAGTACAATATTGGAAGGATAATAAAAACAGGTCCTATATAGAAAATATGAAGGTTATTCTTGCTCCAATGAAATAAAAGTTCAAAGGAACTTATCTTTTGGTACCAAAATAGGTAGCTAAAGTAGAATCGATGCCAATAGAGGTTCGGCCGCTACTCTTAGAATTTTAAGATATTTTGCCTAAAGAACTTCATAACGCATTACCTCATGTGAGGAACATTCAGCATCATATTAATCTTGTCCTTAAAGCTAGCCTCCCTAACTTACCTCATTATTGTATGAGCCCAAAAGAATATGAAATCCTACGAGAGCAAGTTAAAGAGTTACTCCAAAAAAGCTTAATTCGTGAAAGTATGAGCTCATGTGTTGTGATTGCTTTACTAACTCCAGAGAAAGACAGGAGTTGGAGAATGTGTATGGATAACAGAGCTATCAATAAAATCACAATGAAATATTGATTTTCAGTTCCTCAATTAAATGATATGCTTGATAAATTGGGATGGTCAAAGCTATTCTCAAAAATAGATTTGAAGCCTGGATATCACTAGAATTGTATCCACCCTAGTTATGAATGAAAGATAACTTTTAAGACTCATGAAGTTTTATATGAGTGGCTAATCATGCCTTTTAGATTATCTAATGACCATGTGCCTTCATAAGTTGATGAATCAAGTATTCCAACCCTTTATAGGAAAATTTTTTGTTGTTTACTTTGATGATATTTTAATTTATTGCTGCAAAAAAAAAGAACATTTACAACATTTGCGAGACCTCTTCACAACTTGATGGGAAAACAACGTATTTGTCAACTTAAAAAACTGTAGTTTTTTTACTAATACTCTAATATCCATAGGCAATATTATGTTGAAAGGCATTAACGTAGACAAAGAGAAAGTGAAGGCTATACGAAAGTGGCCAGCATCTATAAATATCGAAGAAGTACAAAGTTTTCATAGGCTTGCAACATTCTATAGGCGTTTCGTGAAAGACTTTAATACTATTACTACTCATCTCAGTGATTGCCTAAAGCAACAGGCAACTAGTTTGGTCGGATAAGGCAAGGCATAGCTTTTTTAAGTTGAAAGAAAGCTTAAACAATGCACTAGTCCTTGCACTCCTAGATTTTAGTAGTTATTTGAAGTTGACTATGATACTTCTGGGATTGGAATTGGAGTTGTCCTATTATAGGAAGAATGCCTTATATCATTCTTTACCGAGAAGCTTAGCGAGGCTAGACAAAAGTGGTATATTTGTGAACTAGAGTTATATGCCATTATTCGTACTTTACAACAATAGGAGCCCTATTTAATTCAGAAGGAATTTGTTCTAAATAGTGATCATGAAGCTCTCAAATTCCTCAACCATTCTTCAAAGCCAAGTCGTACGCATGCTCGATCACTTGTTTACATTCAAGGTTTACCTTCTCTCGTAGGAATAAGTTAGGGCAATTAACAAAGTATCTGATGCTTTGAGTCACTGAGCAGGTTTTCTTACCCCGATAAAGAGTGAAATTATTAGCTTTAAATACCTAAAGGACCTTTATAAAGATGATGAAAAGTTCAAAGAAGAATGAAAGAGCTGCACCTTAAGAGCTTCAAGAAGCAAGTATTAGATATATGATGGATTCCTAGTCTTTGGAGATTGTCTATGCATTTCCTAAGGATCTTTAAGGGAGTATATAATTTGAGAGCTACATTGCAGAGGATTAGGAGAACATATTGGCCACATCTTAAAAAAGATGTTGAGAAGTTTATTAAACATTGTTACATGTGCCAAACTACTAAAGGCCATGCACATAATACGAGTTTATACACTCTTCTCCCTATTCTTGAGGCTCCTTGGGAAGATTTGTCTATGGATTTCATATTGAGACTTCCATGAACTCAACGAGGAACATATTCTATCTTCGTGATTGTTGATCAATTTTCTAAAATGGCACACTAAAATCAATGCAAGAAGACTTCTGACACAAGGAATATTTTCCAATTATTCTTCTGAGAGATTGCTAGCTTGTATGGATTACCTAAGGCTATTGCCTTTGATTCGGGTAGTAAATTCCTAAGCTACTTTTGGAAGACCTTATGGAGGAGACTAAATACATCATTGTAGTGCAGTAGTACTTGTCACCCACAAACAGATGGGCAAATTGAAGTTGTTAATCACACATTAGGCAATATTGTACAAAGTTTGATTCAAGAAAATCTTTGCCAATGGAATTATATTTTACATCAACTAGAGTTTACGTTTAATAATATGCCCAATCGATCAAGTGGGAAGTCACCTTTTAAGATTGTCTGCATTTGACCTCTTTTAGATACCTTGGGTTTAGTTCTTTTGCTTAAGCTATGTGGAATGATAATTTTGCTGATCATATGATAGACAGAGCAATCAATATTCATGAAAAAGTTAAGAAGAAATTAGAAGAATTTGTTACTAAATACAAGACAGACACATACAAGTATAGGCGCTTCAAATCCTTTGCTATAAGAGATTAAGTGATGGTTCATATACGATAAAATAGATTTCCTGTTGAAGAATACAAGAAGCTCAAGCAAAAAAAGATTGGACCATTTGGCATCTTATAGAAAATCAATGACAATGCTTATGTCATTGACCTGCCAGCCAACTACAATATTTTCAAAACTTTCAATATTCAAGATTTGTTCGAGGACATAGTCCTACACAATTGCCATATGTTTGAATCAACTCGAGGATGAGTTCATCTAAGGGGAGGAGATTGATGTAGGACAAACATAGTCATAGTAAGAGTATAATTTTCTAGTTTAATTAGAAATTGCTTTATATTTTCTTATTTAAGTGATATTTCTTTTCTTTTTTTATAAAGAATCATAATTTTATTAGGAATATGATAATTTTAACTAGTATAAATAAGTTTGTTATCCTTGTTTCTTTAGAAAAATATTTCATCAATAATATTCAGTATATTCTCAATTGAGATATTATATTCTCCCCTGTGAGAGCATTCCTTCTTGAGTTTCAAGAAAGTATACTAGAACGACATCTAGTATCGCTTCCAAACTACTTCATCGTGGTTCCTTTGAGTCTTAATGAGGCTTCGCCCTCCCTTGATTTAGCATGCAACAATAAATTATTTAGAGTAAGATTTTGTGTCTTACATAATGATACACTTTAATACTGCAAATTTTAAAAATCATCTCAAAATTTTAGACTTAAGGGACATATATTGTTAAATAGATGGTAGAAAAATGCATTAAAATACTTTAGAAAATGAATGCCGCTGCCACGGGGGAAGCAACTAACTCGCTCCCTAGAAAATGAAAATCTTTAGTGGGTTCAAAAGAAATTTACAATATCAAGGCTCAATTTGATGGTTTTATTAGAAAATCCAAGCCCATTTGATTGTCAGAAACCCGCTACATTCAATCACTTACAAGAAGGCACGATGCAACGGAAAATTTTGGTTCACATAACAAAAAATTTGTGATTGGCGGCAAAAATATGAAACGGATAACCAAAAACGCGAGAAAATAACGAAAATCTTGCGACGATTATAACACGTATAAATTTGTATGCTAACATTATTTTTTTTAATAAAAAAATGGAAACTAGTACATTAAAAAACGCAGAAGATTCAGAGATAATAAATTAAGTGAGATGAAAATCTCCCAAACATTTCGCCTATTTATTGACTCAGCATAAGTTAGCATTATTTTTCCTATTTATTGACTTAACATCAGGGATCCTAACACCAGTTGGCATTATTTTTCCTATTTACTATTTATTGACTCAACATAAGAGAAATGCTTCAAAAGCTTCAAGTTTGAAGCTGGCTTTAAATGTTGCCACCCAACAAATACTGTGCTAAGTTTCAATTTCAGTCCCAAATCCTTTTCCTGACATCAAACATGGCTTAGGAAAAATGTGAGCAATGAATTAAGGTGACCACCATTAGACGAGAATGAGACCTTTTGGGTGAACGTGGATGTGTTTGGCACACTGTATTGTATTATGATGTATTGTATTATTTTAATACAGATATATTGTATTATATTGTATTGTATTATAACTATATTATAATAATACTGTACAACGTTTGATACTACACTGTATTAATTTTTAATAAATATTTGATATTACACTATGCTATATTAAATTTTTAATGAGTAATTTAAATTATATATTTATAAAATAACATTTATTAGTAGTTAGAAAAATACTAAATATAGAATTCTTAAATTTTAGAAATTTAATATTATCTTTTTGGTATAAACGTTGAAAAAAAATCATAATTCTTCGTAAAGATTGAAATAAATAATTCAATCAAATAACCTTCAAATAATATTATAACATAAATAAATAATTAAAATATACAAGATTAAGTTAAAAATCATTTTAAGATAATAAAATAAAAAAAATTACACATACTATAAAATAATATAGTAGCTGTAGTACGATAACCAACAAAATATATTGTTAAAAATAATTCAAGTAATACAACAATATTTACAAGTACCGTTTTTTTTATCTTTCTCTTTTAAAGACTCTTTTTTTGTTTTATTCTCAGAACTTCATAGTTCTTTGTTTTTCTTTTTCTTTTTCTTTGCCTCTATTTTCTTTTTCTTTCTTTTCCTTTTTTTTCTTCTGTTTCCTTTTTCGTTCTTTTCCTTTTCCTCTATTTTTTATTTTTCTTTTTCTTATAAGTTCCCTTTGGGTGATTTGTCGGAGAGTTGTGTGGCTTTGATTGCTGGGTCTTTGAGATCGCCTTCGATGGTTTTGGTGCCTGGGTTCTTTTGCATGCCTTCATAGCCGACGCCATAGTATGCGAAAGAATATGGCAATTTTCCGAAGCTTGAATAGCTATTTTTCCGGTGGAATCGGCACCTGCGGCGGCGGGGATGAGGTCATGTTCGTCGGAGATGGTGATTGTGGGCATCTGGTTCTTGTTGCAAACATTTCTCCTTTCTTCGCCTCCTTCATTTTTCTTTTTTTTTCCCTCTTTTTCTCCTTCTAACGCAGTGAGGCGTAATTCCGACTCCCCCACGGGTTTATTTTATGCGGTATTTGGTGTATTACAACAGTAATTTTATGTGGTCTAATACCGTGTTAATTTTCGCCAAACATAGTATTGTATTAATTTAATACAATACAAGATTATAATGAGGTGTAATGCTGGGTGCCAAACACGCCCTTTAGTAGTACTAAAAAAATAAAATAAAATCATGAAGGTGAAGAATACATGCGTGAAACTAAAAACGAAAAGAACAAGAATTTAATACATGATTAAAATATGACTCATTTAATAACCATATTTAATAACCATAAGTGTTTATTTAATTTTATAAACTATTTTAAAAATTTTTAATTTTATTTGGTTGTATTTTAAATAGTGCTTTTGGGATTAAATGAATTATTTTACCTCTACTAGTAACTTTAAAAAATTTATCTATTAAAATAAATTTACAAATTTAAATAAAAGCTCTCATTAACAATCAAACTTAAATATTTTGGTTAAAACTCTACTTATAAAAGCTTTACAAATAAAAACTCTAATTAAATAAACTCCATTTGAAAAGCTATGCTAAACTGAGCATTTTTCAGTTGGATGTTGATTTCGTAGAAATTACAAATAAAAGCTCTACAAATAAAAACTCTACTTAAATAAGCTCTATTTGATAAGCTATACTAAACAGAGCATTCTTCAGTTGGATGCTGAAATTGTAAATTATTTATTACATAAACAAGCTGAAGTTTGTCTTACTACAACCAGTCCTATCTAGTCTGTTCCCACATCCGTCCGATGCAGAATATACACAGATCTCTCACCAAAAGCTCAAACAAACCTGTACATAAAGCATTCTTCTGAGCGGTCGGTTAAGATCAGCCTTCTCTTAAACTTTGACCCCTATCCTTTGAGCAACCTGAATCAGAAAAATCATAAGACCGTATACACAGTCGATTAATGCCAACATAAAAGAAGATTGCAATTTGATGATCAAGTTCGCTCAGCTAACTTGATTTGATTTAACATTTAAATGCTACAATGAATGATGTTCATTTGGCGATGTCAACAACAGCATACCAAGAAATATGATGAAGATAACATATAACACTGATAATGTTGAGTACCAACAGTGCTTGACCACGAATTATATTAGACACAACAACATGCACTCAGTTTCCAGAAAGTAATAATAATTAATAAATACATGCATGCTATGCTCTGATCCTTACTAGCTCTCTCACTCTATTTCCCTTCTTTCTATTTGAAATGACAGCATACCTCCTTAAAGGAGTGGACATCACTTCCCCAAAGCCAAGCATCACAACCTGCATCCCTGGCACCCCACACATCATTCCTACGATCATCCCCTACATGTACAGCATCCTCAGGTTTTACTCCCAACAAATCACAAGCTTTTAGGAATATTGTTGGATTTGGCTTCTCTGCTTCAACCTGTTTATAAAAGAAGTGTCAATATATAAATCATATCACTGGTTAAATGTAAGTTAAAAGGGAATCATGTAAATATTAGTTTTATTAGTAAATTTTCTTAAACAAAATAATTTCACTGAAGTTCAGGGTATATTGTAAAACCAAGTCCATCAAATAGAAAACCAAGGAATCTTTTACATGGGACCTGGCAAAGCGATTTTTTCAATTGCAATGAGTGACAGGAAGAAAAATGAGCACATTCTCACATGCTTGACTTTTGACTCAAATCACTTTTGAAATATCAATAGGTCTCAATAATTCACTTACTTCAGCTGACACTGCAACAGCATCGAACCAATGATCACAATTTAGAGCTCGCAACACAGGTCTTAACCGAGTATCAAAGTTTGACACAACAGCCAATTTGACTCCTGCTTTTCTGATAGCCTTAAATACCTTTTCAGCTTCAGGATCACAGAGGTGCCATGCCTTTCAAAGATTAACAAAGAAGCAAGGAAAATTAATAGAACTATCAGTAATCATGCTTGCACTGCAAAAATTCACAAAAAGGAAGGGAAACCATGACCATTTTACCTTTTCAGTGGTATAGTAGTTATAAAGTTCTTCAAAATACTGGGAATCTGAACAACCAGTCGACGAACTAACTATAAATTGCCAGAAGGGTCTCCCATCATTCACATATCTGCAATAAGTTGAAAGAAAATAGTCAAACCACCAATCAAAAGGGAAAAAATAATCTTTTTAAAGACTAAACAAAGAGTAGCAAAATTTTATGGTTGACATAGGACATGAAGGACTGAATTTAATATTTATTTCCAAATCGGTGCTACCTTATATCAGTTTGTGACGTTATGTTGACTAACTTGAAGAGAAGGGATGGGTACAACAGACATGGATTTGTCAACTCTCTTCTTCACTAAGACATGGAAAGTAATAATGAGTATATGATATGTAATGCTGAGTATATTATCTTTTACAAGTTTGGGATCAAGCTGAAAAAAAAAAGGGAGCTCCTAGGTTTGGTTGTTTACAAGAGAAATAAGGACATCAAGAAACCTATTATAAAAATGACAGAGTGACAAAATTGTTTTTAGTAATCTAAATATGAGGAAACCAAAAAAAAATAATGAAAGAGAAAAAAAGATTTACTGCAAAATAATTTCCAAAGATACTAATGGAAATACGTGTGGAAAATAAAAGGATACTATGCAATACTAAACATAATCATTTTACATGAACTATGGAGCAACTATGAGCAGGTTTATCTCAGCATGATTTTAACTTCGACTTTACTGTTCACTGAATCGAATAAGTTTTATCAATTGAATGGGATTGTTCAGATAATACATCAAAGCAGTTAAACAGCAAAAGCTGCTAACAAAGAACATACGGAAAATTTTCTATCAGATTCAATTCCTCGATGATTTTCCAAATATATCATTCAGATGATATAAAAGCCTTCAGGATTCATAATGTCTTAAGAAATGAGGTTCATATTGCGACTTTCAGATTAGGCCACTAATTGATTTGTAACTGGATACATTCATCAATAGATTTTCAGGTTATAAGTAAAAAAGACTTCATGCCTGTGTCATGCATCAGCAAGGAAAAATCTCCGATGAATTTTAGATATTTCTATATCACAAATCTGTCACAGATCATGAATTTACTAAGAAGATTAACTCAATAATTGCAAATTTACATCTTCATTCTACCTTCCACATCAGGTTGGTGACTGTTGGCCAAAAAAGTGAAGTGTCTTAAATTGGAAATAACAACTAAAGCCATTAATTAAAGGAACAGGGAAATGAGATGCAGACACATAACCCACCAATTTAATGATTAATGATCATACTAACCTTTAAAATAAAAAATAAAAAAGCCCAATTTTACAAATTAAAATCAAACAGATTACTTTTGCTTGGTTACTATTTCTGTAGAAAGTGAAACTAATTTCACCTTTTTGTCAAATCATGAAGGTCAAAAAAGTAGAATTCCAAAAATGCGACTAGTATCTAGTAAAGTGGGTTTTGTTGGAAAAAAAAAAACAGTAAGAAATATGTAATAAATAAATATAAAAAAATTGGAGAAAATGGAAATAGAAAGGACCTGAGACGAGATCCTCCCCATGGCTGCTCATAAGCCCTTCTGTATCTGTTCAATATCTCAGCCTCAGAGTAGGCAACACCATACTTCTCTCCAATCTCTCTATATATCTACAAAATTTAAAAAAAAAAAGATTAATAATGTTATAAATAAATAAGATAGAAAAATTTAAAAAAAAAATAAAGAAACAGAAAAGGCAATTCATTCTCATTACCTGGGCCATGGGCTGAGAAGGAACAAGGAGAGTACCAGCAGCGTCAACGAGCAAAGCTTTATGTGTGATGTCTCCATAAAGAGAACGCCTATAATCTTCATAGTCTTTCAATCCAAATACCCCCAAACCCACCACGCCTCTTGATCCAACGGCCTCTGCTGCTTCCGTCGCCGAAGATAACTGGCGGCAGATTGAGATTGAGATTGAGCCATTGCTGCGATTACTAGCACTTGCAATGAGTCTACGGAGTTTGGTTCTTACTGTCGTTGCCATTAGAGCCATTCCTCAACTTCATTCGTTGATCTTATGATGCATTTTTCAGCTTCTGTTTGGCTTTAATTTTAGGACTGAGTGTTTGTCTGGAAGTGATTGCCAAGCCCAAGGAGGAGAATGAAACTTATTTAACACCACAAGGCTGACAAATTTGATGCCCCACCATCTTACATTCTGCCACGTGTTACTACCATAAATTTTGTCAATTATTAATGTTTTTAATTAAAATTTTAATAATTTTTTAAATATAGAGCCTAAATAATCATGTTCATTATATAAGATAATGTAAATTTATTTTTTCTTTTTCCTTTTAATTATTTTTTGAAAATCATCTATGGATATATATAGATACTTATAAAAAACAAATAACTACGTATATTAATACTTGGCCAAAACAAATACCTCTAATTATCTGATATCCATAGTGCTATTTTTAATTTCTAAAAATAATGAAATATATTAGGCTTCACATTAACTGAAAAAAAAAGTCCGGAATCTAGGTTTTTTTTTTTTTTGAATTGCCGAATCTAGGTTATGATTCTACAGAATATTGAGAAATAATAAAAGCTCAAAATTTACATAGAGTTTGAAACTGAAATTTAATAATAATTAATTCACTCTCTCTCAAATTAGAAAGACACATATTTAACTTAAATTTAAAACTCTTCTCTAATAGAATTACAACTTAAAAAAAAGCTCCTAAATAAAAACACTAAATAGGTAATTAGAATATTCATTAATTAAAAAATTTCTAAAATATATAAATTTCAATCTAGTTAAAAATTTTCAAAATTCTTGCTTTGCATCACAATCTTTGAAATATGCCTTTTATTTTTCAAAAGAAACATGAAGAACCTACAATTCTTTTTTTTTTTTTTTTATAAATGGCACAATCATGGAAATTATTTCATATCTAAGAAAAATAAAATCATTCTTGCCATTTTACAAAAACAACATCGTCAAATAAATTGGATTACAATTGACTAAAAAGTACATTTATATAATTTTGAATTAAAAATTTATGCATTCGTAATTTCAAGCTGCGGAGCAAGGAAACGAAAGTGATGACGTACTAAGTACTACGAATCCAGGTGGCGGGTTGATATCAATTATCAAGCTGAGAAGCAAGGACACGAAAGAGATGATGTGGCAGACTACCGTTTCTATGTGGGACCCATTTCTGTTCCCCAAATAATCACTCTTATCAACTATGTGCGCGTGGGTTCAACCTTCTTACGGCGCGAATTTTCTTAAATTTTAATAAGGATTGATATTTCTCCATGTACTTATGCAACGATTTTTAAATTTGGCATTATTTTACAATACAGATTTTAGACGAATTTTTTTACTATTGCGAGAAAAACTTTCAGATTGGGGGTGCCATTTCGTAAAATCATGTCATGGCTTATTTTCACGGTGTCAAATTTAAGTAAATATAAATACGATACATTTATTAATCGTGTTCGAACTTCAAAATATGAATAGAACTGTTCATTAATTGTTTTATTTATATTGATATGTTTACACATTTAAAACAAAAAAAATTAAAATAACAAATATATCAATATTAATTGTAAAAATAAGTGATAAATAAGTTAGTATGACATAAATATAACATAAATAAGTTTTATAACACAATATGAATACAACAAGAATTATTAATTTAGTGTTCAGTATATACATTAGTTTTTTTTTAATATTCTATATATTAATTGGTATTTGTGTCATAAATGTGTAATCATTCTAAGTTAGTTCAACTAGAATACGAAATAGTTACATATCATGTCATTTCTTATCAACTCATTTAATAATCCTATCAATATTTGTAACATGAATATGGAAAAGTGTAGTATCCGTATCATAACCCATTTTACTACCTCCATCTCATGCTGCACTATAAAATGTATGCTTTAAATTCCTAATAGATTTTAAATTCTAATGTGTTCCGTAGATACTAACAATTTCTCAAAAACAAAATAGGTCCATATGATATTTTATTTTTGGGAAATTATCATTGCACTACCTTTATTTTGCCTTATGTTCATCCAACCACTACAAAATTCTAACATGTACTTTGCATCACATTTCTTTTGTATCAACTAGCTACTTTTGCATTAACACTATTAAATAATTTTAATAAAATGACAATTTTACCTCCAAATAAATTAAAAGACTATTTTATCTTATAAAAACTTTTAAAATTAAAAATTATAATTATAAAAATATCCCTAAATTTAATAAAAATAAATCCCAAATAGAGGTGCTCAACTGATTTTTACTAAATTTAGATTTTACAAAATTTTAATAATTATTTTTATTAAAATTATAGTTTTACAAAATTTTAATAAAAATAAATGAATTTATTTATTAAAAAATTATAATTTTGTAAAATTTTATTAAAATAGCTGAATTTATTTCTTAAAAGAATAAATCCTAAAATTTTAATAATTTAGGGGATTTTTATTAAATCCCAAAATTTTGCAATTATTTCTATAATTATAATTTTATATTAAAATAATTTTTATTAAAAATAAAAATTCTAATTTTGAGATTTATTTTTATTAAATTTAGGGATATTTTTATGATTATAATTTTTTTTAAAGTTTTTATAAAATAAAATGGTCTTTTAATTTATTTGGGATAAAATTATCATTTTATTAAAATTATTTAATAATATTAATGTAAAAATGGCTAGTTGATACAAATATAAAAAAAAATATGGTGCAAAATATATGTTAGAATTTTATAATGATTGAATGAACATAAGATAAAATAAAAATAGTACAATAATAATTTTCCGTTATTTTTTATTTTCATAGAACCTATTATTTTTTTTTATTTTTTATTAATATCTCGAATGCGAGACAAGTAAAGTAAACTAATAATAATAATCATGATGATAATGATGATGGAAGAGAACAAAAACACATGGATGGAGAGAGTATGGAGCATCACACGATGATGACGAAATTAATGATTCTATAACGTGGATGATGTTGCAACTTGTGTATGGAATAGATTTTTATTTAGACTACTTTAATGCTACGAAAAACATCAATGTTGGACATTATTTAAAACTACTTGTGGCATTAGATATACACACATATATATATATATATTGAAAAATTCCTAAGCAAACAGTTGTTGGCTTGTTTCATTATTTCTATCTTATACATTCATTTCACAGATTCTTAAACCTTTCTTTAATAAAAATATTACATGTAAGCTAACTTTAATGTTTAATAGAAAAAGTAAATTCGCTTTTAAGGGTTTATTTGAACGATTTTCAAATGAATTCGTGGTATAGATCCTGAAAAATTTGGGTTAACAAATTTGATTTTATCTACTCAAGCCTTTGAAGAAAATAAGAAAAGAAAAAGAAAAGAAAAAAAGTTGTTTGAATGATTAAAGTTAATTATGTAACAGCTAGGCTAGCAAGAATCAGCATTTCATCCTCATCTTCTGGTCCCCATCAGCATCAGCTCCATGATGCTGTTTCTATGTTCCAAGGTGGATATTCACAACAGTTAATTTATTTTTCCTTAATCCTGATAAAAAATATTTTTCTTAATTATAAATAATAATAAATTCCTCGTGTTGTAACTTCATGTTATGGGCAATTAAGATAAGATGTGACATGAAAAATACGTGGAAAAAGTGATGTACAGAATTTGTGGCATTCTTGGCTCAGTTCATTTTAGCCACATGCATAAAGTTGACAATTCCGAAACAAGGACAGAGACCATAGACTCGATCTGCAATACGTGGTTAAGAACTTGCTATTTGAAATCAGAAAAAGTCTATTGTTTTCTGTATTATTGGCATACATGCCCCACGAAAATCAACGTGAAATAAATCGAATAGAATTAAAAAGTATATACCAAATTTGATTATTTTAATTTTTGTTAAAACAGTGGAATTCGAGAGTTTGCTTGTAAATGTGTAGTGTGAATTTTTCTTTTTTCTTTTCTTTCCTTCTGTTGTTATTGTATTTAATACATTAATTTATTCTAATATTACTTGCTATGTAGAGATTTTTTATTGTTACTGTATTTATATTAAATGTTAAAGTGAGAATATCCTTAATACAGAATTGAGTCAGTTTTATGTTCAAAATTAAAATAAGAGATTAAAATTCAACACGAAATTACAATATCATAATCTATCTTTTTAATTATTTTACAACGCTGTAAAGTCACCCTTAATTTTAATTCAGGGTTTTAATTCTAAATGGAAAATTGTTGCTAAAGAATTATTATTATTATTATTATTATTATTATAAGCTGTCCTCACGAAATATAATATAAGTTTCAGTATTTTATTGTTTACCAAAATTATTTTCGCCATTGCAAAAGCGATAAACGATAGCGTAAAACATCAGCTTCAGATTTTATCTCGTGCCGACGTCCGGGGAAGAGTTTGCTGATCAGATATTATCTTCGAAAATTATCGTTAAGATGAATATTTGTATAAGCCTGCATAAGGCATATTAACTGATCCAATCCACAAATTCCCATCTTTCTCTTCAACTTCACTAATAGATCTCCACATCTTTGTACCTATTTCTTCCAAAATCTCCAATACATTCCCTTGTTCACTTATCCTCATAGCCATTCCACCATTCCCACTTAGCTTAACCAAACTTGAATGAATTTTAACAATGTCAATTGGTAGTTTAATCAGAACATTTCCTATCCAAGGAAATGAAAGAACCAATTTGGAGATCCCTTTCCTTCTTGAATGTATACCAACCCAAAATCCTCCTCTGGGGCTTCTTTTTACGTTATCTGGAAACCCTGGGAGTTGAGCGACAATTTCTATTGTTCCGGCTTTCGATGTTTTTAGCCAATACCTTAGAATTCTGCAGCTTGTTGTCTCTGCAAGTAATATGTAGTTGCCATCTTCACTCAAAGCCACCCCATTTGGAAATGAGAGATTCCCAAGAAGAACAGTTACTTGTTTTGTTGCTGGGTCATACTTCATTAGCCTTCCTGTTTTATCACCACTTAGTATTACAGAAATGTGGTTCCTGCAAATTGCATGCATCGTACACCTTTTCAATTATTTTGAACCGATTGAAGTTTAGATAGAGGCTAGCTAGCTAACTGTAAAAGGACATGTATATAGTCATAGATAAATAAGAAATGAAAAATAGTACAAAATGCTTTCTTGTGCCCACAGGTGAGACTTGCATTTACGTAATTCTAGTCTACTTTGATGTCTGCACAATTATTGTCACTGTTATTATTATACATTAATCAATACGAAAAAGTATCAATAACACACTCAAGATTTTTCTATTTATGACGTGTACAACATTACTTAATTTCCTTACAACATTAATTAAATGTTTTTGTTAGCCATCAGGCCACGTAATAAATTTGAGTGTTGGTTTTATGGCATGAATTAATGTCAATATAGAATTAATTATTTAATCAATTCAGCAATGACGCATATCTATCAAGTTAACAACCAAAGGAAATGAAGTGATATCAAATTAAAGGGTGAATGACGACGTTTTTTTTATTTTATTAAATCATTTAGTATCCGAAGATCACATTGGGCTCTGATTAATTCAGATTCGAGCCGGGTGGGACTACTAGAGTGACAAAGCTCTCCCAACTAATCCAGATTCGAGAACGCAACTGCATTCTCAAGTCTTAAACCGAGGACTTTGGTTAAGTTAGAACATCTCTATGCCAACTGATCTACGCGCTTGTTGGTTGAATGACGACGCTTTTCATCCTATTAGAAGTTGTATTTATCACTTAACTTAGGTTCTTAATAGATTTTTAATATGCTCTTTTATATTTAACCGTTAAATATGATATTTTCACTAATAAATTAACTTGTTTATTCGGCAAAGTTCTCAGGTAATTTTTTAAGTGATGAAATAAGTAATTAAGAATTTATTAATAAAAAAAATTATCCGACAAGGACCTAAGTGCCATTTTCAATTCATAAATATATATATACCTCCTTTGAAACTGTGAACTGCTGTCGGTAAAATAGACGATTCCGGTGGATTGATCGATGTCTAGACTATTACAGAATCTGAAAGGAATGCCCTCTGATTGAGTAGCAACGGCAGTGGCCAATCCTCCTTCGGGTCCCACTTTAAGCAATCCAAAATAAGCGTCAGCGATGTAGAGATCACCGTTGGTTTTATTGAAGCACAACCCTAACGGACGCCCACATATGTGCTCCTTTGCCGCATGATCGTATTCATATGCCCCTTCACAACCATCCCTATCCGCAAAACTCACATGGTTAATTTTAAAATAAAATTAAAATTTTATTTAAGTATATACACTATCTCGCAAATAACTTGAATTCAACGTTCATTGATGTACGCCAAACTTGAATATTTTGTCGGCCTGAACCTCCGCAAATAGGGTGCCGCCTAGTTGCATAATAATGGATTCATTTAAATATTGAGTTATATTATGTTGATTTTTATCAAGCATACATTAACAATAATAGGCGGTTAAGATTTGATTAATTATATATTTCTATTAGATGACTATTACTCATATCATTTTAAAAGTTTAACATAGAAAGATGAGTATGGAATTAGAATATGTGGTATGTAGTATATGGTTACCAACATGAGCCGACTCAATTAAGGTTTAGAAGAAATTTTAGTCTCTTCTATGGCATTATTTTTCTTTTTAAATATAATTTGACCAAATTCAATTTAAAAACCTTAATTCAAATCTCCACAATTAATTTTTTTTTTCCAAATTGAATTAATTTTTTTGAACCAAACCCCCTAATCTACCAATTAATTCTTAGCGTAAGGAGTCCGTATTTTAAAATCCTAACTATTTTTATCGGAAGAACATATATGATTCTAATCAATTACTCTTGGTTTTGTGAGCGGACATATATGCATATGTAAGTCGACCTTCAGCGGACACCTCTACTTTCGTATGGGAGACTAATTTGAGAGTTACCTGTTTGGGGAGGTTAGAGCAAAATGAAGCCAGCGGCGTTGGTCTTGGTGCCATTTAATAATACGGCCATCGGATACGCCGGTATAAGGACCCTCACCAAGTGCATCAAATGCAAAACTTTCAGGTCCAATTGCACCCTCTATCTGATACTGAACGACACCTTGAGTAGAACTATTGATAAAAAGAAAAATGACTATGCTTTTAGCGATGAAGCTGAGACTTGTTGAGTTCATGGTGATGGTGATAGAGAGAAAAAACAAACGGTATTGAGTTGCGGAAATGGGCAAATTTATTTATAGAGGAGCTAATCAAAAGAGGGTATTGCGTGGCCGATTGTAGAGCTGCCGCATGTTTCATGTGGATGGTGGGTGGGGCACGGAAGAAAGAGAAGAAATGCTATGTTTGTATGGAAGGGCAGAACTAGAATTTTGGTTCGTAGAGATATTATTAATTTAAGTGAGACTATTTGAACCATTAAAATATTTTATTAATTAATTTTTTTATAAAATATATTTTTTATTATTAAAACACTCATAATATAAATTACAAATATATACAAGCTAATATAATACCCCTAATATAAGTTAGGAGTATATACAAACTAATATAATTCAATAAAAATATTTTTATTCTCTGCATTCATTTTAAACTATTTGAAAATCTGTCAATAATTATCCATTTTTTTTCCTTAAGTCTTAAAGTTTTTTTTTTTTTCAGTGGAATATCAAATGTATTTGCTTCGCTGTTACCTTCAAACACGACTTAAGAAATCTTCAATTCAATTCAACTAAAAACAAATATGAAAACCAAATAATTAAAGGCTTATACAGAACACAAGATCGCGTCAAATGATCAGTAAAAATCAAGCTTCACTGCATACTAGAAAGTTCCATAATGCAAATTCAATCTTGCCCACAAACCAGCCTTCCACACTACGGTAGAATCCCCTTCTTGCATACTCAAAAACAAAGTCAAATATCTTTTGGATAATTATTTTTTTGAGTTTATTTAATAAAATAATATAACTGGTATTTAGGTGGGTATATAGAATAATATCTTAATTTTTAAATTTTAATAATAGTTTTATTGAGTAAATAGATATAGAGCGTATTTTGGTAGGTTTAAATATCCTTATCCTTAATTAGGTTATAACATAAAGTTTACAAAATTGAAGAGCAAACAAGATGAGAGTGTCAAATGTAAAATTCATATAAAATAAGTGAAAATTTAATTCGATCTTTTTAATTTTTTCTTGAGCAGGTGTTGCTTGGGCCACCTGAAAATGTACATGGTTTCGTCCATGTTTAATGTCTATTGTTGTATTAATTGAATTATCTGATAAATTGATAATTTTTTCTGGTGAGTTTTTAAACACGTACTCTTTTAATTATGCTTAGTTTTATAAGAAGTCACTAGTATTAATTGTCCAATGGTGGAATAGGTGGACTGATTTTCCTAGTGCCTTCGTTTTCAAGTCCCATGATTGATCGATGTTTTGAATTTAGTTTGATTAGTTGAACTCATAAATATAGTCTTTTTTAAGTGCGGGTATCTTCACTTTTTTTCATTCAAACATGTTATTAAATCATATGATTTAATAGAGTTAGTGTTCAATAAACTATAAAACCATATGCTTAATAGCATGTCTATATAAAAAAAAAAAGGCACCCATACCTGATAATTTCTAATGTAGAAGTCCGCTCTTTTTTAAAATTATATATATATATCTTCTCTAGTTTGGATGTACATCTATCAATGTGAGTTTGAAAAAGTTGGAAATAATTTTTTCATAAATTGTAAAACTAAACAGAACATAAAAAGTTTGTTTGGCTTGAAAGAAAATTTCAGAGGAAAATATTGCCCGGATCTAGAACTTTCATGACTTTCATGTATCTATTACATCACATATTTATATATGCTTATTAATGATAACAACTTGTAACTAATTACATTTAACTAACTATAATATCCAACTAATACTAGTAACACAAATAGTGCTTCTACAACAAACTTCACTACTTAAGGTGAACTATCAACTAAGTTATTGCATTGCTTAGCAACTCTTGACGAAATGGTATTCTTGACTTGTGAAGATTTTGGCTGAGCTTTCTTATGCTCTGTGTGGTGAGTTGCCTTACCAGCCCTTTTAAAACTCAAGGGACAGCAATGTACATTGAGTTTGGCTCTCAAATAATTGAAATATGTGCATGAAAGGAGTTTGGTCATTACATCTGTAACTCGTTTTTCACTTGGTATATATTGAATATTTAATTCGCCAACAAGAACTTTGTTCTCAATGAAATGCATATCAATTTCAATATGCTTTGTTTTGGAATGATAAATAGGATTTCTTGCTAATTTAGTGGCATTGATGTTGTCATAGCAAACAATAGGCTTCTCCATGCAACACCCTCCTATCTTAGAAAACAAGGATTGCAACCAAGCTAATTTAGCACTTGCAGATACTAATGATTTATATTCACTCTCTACTCTAGACCTTGTGACCATTGACTGCTTCTTTGATGACAAGAAATCAAATTGTTATCTAGATAAATACAGTAGGCAACAATAGATTTCCTATCGTCTAAGTCACAAGCCTAATTTGCATCAAAGAATCCAGTGATCTTCATCTCTCTATGGTTGATGAATTTTAGTCCATAGTCTTGAGTAGCTTTCAAATATCTCAAAACTCTCTTGCACACCATCAAATGTTGTAATGTAGGAGTATATACTTATTGACTGAGTTTATGCACAGAAAATGTAATCTCAGGTCTAGTCAAGATTAAGTACTGCATTCCCCCAATAATGCTTCTGTAATGAGTTAGATCTGTAATGTATTGTCCAAGAGCTCTTTGAGTTTCTTTCTGCAACTTCACTCTAATGCTTATAGGTGTATCAATGTCCTTACAATCAAGTATGTCAACTTTCGACAATAAATCTCTAATGTTTTTCTTTTGAGAGAGATATACACAGTTTGCATCATACAACACCTCAATTGCCCAAAAAATAAGATAATTTGTCAAGTTTCTTCAATGTAAAAGCTTAACTAAAATTTTAAATAAAATTTTTTAAATCTACATTATTTGGTCCTGTAATTAGCATATCATCAACATAAATGAGGACCATAATCATAAATGTCTTTTTTTTTTTCTTTATGAGTAAAGATGTGTCAGCCTTTGTGTTATCAAAATCCCACTGTAGTAAGCATCTTTTAAGCTTGTCAGACCAAGCTAGCTTATTTAAGAGTATACAAGGACTTGTGAAGTTTGCAAACAAAGTCAAACCTCTGAATATCAATGGAGCCCTCTTGTTGATCTATAAAGACCTCCTCTGTTAAATCTCCATTAAGGAAGGAATTGTTGACATCAACTTGTCTAATTGTCAACTAATTCATCATAGTTAGACTTAACAATACTTTGACTGTAGTTGACTTTATCACAGGACTAAATGTTTCAAAGTAGTTTACCCTTGCAATCTACTAAAAACTTTTAACTACCAATCTAGCCTTGTATTTGGCTAGGCTATCATCAGTGTTAAAAAAAAAGCTTTAGACACCAATTTTTTGTCAACTACCTTTTGATTAGCTATTCTAAGGATGAAGGACCAGGTGCCATTTTTAACTAATGTATTATATTCATTTGTTATAGCTTCAAAACACCTTAGATCATTAAAATGCCTCATGAACACTATGTGGTTCTTTATGAACAAAGACCGTCGTATATACTTTAGGTTTAAAGATACTAGCCTTACTTTTAGAAGTCATCTGATGTATGTTTAATTGGTTAGAGGTGTAAAATGTGTTTAGTGGGATAAATATTTCTTATGTAATAGATGGAATAGATGGAGAAGGTATCAGGTGATTGACTAGTGTAGAAATTTGAATAGGCTTAGTATGTATAGGATTTAATTAGTGAGATGTGGCTACTATATTAAGTGAAGGAAGATTAACTAAGTGATGAGTTCTGTTGTTACTGGAAATTCAGGATTAGTTGGGCTACTATTAGGAGGATGTGGAGTTATAAATAGAGTAGAAAGATGATAGACTTGTTCAAGAGAAAAGAAAATGGATAAAGAAGAAGTTTGTGAAGATAATTGAATAAGGAAAAGAATATTCATTAGAATGCAATTACTTGAATGATAGTCAAACTTATGTCTGTTATATTCTCTTAAGTAAAGATGACATGAACAACCAAAGCATTTCAGCATGCTGTAATCAAGGTTATGTTTGAACACCTCCTCATATAGTGTTAAAAATTAAAGAATGGCAGGAGACAACCTATCAATATGATATAACTATGTGAAATGCATCCCACTAGAACTTCAAAAGTAATTTTGCTTGCGCTTATAACGTAAGTCCTAATTCAACAATATGCTTATGTTTCCTTTCAACCATCCCATTTTGATGATATGTGTAAGGACAAGAGTGTTTAAAGAGAATTCCAGATTGGTTCAAGAATGAGATAAAAGTTATGTATTCTCCCCTTAGTCTCATTGCAGCATTTTAATGGCTATGTTGAATTGATTTTCAACCTATAATTTAAAGATTTTGAACATCTCTAAAGGCGTTGACTTAAGTTTTAAAGGATAAATCTAAGTATATTTACTAAAGTCATCTACAAAGCTAATGTAGCATGTGTCAAAGATTTGATGCCTATAATTGAGGAAGACCTTTTGCATTTAATTTAAATAGAATAAGTTGAATTAGGAAGTAGGAAATTTAACTGATTTGTTATTATTCTATTTCCTAAAATTGTGGTTATGTTATGTGTTTTAGAAGCACTATAAATATTTTCTTTGTAAACGGTCTTTTGTGGACAACAAAATAAGAAGAAAGGTTCAGTTTTTTTCATAAAAAACTTCATGGTATCAAAGCCTTGGCTCTCTATCAAATCCAGATCATGAATTACCATGCTGCCATGACTGGATCCAAGGAATCTACTACCCACACAAGCGGAGATCCTTCTTTGTCTTTAGAAGTTACC
>NW_006261964.1:20235490-20236030 GCF_000493195.1 Citrus x clementina
TAGTTATTGGAAAACTACATTTATTTTTGCCCATAGCCAAAGATGTGTGGGATGCTGTTCAGGATATGTATTCTCAAATTTTTGAGAATTTGATCATCATCATCATCATCATTATTAAGTTTTGTCGATAATAATAATAATAACAACATTATTATTGTTGTTGTCATTATTATTATTGTTGTTATTGTTGTTGTTGTTGTTGTTAACAATAATAATGACAATAATTAACAACAACAACAACAACAATTAGTATAACATATAATAACAATAATAATGACAATAATTAACTAAGGAAATCTTAATAACTTACAGCAATCCATCCCAATTCCAAAATAAAGTAAACACATCAATGTCAATATAGCTCATTTTTATTCCAATTCCTACAATTCAAATAAATAACTTATTCTAATTATGGGTAAGTTTTAGAGACATCCCATGAGGTTTGGAATATTTTGGAATATTAACACCTAAATAGAAAGTATGACTGTAATTACAAAGGCCTCCCCTGCCATTTGTATTTCCATCCACTGACTGTTAGTA
>NW_006261964.1:20236274-20251666 GCF_000493195.1 Citrus x clementina
GTAATAAAAGATACAATCCCAAAATTAATTTCATTAAAAAAATCTCAATTTTTGATTTCAATTTTATTATAAAAATTAGGAATTATATTTACGATTACAACGCTAAAACTCACTTTTGTTTAACATAGAAATCACACAAAAATAACTAATTTCTAATACGCAATGGTTTGTTTCGCTCTTCACTAGTGCAAATCACACTAAAAACATGCAGTAACTTCTTCAACAACTTAAACACAGCCTTAAATCCATTTTCAAATACAACATCAAATCAACCAAAAAGCTCTAACTTTGACATGCATTGAGTTATTTAGAATTTTCACCTTCTATGAGGTTTAATAACTTATTCATTCTTCACTTGTCGCCAGCAATGGTCACTCGATGATAGCATTTTCCTGCCGCCATCACTTCATTATTCATCACTCTTCTTTCAAATTAGGGCTTCTTCAAATTTGAGCTTCATTTGGTGAGGTTAGAAGCATAAAGAGAAGAATCTGGTTGTGTTTGGGACTTTGGGTGGATGAATGGATTGCTCATTACCTTGGGTTTGAAAGATGAAAGAGAAGATATGTTCAATGCATCCTTGGAACTAGTGGATGAAAGATGAAAGAGAAGATATGTATAATGCATCCTTGGAACTAAGGGATAATGAAGTGCACAGTGGTCAACTCGATTACTTTTGATTTTTTCAAAATTTTAGAGAGCTTTTTTATGAAATTACCCTTATACATTGACAGGATACCAAATAGAATACAAACGACAGGGGAGGTATCTAATAATACGCTCATATTTTTTATCTAAGTGTTAATACGCTAAACCTCAAGGGAGATCCCTAAAAATTACCCTTCTAATTATTATTCTTCATTCTCATTATAGCCTATTCCGATTCATGGTGATTCCGATTACCACTTGGTAAACACATCATAAATGCATCTTGTTTGTTATGCACTACTCCTACTTTAGTAGGAGACAAAAGTGTAGACATCAATCTTAGGATCAACTAATTTATTTGGCTTCTAATCACAAGGGATGGTAAGAAACTCTAGATCTGGCCCGGATCTAAAAAAATTTTGATATGCATGTTAAAAAATATGGATTCAGATCTTAAAAATCAAGATCCGTGCAGATCAAGATCAGGATCCGGATCCACATTAATTTATAATTAAATTATTTGTTTAATTAAATTTCAATTGAAAATATATAAATTAAATTATTTATTTAATATTTATAAGCATAATTAACTTTATAATATGAAAAAATGTTAAAAATAAAATAATAATAATTAAATAATATTATAATGAATCAGTTTACTTTAGATTTTTTTATTATGTTTCATTTATATTGTGAAATTATCGTTTGTGAATTTATGGCATTGTTGTGCGTTATTTTTGTTGAATTGTTGATTGTTAAATTATATTGAATTTTATTTGATATTATTAGGTAAATTATCAAATTTAAATTTATTATTATGCGGATTCGGATATTCGAAAAATTTGCTTGCAATTCATGCAGATATTACCAGTACCTGGATCCACATTTTTTTTTGCGGATCCAAATGCCAAAATTCAATGTGGATTCGGATCTAAATATACCTACATCTGGATCCGGATTCGAATTTTGCCATCCCTACTAATCACAATTTTTTTTTTAAATTCTCATTTAAAATGAAAATACGCCTAAACTAAAGGTAAGTTTAGGGGTGGACATTTGGTTAGATTTTTCCCAAACTAAAATTCACATATATTCGATTTTTCTCATGTAATCGAATCAAACTGAAATTATTCAATTCGATTCGGTTCAGGGGTAGAATCGAACCGAGTGGGTTAGTAGCCACCCGTAGTTTAGTTAAAGTTTAAAAATAACTTAAATTGAAATTTGTAATGTAATTAAACAAATTTAAATTTTAAATAAAAATATAAAATATATGATTATAAACCTCGTATGGAGCAAGATTTTGCGTTTGTCAAGGGGCAGGCTATAGTAGTATCTCAACTAACGAATTTTTTATCCTCATGCAACACTTGGTTGATGAACTTTCGTTTTTTTTTTTTTTTTGGGCACCTATTGTCGCTGGCCGGCTAGTTTTGTCTAATTGTGGCTACCAATCAATATATTTTATAACCTTCAATTTGTGACTCTATTTCAACAAAATCAACTAACGATGCTTATTGTCACTGCTTGCTCCCCACATCATCCAACGGCTTGAGACTCCTCGACAATATTGTAGAGTCGAATTGAAGGATCATGCATGTTATGTTACATCATATAAAACATATAGCAGCCTTTGAATTTTTATCTAAAACTAAAAAATTACAGTATATAAAACAATTGAGTTGTCATGAGTGACAACTCATTGTCATCCATGTTAGATTATATGTAACATAGCCCGTCCCTGAATTATCCAAAAATATTGATTTTGACAAAATCCCAATACCATTGATGGCGATTACGATGCCGATAAGAGCAACTAATATCGCCGTCAAAAACAACTTTGAGTTCATGGCTGTGAAATAAGAGATTGAGATTGCTATGGAAGAAAGATGCCAAAAGCTAGCAATTGGACTTATTATTATATACATATCACGTATTCAATAATGAGAGTGATAGCTGATCTGTATTACTATTTACTAACTGTATAATGGACTTCTTATTAGTTGTATAATCACTGTTAATTACTAATTCCACTAACGCTTCTGGAATAAGTAATTAGCATGCTTAATTAGAAAGCCATAATATTTTGGAAATGGTTACTTATTTTTAGTTACCTTGCACCCCACTTGAGATTTGGATCTGGTGCTAGTTAATATGTTCTCCACTCTTTATAAGCCAATAGATGATTAGATATAATTAGTTTTATTTTCTTATCCAATAACTACTAATTGTACCTTTCTAAAAGATTAGTAAAAAGGTTAACTCATCATCCCACTTATTTTTACACATACTATCTTTTTTGTGCATTCAAAAATTATTACTTGTCTCTCTTAATTAATAAAATAAATCATTTTAATACATAATTTCTTATTATTTGCAGTAATAAGAGTGATAGCTGATCTGAATTACTATTCAATAACTATGGGCTTCTTATTTGTTGAATAATTAGTATAGTTGCTGTTAATTACTAATACCACTAATGCTTCTGGAATAAGTAATTAACGCGCTTAATTAATAAGCCATAATATTTTGGAAACGGTTACATATTTTTAGTTTCCTTGCACCCCGCATCTTTCCACATGAACTATTTTTTTATGCATTCGGAAATCGTTATGTCTCTCTCTTAATTAATAACATAAACAATTTTAATACATAATTTCTTATCCCCACTAGACTTTTGAAATGTTCTTACACATACACTCATTTTTAAGTGCATTTATCAATATATATATATATATATAGCCCCTTCTATTTATCTATAAATTGCAATAATACCAAAGCGAAACATTCTATTTTAGTGTCTTTTTCATTCTCCATCAATCCAATTTTAATGTGCTTGGGTTTTTTTTTTAATATATACACAAAAAAATTGTTTGCAGTTTATTTTCTTATAGTTTAAGTGAAGTTCAGAATTTGGCATTTTTTAGTTTTGATGGAAAATTTTAAATTACATTACTATTTGAGATCACCCCTCCTGAATCACATTCGCGCCCTGCTCCGGCACTTATTTGTATAGTAATTGATTATCATTTTCTTTTTTTTAATCATTCACAAACTATGTATCCGTTACGAATTGTCACTCACTACCCTTGCGTTTTTGCATTTAATTATTCTCTTAAGCCAATAGTAAAATGGTCCATCAGTTGGGGAAGCAACATGCAAGCGTCAGTTCCTAAAAACTTCCACGATGATGCATGTGATTGGGTTGGTGAGATTTAAAAAATAAATAAATTATGTAATAGAATTATTAATTTAAGTATTTAATCGAATAAAACTTCTAGCTAGGTAATCTTGTAAAAAAGATTTTTTAATTTCATTTTTCTTGGACCATCCAGTTTCATCGATTTTTAGATAAGTTACATTTGGTGGTGGTGCAGATGGGGCTGCTTGGATGGTTCGCCATTGGATTCTCATCATCATCTTATTGTGTCTGGACTCTAGTTTATATTACATTAATCGTAAGTCATAATGGAGGGATTTTTATTTTCTCGTATTCTTTTAACTCATACGGTTATCATCAGGAGCTGCTCAACCATGTTTTAGGTGTTAAGCGAATTGTTTTAATTAGCTCTTTAAAAAAAATTTAAAAGAATTTGAGGTAAAATATATGTATTAATTTATTAAAAATTAATTAATTTAAAATTAATTTTTATAACTTTCTAAGATATAAAATTCTTAATCAAATTTTTGTATTGTTATTTTGCTGATGTATTTTTCTTGATAGGCATTGTATATAACTAATTCATTTAATTTTTCCCGTGACATGATTAATCGTAAAAATTTTTTTGTCAATTTTAATTTTGAAAAATTTCTATGTGCAAAAACAATCATTATTGGTATTATTAATAATATTCTATAAGCAATATATGCATTTGGAAAAGAATCTTTTTTTTTAAATAATTAATTACATCAAGCGAAGTATTTTTTTCGCCTTGAAAATCTTCTCTTAAAATACTTTTAAAAAAATCTAAACAATCTCTATAAAAAAAACATATAATGTTTTAAAGCATTTTCAAGATTAATACAATAAGTTTTTAAAACACATCACTCATCAATCATAGCTTTTTTAAATTAAAAAAAAATCCTAATATTTTCCCATACATTTGAAATTGCCCAAATCTACTTATAATTGAAGAAATAACTTGATCTACTATAATTTTAAAATAATTAATTCTAGAAGACTCTTCACTGGACAAAATTTTCTCTTCACTTATATTTTGATCAAATTTATTTTTCCTGTAAATGACATGTTTTCCATGAAATGTAGGTTTTATTTCCATTTCACTTACAATTTCTTTAGCTGAAATCATAGCAGACATAAATCTATTTTATCTATAGTTTTCAAACAAAGAAATAAGACCTTTAAACTTATCTATGACAATATCGGCACGCGTATCTTTTTTTGCAAGTTCTTACTCACAAGGTTACCAGCAAATAATATATTATACCAGATAATCATGCCTAATGTGAATTCAAAGTTTTCTGATTCATATATTGGTAAACACTAGCTTCGCTATTTATTTTCGAGTCTTCAATAATTTCTTCCAATTCAAGTAAAGTATCTCTTGTTTATGGAGTTTCGAATCTTGTTGATTTTACACTTTCAATATGACTTTCTTAACATGCTTGTGACAATTATTTGATAGTCAAATTAGGTACATTATTTTGTAAAATTTTCAATCGCTTCATTGAAGAGGAAAATGATGAATATGTTATGCAACTCCGAAAAATGAAATAGCTCTAGGACACGACTTTTCCATATCACAAAGCACTAAATTAAAACTATGACAACCAAATGATGTATAAAATTCTCTATGATTGATTTTTAATAGTCTTTTTTTGTGACCTTAGTTTTTTCTTTTCATATTAGAACGATTATTATATTCATGTCCTTGTACATCATTAATGAAAGTTTAAGAACTTTTATTGCATCTATGGGTTTATTAAAAAGGCTTTCCTAGAAGTGTCATTGACTCTTAAGAATCCTGAAAAAATATTCTTTTATTTTCACTGGATTTGCTAAAAAACATACACATCTTAATCAATAGACATTTGTTCTTTTATGACTTGTATCTAGAGTACAGTCAAGTATAATCGAGAAATATGTTGCTTCTTTAATCTTGTTAATTGTTGAATTTTTTATTTCAAGTCCTAACATTTGTATCAACTCGATCATTTCTTTATTATGGCCAAGGTAATGACTATCAATATCACCATTTTTAATACATCGAGTATGCTCTTGCATTATTGGATCAAGTTCTACAATTCTTTCAATTAAACTTAAAAAAAAAAATTCCATTGGTTTCTTGGTATATCTTCAAATTCTTTCCACGAAATGAGAAGTTATTTTTAGCAAGATTTTTTACACCAAATAATAGTTCTTATTATATTACCTTTTCCCAATGATCTCTTTCTTTATTGATTTTTGCTTGAATATCTTTGTTAGTTTTTTTTCTTCCATAATCCCACTTTTGATTTGACCCATAAACTTGTATTAATAATATGTTCATAGCTTGTCTTAGACTTTTAAGTATAACACTAAAGTTTTTTCAATTGTAGTTCGTTCATTACTCATCTGACTTTTATTGGAATTTGTATTGAATAATTTGCAACTAAAACAATATACTCTATCAAAATTTTTGAATATACTAGCCACCTTCTATTACATTTTTCTCCGTCGGGTAATTTTTTTTAATGTAATATGTAGTTGAGAAATGCCTAGAAAATTCATCCATTTGGAAAAATTAAATCATTCTTTCTAATTGAACCTTTCTATTCTGGAAAATTTCTTAATTTTATATCGATATTTTCCCATCTAATGGGATCATAAGTATTATCTAGAAAACAAAACACTTCAAGATCTTCAGTCTCATCTCTAGTTTTACTTTTTATTCATATTTCTTATTACAATCTTCTGTATGGGTATTATCACAATTCTAATCATTACTATCTTCAATTTCATTGTCTTATCATCTTTTATTTCAATTTGAGCTTGTTCATCTATTATTGATTCTTCACTCAAAGTCACATTTTTTTTTACTACTTTTGACAAACTTATCAAGGTCTCATTTTTTGAGGTCATGCTAAATTTTCTATTTTTCTCTTTTTTTTGGAGTTTTTCATTGCATATTTTCTAGTAGACATTTGTTTTTCTAGTGAAACAATAGTCAATTACACCATAGATAATTAAAAGAAAATAGCCTACAAGCACAAAAATATTTTTAAAGAAACAAAAACAACTAAATAACACAACTAAGTAATAAGAGAATAGAAAGATAAAACCTGTAAATTTGAGAATTCAACTTTGATGGATTGAGGTTTTGAGCAACAATGACTAGTGGAAAGTAAAACAATTAATTTTTTTCCCCTTAAGTGCAAAGTGGTAGAGAAAGTAGTTTTTCATCAAAGCATTGAATGCACCGCGTATTTTTTTTAATCGGAGAAAAATATTAATGGATAATAATTAACAAATATGTGGATTTTGTATAGTTCTAAATGAAATATATAATGTTATAGTTTTAATGTTAAATAGAGATTTTTAGGAAATAAACAGATTAAAATTGTTAATTATAATGTTAAAAGGAGACTTTGTAGGGATTTAGTAGTTTGTTTATGGAAAATATAATTACAAAATAATAATAAATATAAATGAAAAGTTGATAGCTATATTTTAAGAATAAAATTAGGGGCCTTCATCTATAGTGGATCCCTATCTATAATTTAGGAATAAAATTAGGTTTTCATTTATAGTGGATCCTTAAGCAACCACCTAAGTTGCTTAAGGGAAGAGCCACTCTTGGTTATAATTTGGCATAACTAAATGGGATTAGGGTCATCTCTAAATATTTTTCTCTCCTAATCTTCTAAATCTAATGATTAGTATCTTGAGTTTTTTTTTTTTTTATAACTTACCATAAGAATGCTATATATGTATGTATGTATAAAGCAGAGTAACATATGAGTGATGCTACTGGCACCCCTATTTGCAATTTGATTTAAAGTAATTTTATCCACTATTTATTTTTACATGAAAGATAATTTTCTAAATTTTGCATAAATTATTAATTTTACGAGTATGTTAAAGGATAATCAAAATTCTATGCCTATTTTGTTTCTTTCCAAAACAAAATGGGAGAGAGAGAATCATCCATTGGGATTTATTGAGGAAGAAAAACAGCAGATGAATGCTACATCAAGAAGTTAAAAGGTTGTAGTGGAACGAAGAGAGTCAATCACGGGCTTATTGAGAATAACAACAGTAAAGGTTATTTTAGGAATTGAATAGAATACAAATAGAAATGGGTTTGAAAAGCATAATCGAGTTGTATTATTCGTAGAGTAGAGGTTTTAGTGTCTTTTTGGTATGACTTATTTAATGGTCATAAGTGCTTATTTAATAAGATAAAGCTCTTATTATAATTTTTGTTGGTGTTTGGTTATTTTTTAATAGAGTTTTTGAAACTTAAATAAACTATTTTGCCTCTACTAGTAAGCTCAAATTTTGGGGCTTTGACAGTAGAGGTCGAAATTTTTTTTTTAAATGTTAAAATATCTAAAATATCCATACTTATTTGACAATTTTATTTTATTCTTTTTATATCATAACTTTAAAAAATTTGCCTATTAAAGTATTTCATAAATTTTTAATAAAAATTCTTATTGACAACCCAACGACTAAATTTTTTTTAGTAAAAGTTTTATTTATAAAAGCTCTTCTAACAAAAACTCTACTTAAATAAGCTCTACTTAAAAAACTGTATCAAACGGAGCCTTAGTACCCTTTAAAATCCTTAAATACCCCTTCCCTTTTGAATTTTATTTCTAAAATGCCCCCGATTTAATTGTGAAAAATAAACATATATATTAAAATTAACCATTTTCCATAAATTTTCACATTAAAAAAATAATTCTTTTAAGCTTTATTTATAAAATATATACAGACCTTAAAATCTTAAAATTTTCTTTTACATAATTTCTATGTCGATGATAATTTTGAAGGGCGTCAAAAGTAGGGGTGGGAAAATAACCCGGACCCGGCCCGGACCCACACGAACCCGGATAATCCGGACCGGGTTCAACCCGCACCAGATACAAAAAAATTCAGAATCCGGAAGCAATTTAATAAACCCGGATGTATCCGGGTCCGGATCCGGAATAGGCCAACCCGCATATCCGGAACCCGGACCCGGATGTCTTTATTCTTAATATTATATTTTTAATTTTTTAAAAATATAAATAGAAAAGCAAAAGGTCAAAAAAGAGGAAACCCTAGTTTGCAGTGACGGCTTCAAATCTCATTCACTCACTCAAATTCATTTTTTTTTTCTTTATATAATAACTCAAATCTCACCATACACTCCCCCATACATTTGCCTATCTTCTTCTTCTTCTTCTTACAAAGCTTCCTTCTCTCTCTCTCTCTCTTTTCACTTTTGTTTTGTCCAAAAAAGGAAAAAAATGTCAGAAAAATCAAGCCGCCATCAAAGGAGGCCATCGCAAGACGTATTCATCAACTTTGATGATCTCTCATCACCCATCCCCGATAATGTTGCTGGCGCCCCTGATCAGCTTCAAGCTCAGCCATCCGATGACCACCAGATTCGTGCCCCTCTCCCTCCGTCGTCGGCGTCGGCGCCGGCGCCGGGAAGTGTAATCGTAAAAGATGATGGCAAAGAGAAACCCAGGGACGTGAAGAAGTTGTGTTCTTTTGCTTGCTTATTTGTTGTAGTAGTTGGATTCTATAATTGCATTGCTTCACATTCTGCTGCTTTTGCTTTTTTGGGTGAAATTGCTATGCGACTGTACCATTTTTCCCATTGTATCCATGGCCTTAAGAGAAGTGGAAAAGAAAAATTCATATAGGTATCCAGGTTTGAAACCCGGATTTTTCCGGGTTGAACCCTTACCGAACCCGGAGTGAAAAAACCGGGTTTTAATCCGGGTCCGGGAGAAAGAAAATGGCGTCTGGGTCCGGAACCGGGAAGACTAAACCCGGACCCGGACCCGGACCCGGATTTTGCCATCCCTAGTCAAAAGACTTACTCCTTTTTATATTTTGTTATAGAAGCCCAATTTTGGGTTTAATTTGGAATAAGGCCCAAGAAGAGTATTCAAGATGTGATAAAAAATTTAAATAAGCATGGCTATATATTCCAAACTGTATTGCAAATGATATGAAATAATCAATTAATTGATGAGATAATAATTAATTCACTTGAATATTATAAATAATTTCTAACCACTTTATGAATATATACTACTTAAAATGAAATTTAGGATAAAAAATTTTAAAATTTCTATTATTACACATCATTTAGTTCCTTCTCAACTTGTTTTATTCAAGTCCTTAATTGAATTTCACTAAAAGAGTAACAACACAAGGGCGAATTGAGCTCTCTTCTCTCCTCTTTTATTTATCTTTACGAGACGTGTTAAGGTTTTAAGCTAACCTAGGCTAAAGTAATTAACTACTCAAAAGGAAACTTATAGAAAATTAATTGTTTAATACATTATCTGTTTTTTTAAACTATCTTTTTGTTGCTCAGCTCTACTCCATAATATTACATATATGCTATTTACAGGCGCTTGGCAATTATAATCCCTCATTTAAGTTATCAATGGGCTCAACGTACATTTGTAGTCAAGATAATCCAGCATCCTAATGGAAGCAATTATAATCAGTGAAATTATATATTAACCATATAAAATTCGTACAATACAACTCCTGATGGGTTTTTAGTACTTGATTATATAATTCTCTGCCTAAAATGTGTCAACTTAATTAGTCTATTGAAAATTATCATTAGAGAACATCAATAAGTGTCAATGTACAAGATATAATTAAATTGATTAGACAATTGAGATATCAATTCAATTAATGATGTGATATAGAGGATTATTCAGTAAACAAATTATTGTGGCATGATTCAAATTATCATTCAGGAATAAAATTCTAAAAAGCATACAATTATGAAAGTCAATTCTCATATTTTAGTAGAGTAGATTTAATATCAAATAATCAGTTTAGTTTAATTATAGGTCTAATTATTGTAACCACTATTGTATGTACCTAAATGATCCTCAAATAACTAGCTATTGATTACACCACTATTCAACTGATAAGTAAGATAACTAGATATTTCCATCAATAGCTTAAATATATTATTTGGTGAAAGCTTTATTTAATATGCTTGTGTTTAGGACCGTGTGTTATTTTACAAGGTGAATCCTATATCAAGCATAAGTGATGCACTATGATGGCATTATTTTATCTTTATTTAAATCAAATATTCTTTTTATCTAATAGAATAAAAATAAAATAAAATAAAGGGCTTAAGGTTTCTACTAAAAAGATATAAAAAGCTTGCTTTTTACAAAAGAGTAGAGAAGCCACAATATAGAAAATAAAGAAAAATACTCTCTCTAACTTTAGGAGAAAAGTTTTTTTCTTACTAATTGCTTTGAGTAGTGATAAATGCATTCACACATTAAGTGCATATCGAACTTGAGTGGTAACTTGGAAGATTGTTTGTGACGAATCTTTGAACAACAAGATTAATGATGATGGATCGTGACCTAATATGATTGGTGGTGACAGATTGTAACCTAAATGATTGCTGGTGACTAGTTCATGACTTTGGAGCATAAATTACTACTATGAAAAAACAAAAGTACGATTTTTAAATTATGATAATTTTATATATTGATTGAGAATTGCGATCCGATAATTTCAATTGCAGTACCATTTTTAACACACACTCATGTATACATATTCTTTAGAACGTTAAAGTTTGATCACGAATATTATTTAGTACTATTACTAAACGCTATTAAGTAAAAAATTTCAGCCTACCTCAAAAACATTTTTGATTACATCCCCGTACGCATTTAATAAATTTTACTACTCTAAGTCTTGTGACACAATATAATTACCAAATTACAGATAAATGTATGAAACCGGTTCATCTTTGTTATCTATATTAAATAGGATGATTGTGATTGATTAAATAGAGTTTAGACGAATACAACATAATTGTCTTCTCAAATAATAAGTTTATAATAAAAAAATTTTAATTAATGGTTTTTTATTAGCTTCAGAAGTTGCTTTTAAAAGCCACCCTAACTTCTAAGTTTTTTTTATTAAAATGAAGAGTTTTCTGAAATAACCAATTTAAAATTTTTATCAAACATCTTTGGTAAAAAAATTATTAAAGAAATCTATTTTAAGCTTTTATTAAGAGTCCCAAATTAGGATGGAAAGTATAAGGACCAAATACATGTTCATGAGCAAGGGTTTGACCGTTTGAGTCAGTCTATCACCCAACTATAAGGACTAAATAAATGTTCATGAACAAACCATTCACAATCTAATAATCAAAACGCAGGGGTATACGTTAACTTCCCTATTACATATAAAAGGATGGAAAGTACGTAGTTCAATTTCGAAACCTATTGTATATGCCAATAAAAGGCATTAGCACTGATCCCATCCATAACTTGCCATCCTTCTCTTCCACTTCACTAATAAAACTCAAAGTTTTTCCTTCACAATCTTCTAAAACCTCCAAGACTTCTCCCTTTTCACTAAGCTTGATAGCAGTTGCGTGGGGCTTGCCTCCTACCAACAGTGAATGCAGTTGCCTAAAGCCTAGTGGAAGTTTCAACAATGTCTTCCCCAGCCAAGAATTCAGAAGAATCAACTTTCCAAAAAGTCCTTTCTTTGCATGCAAGGCAACCCAAAACTCCCCATTTGAATTACTTCGGACATTGTCCGGAAATCCAGGGAGCTCGGCAAAAACATCCTGCTTTCCACTGTTAGGACCATGAAGCCAAAATCTTAGAATCCGACAGTTCGAGGTTTCAGCTATTAGTATAAAGGTGCGGTCTCTGCTCAATGCTACTCCATTTGCAAATGCAAGGCCTTGTAGTAAGATTGTTACTTCTTTGGTTGTTTTTTCATACTTCAATAACCTGCCTGTCTTATCTCCACTCAAGATTGATGACATGAATTGCCTGCAAACAAAGGTTTCAACAGAATTTCGGATTGTGAAGTTTTCACTTTTCTGCTTTTAGCTTGTACTTTATTTTTGTCTTTGTAAGAATAAATTGACTCCTAATAACTAAGACACGTGGATAATAATCCAGAAAAAATAACTAAATAATTAAATAAAGAGGCATTATAAAGCAATGAAACCTCAAGTTTTATAAGGAGAAAAAGTGATAAAGAAAATAGGGATTGACAGGTGAATTTCTTTCAATAATTCAAGTTTTGATTACTTTATAAAAAGAAAATAAAATAAAACAGAAGAAAAGTTTCTCAATCTTCGTGCCGAACCTTTCAACCTCACTTGAATGATATTCTCTATCTAATTCTTCAGTAGTTACTTCTAACTTTTCATGTTTCTTTAACCCAAGTTTGGCGATATTCTGATCACTGCACTAAGTTTGATAGTTTAAGTGGTTCTAACTACCATGCTTAAATTCAGTGATCTGGTACACAGAAGAAATATCTTCTCATGGAATTTGTCTTAAATTACTTCCAAATACAGCAGGAATTTATCCTAACAATATATATATACATATATATATATATATATACATATCTAAGCCATTATGAAGGAATAGCATGTACTGCCAGACCCAAATTTATATCCAAACCATGCAGGTATAGAGGAAACTGCAAATTTTTGCTAAATTACCTTCTCTGGAAACTCGTGCTTGAATCTGTGAAGTAGATCACACCTTTATGTTCATCGATGTCCAAATCATTGGTAAAGCGCAATGGCTGACCTGCAGCTTCTGTGACTAGTTGAGTGGCTAAACCACCTTCAGGCCCTACAACTTGAAAACCAAGGTAGGCATCAGCAATGTAGAGATCTCCTGTTTTCTTATCAAATCGGATTCCTAACGGCCTCCCACAGATATGCTCAATTTCTGGCGCAAATGGTCGAACACACTCCTTCCTTGAAAAGTATACAAGAATAGTTTCCAATCAATCATAAGTACGAGAAGCAATGGTATAACTATTCAAAAGAAATCATTAACATTAGAAGAAAAGGATTTATTAGATAGCTCTGTGTACGGTATACAGTATACTGGCCAATTTCTTTCAACCTAGTACAATTTTGAAATACCATTTCATCTGTGAGGGGGGAAAACCAAAAAAAAAAAATCATTATTCCTTATTCTTTTTTCAATAAGCTTTTTAATGTCATTTGCTGGGCCGTTATCTTACAAGATTGTAGGTACTGAGAACTCTTACATTACTATATTTTGAGAAGCTGCAATGCAACGAATACATAATTAAAGTTGCTAAAGCATGGATTTTTTTAGGTTCAGCGCACAGTTGCATAGCTCTTAACAAAGAAACTCAGAAAATAGGTAGTTGGCTGGTAAAATCTTTAGGCAACAACATACCATAAGACTAACCCATTGGGCAGCTTGGAGCAATGTTATATCCACAAATTGCTCGTTAGTGATGAGGAATAAAAAATTCATTATACAAAATATTTGTCAACTATTTCATGCTAAATTTGCATGATAACTAACATTAGAGTTCAACTGACATAAAGCCAATATCCTTAAGTCTCACATTGAATAATCATCTTTAAGATAACTAATTAAAGTGGGATCAGACATTTTATAAGACACAGACACAAGAGTAACAGGCTCAAACCATAGAAAGGTCTTATTAAATAATTAATCTATGTTGATATGGCACGTTAACTCATGTTTGGTGAAACTCGCATTAAGCGAGAGAATGAATGAAAAGGGAGGAAAAAGGAAAAAAAAAGATGTGAGGTTGGCATTACTTGAACAGACATACGGATGAATGATGCGATTGTCTTAGATTAGTAGGATATTAGTATGAGAGATTAAGGTAAATCATAATTTAGAACAGTTTAATGCAGTACATGCCAATAACAAACATTTCAACCTTTAGCAAAAACAGAGAATGGAATACAAGTAGACGAACAAACCCCATCTGGTCTACTTTAACCTTTTCTCTTTAGTTATTTTCTTTCCATTTTGTTTCTGAGCTTCACTTCACATAAAAGTGAGTAGGACCCAACAAATTAACAGAACATAAGACTGATAGTAAGCACCCTTAGGACAAAGATAGATATAACTTAAAATTATCAAATTAGAGTAATGCCAATACTAAGCCATTACTTGTGAGTTTTAATAGCAAAAGATCCTTTGCAGATTAGTAGATTGTAATAAGTCCAGAATATGGACCCAGAAATGAGGCAAGGAGGTGACTGCCACTTGGCTAAAGAGTGGTTTGTGTATAACTTACAATACTATAGTTTTTAAGTTGACAGAAAGCAATACGAAAACAAGAACCATTCTCTGCTAACTTTTTTCTTAGCCATAAGCAGGCATCCACAACTACAAGAAATCAAGAATCATTAAGTAAACAGATTAGGCAACTTGTAGTTGCTTACTGGCTTCTATTAATTCTCTTACATCTTAGAAACTACCCAGCAACTTTAATTACCTCACGCTATAATTAACAAAAATAAAAGAATTAAAAATTCTTAGCTAAATAGCAAAACTAGGCAATCGCATCAGCTAGTTTAATGGCGCAAAAGAAATTAATATATATGTATATTTGAAAACTAGAATTGAGTCATTAATTGAAGAGATGATATATGTAGATACCTTTGAGAAGTGGTGACAGCAAATTCAGTCCAACCAAGTTCATCACCTTGCCATTTAAGAATACGACCATCAGCGACGCC
>NW_006261964.1:20256126-20324362 GCF_000493195.1 Citrus x clementina
GTGTAGGGGCCGTCTCCATTGGGATCGAAAGCAATGCTCTCAGGACCCAGAGCACCAGTGACTTGGATGATCTTGCTACCTTCCAGATTATTATTGGATCCTTCTATGCACGGCGCACAGAAGAGGTTTCTCAGAGTAGTATTTGTTTGGTTGATTGATATAATTACAGAGACTATTGCTATTACTATTGCCGCAGATACTACAATCTTTTTGTTCCTGTTCATGGCTTCTTGGGGGCCGTTGCTGACTTTCTTCTTATCTCTACTGATTAAAAGACGAAGAGTTTCAATAATGAGGGGTATCTCTGTCTCCTTCTGTGGCTCCTAATAAATAAATTTAAATTGCTTGGAAACAGGAAGAATGTCTTTCTCATCATCGTCATTATTATTGTTTTCTACGGGGACAAATTATTTTGCACGATAGCTCAACGGATTTTACCGTATCAATTGAATAGCAGTACAGCACCCATACTCTTTTTATTACTGTAATTAGAAAAAAAAGAAATCTACACTTTAAAATTTAAAGAAATGATTGTGTAGCACTATAGCTCGTGTTTTGTATAAGAGATATCAAGATTCTTTTTTTATTAAAATATCTTTTAATTTTATTAGTTTAAAAAAGATTAACTCCAACATTTTATAATAAATAAAAATATAATATTAAAAAATGTAATAATATATAAATTTTAAAATTATTTCGATATTGAGAAATATTTTAATATTGTACAACGTTATATTATTTTAAACTAAATTTTATAATAAATAAAATATAATATTAAAATAACAATATCTAAATTCAAATTATTTTCAATATTATATAAAAATAATTTTAATATTATTAACAAGTGAAATATATATTATTAATAAGAATAATAATTTACATTAAAAATTTTTATACATTAATTTTTTTTAATATTACTAGTCTATTGGACACATTAAACTATTTAAATTATATCTATATTTATTTAAAAACTTTAAAATTAATTTATTTAGATACTATTTACTAAGGGTATTGTTGTCAAAAAAAGGTTTTGATGTTTCTAATTGAAAGTTTAAGGGTTTATATGACTATTTTTTCAAACTTTAGAGTATAAATGTCATTTTCCCTTATTATATTAACACACATGTTAAAAAGGATGTTAAGAACATCCGCCCACCTTGACTCAAACAAGATTTGGGCGATGTAGGCTGAGTAATACCCTGCCTAAGGATTAAGGCCAACTGACCTTAGAATTCATTTGATAAGCCCGAGGTCTAGCTAAGAACCCAAGTTTTATTAAAAAATTATAAAATATATAATAATTAAATAATTATATTTATTTAACCCACCAATCATATACGTTTAAAATTTTAAACATTGAGAGTTAATATTTTCAAACCCAATTTCGTTAAAATAAAATTTAAAAGTCGTAAAATTGTATAATAAATTAAAAATATACATATGCAATATTATAAAATATAAAATCTAGATTTTTTAAGTCTAGATTAAAAAGTTGGCTCAACACTCAATTTTTTAAGCCCAGTTTAGGTGTTTAAAAATTATGTCCGGGGTAGATCTAGGCATTGCCATACTTGGGACTAGACCAAATTTTTACTAACCCTATACATTAGTGTGACTCAAACCTAACACTTGAGTCGCGAAAAAAAATCACTCCTAGCTGTCAAAACAAAAACATAGCCTCAAGCATAGTTTTAATATGTATTGCTTATACATTTTGATAATATTTTAAAAATTACATTACATTATAACTAAATTAGTTAAATTATATAAATTAGAGATGCGTATTTATAACACTGTAAGATGTGAAAAAGTTCATTTATGGCATTATAACCAAGTGAAGAAAATTCATTTAAATCGTTGAAATAGTTGAGTCCGCACATGAGAATTTCTAATATAAATTAGTACTAGGTGTTAGGCGTGCATATGGATTGATTGAATTGGGTTCGTAAAAACTAAATCCAATGCTACTCATGATTGATTGAGTTGAGAAAAAATTAACAAAAGTCAACCCAATCTAACCCTTAAATCACTAGGTTGAGTTAGGTTGAATTGATTAGGTTTACTAAAATTAAAAAATAAAAAAAATCAAATATAAAAGAAAGAAAAATATCTGTGATATTCAAAATCAAATTCAAATAGTAAAACAACACGTTAATTTTTTATCATAATATTAAATATTGTCCATTGTATCAAACATCTATCGATAAACAACTGATATTATGTTTGAATATCTACCAACTTACTTTTAGTGAGAATTCAGATTTGATCTTTAAATTTTGTATCTAGAGAACTCAATAAATGTCAGGTTTAATAGAGAGATTAAAAAGAGACACTTTTATAAAAGAATAAGGTTTCAAAATCAAATTTAATCATTTAAAATTTAATACTTGACAATTAACATTTTTTTCTTTATGATTATTTTTTGGTTGTTAGGTTGGGTTGAGTTATAACAATGCATTAGAATAAACCCAACCCAACCAATTCATTGATCAGGTTAAAAAAAGTAACTCAATCAACTCATTATAACCCATTCAATCCATCTAAATTTAATTGGATTGGATTAGATTAGATTGAGTCAATTGAGTTGGATGTACCTCTACCTGGTGTGTTAAACGATAATTACCGATGCACATATTATTAATATTTGAGTAGTGCTACATGACCCGAATTATTTATCTCAAAAAATTATTTCAAATGATGTGACATTCATCAATTAGTTAGTGAGGATAAAATAATTTATTCACTTGGATCTTGTAAATAATTAGCAACTAATTAATGGACGACATATATATTTGGAATGAAATTTGGGATAAAAAAATTTAAGACGTCTATCATTACTCCTAATATTTAGGAAAAAATTGACGGTTGGATTCACATCATCTGCTTCCAAAATTTTCCACGAAAAATCAATTGTGGATGCTGTGGCCTGTGGGTATAGGTGATTCAGCCTTGGGGAAACAAGAAACACAAGCCCAACCCTCATGTGATTTAGCCTAATTTCAATGTCATTACAGAGATGAGTGGACTGTTGGCACCCTCCATTTATGTCTTAAAAACCCGTTTGCATAATTACAAATATATATAAAAAGAATATTATCATAATAGACAAATAAACAGAGATAGTCTAATTGAATTCGGAAATGATTTCATCTGAAACTCTTTTATACTAACTTGCAGTTTTTTCACATCGAAAGAGAATAGGTGAAATGGGTAAAAGTATCTTATAACATTTTCAAAGAAGAAATCTTTATGACACATTTTTGACGTGGTACAATTTCTTTTGGTACCAAGAACGTTAAGCATACAAAAGAGTAGATTCTCCAATTTCCACCATTTATGAGGATGATAAATCAATTTTATTCCAGATGATTTGTTGTAAGTTTTGTGAATCTCATAACCAAAGGATCCTTAGCAATCACCCCTTCTATTTGGATAATCAAAACTAACATCAGACCAATTAATTTACTCATATAACAATTGAGAGGACATCTCTCAAAGATTCATATTAAAAAACATTGAAACAAATTCTCCTTTTTAATTATATTCATTGTGAATATCGAGAGAAAAATATATAAGACTTTGAATTATAAGTAAATAATTGTTTTTTTTTTAAAGCATTAGTTTTGAGCCATAAGCCTATATGTAGTCAGTTCACTCACATGAAAACAAAAAATTCAAAGAAATCTTGTTCGTGGGAGGGTGAACAGTAAGAGAGGGGTATCGAGAGTTTTTTTTTCTTACAACTTCACATATGATTTGGTTATTGACTAAACATACAAAATATAATAATAATAATCGTAATAATAATAATAATAAAGATAAGAAGTTGAGAAAGAGACGACGAGACTTGTAAATGCGTTTTACAGTATCGGATTAGTTTTTCAACTTACAAAGGTGTTAAAAGCAATTATACGATGTTTTAAAGTTTATAGTGGTGCTTATTTAGTAGAGGGTTTTTTAGAGGTCATTATATGGAGGTGTGCCAATAGCACCGCGATTTAGCCCAATTCTTGAATGGAATCAAGACTTGTAACTCTCATGTGATATTGCACATGCTTGTACTATCGTTACAAAGAGAATTGAGCCCATAGAGGTCAGAGGATGGGTCTGGGGCTTGGGGTTAACCTCCAAAATTATTATTATTATTTTTTTCTGAGAGAGGTCCAAAATCGATTTCCATGCTCTTATTTTAAGTTTACAAATTATTTATAAAATATCGACAACTTTAATTGAACACTTTATTTTAATAAAAAATTATTTCTAAAATATCCACACTTACTTTATTGTGGAGGACAAGAGTTCATCTAAGTACTGTAATTAAACAAATTTCCGTGAACAACAATAACTTAAACTCCAGTTTCTTTAAGTTAATTTTTATGATTCTTATGCTTCATTAATTTCTGTAACAGCTAAGTTACATAACCCTCTATTTCTCTACTCCTCCCTCACAACTTTGTAATCAAGCGCTTTCTTCAACAAACCATTTGGTCTAAACTCTGGAAATTGATGATGCTCCAGAGTCCCTCCAAACCTCACGTGCTTTGTTTAAAAATAAAAAAAAAACACATGAAAATAAAAGTAAACTCAAGAAAATAATACAAGTACCTCCAAAAAGAATTATAACTCCAGACAATAGGGGTTAAAAAAATTGAAGCAACGTGTGTGTCCGAGTCACAATAATGGACACTTGGCGAACCCTTTAGGATAATAAATTTATCTTGAGACTTGTTTCTATAAGCCGGGTATCACTCACAATTTTAGACACATGAAAACTTTGATAACTTTACTATCCCATTAAATTCTCTCTTTTATTGTTCTACTTGCATACTTTCTCACAAATCCTAACTTGAGCTTTAGAGTGTCTTTACAAGTACATCTCCATGCATTTTCATTTAAACTCTTAGGACAGAAGAGTAAATCCAATTAGTGAAGGTAAAAATCAGTCCCTTCACAAGCAAAGAAAGGTTACAAAAGCCTCGATCAAGTGTTCTCTAAATAAAACCCCTTGATCTGCAACTTGACCAGGTCGAATCGAATCCACGTTGCGGAAGAAGATGCAACAAATGGCAAGTGTCAATCATAAGTTTAAAAACAATAAAAAGAAGTAGGGCTTGGAAGACAGCCACCATTAAGTATGTCAATTTAGAATATTTCAATACATCATTTCTCAAATAGTTAATATGATATTGTAAGATTCCTGCTTATTCTCTTTTACTATACTTTATTGTAAGAATAATTCTTCATGATGCTCATCCTCTTTTACTATTTTATAATTGGCTGTCAAAACAGGTAGAATTTTCCAATTATTTAAAATATAATCACTTTCCACATGAAATCCCACTTACCAAGCCAAGTCCAAACAAGGAAAACTAAAGAGAAAATCAAATAATTGTTTTATGCAATAGTTTCGTACAAATAAGTTCATATTTCACGAGGCGATTCAGAATCTAAAACTTCACATTGTGAAAGTTTTAAAGTTAAAAAAAAAAAAAACCTTTATGTTAACTAATCCGTTAAAAAAAAAAGGAAAAAGGCCTTTAGATACCCACCATTTGAGAATAATCCAAAACATAGATTTTTCTTTTCCATATTCTGGTGACGAGTTGATGCAGCTTAAATGGTCTTTTCTAACAGACCCTCTCTTTCAATGACTATCACACCTACGAAATTCAAACAACAATAGAAGAAGACGAAAAAAAAAAAGTTAGCTTTCAGTAAATGTTTAACAAACAAAAACAACTTTAATTTTGCAAAAGGAAATCAATAAATTCTTATGCATGCTTTGTCTAATCAAAGACAGAGAAATTCCGAATCTAAAATCTCAAAGATTAAACATAAATACGTAAATACGATAATTTTTCACAGTTGGAAAAAAAAAAGACAGCTAAATACCAAAAATAAAAAGAATCTAGATGCATACTTAACGTTTAATAAATTGTAGACGCAATTAATTTTAACTCCTAAAAAAAAATATACAATACACTACGTATCTAAAAAGAAATTATTGAAAAAAGAATTCACAATTAATTGAGATTTGTTTGGGAACTTTTTGTCAACTGATGAAGACATGAACCGCAACTTTGAACAGTTTTTAGAATAGAGAACAACAAATTAAACTAATAACATTCATTTTAGCTTAATGTGTTTGGGATGAAAAAGGGAGCAAAAGTTAATGTAGTCTTAGGCAATTTTTTTAGGGACTAATAAAATTTTATAGACATTTAAAAAATTAATTTTTTTTATTTTTTGTGACAATTTTTAAAATATGCCTTTATTTACAAAAAAAAAGAATTGATACCAGAAAAATAAATTTAATTCTTCTTTAAAATATAGTTATATACGTCCATATATTATTATTTGCCGAGCCTTCTTTTAATGTGTCAAAAAATTTATCTATCTTGACAATCCATTTTTATTAGACCGACTTATGTATCGCTAAATTACATGATAAATTTTGTTTGTCTTATCCAAAATCGAAATGAAAGAAAAGGGTATTTTGGCCTTTTTGAAAAAAACTCTTAACAGCTGTGATGAAACTACAGGACAGAGGTCTTTTTCAAAAAATGTAATGACCCCCTCCCAGGATGAATAAAAAGCGCCAACCCGTAAGCGCGTGGTTCCTCAAGTGAACACTAGTTCTGCTAAATCTCTCTGCCAAATATCTTCCAATCCGATTTTAAAAACATCTGAAAACATTTTCCGATGGCCGCCGAGAACAAAACCGAACTGCCCTCTGGCTCTGTTGATGGGATCCCCAAAGACGCCGATGAGTCTGTGAAGGCCGCGAAGTGGGGTACCACCGGAGCTTTCCCTTTTGAAGTCGCCACAAGGGCTCCCAATCGGTCCGATGCTCTCAAGACGGTCTCTGATATGCTTGAAAGCAGAGGGGTCAAAGTTGTTGGCCAGAAGATTGAGAAGAATGGTTCGATCTCGATGAATTTGGAGTTGCCAGATGGCGGTGAGTCGGAGATCGTTGTTGCCGATCAGCATCAGCCGCCTCCTAATTCTGAATTGGAGATCTGGTATAAGAAAGGCATCGGCTTCTTGAAGGCTCGCATGGTCATTGAGTTTACTGGAGAAGACAAGAAGGAGATGCTGGTCAAGCTGTCCAATCTTCCGCCTGAGTTTGAGAAAAAGGATGTGGAGATTGAGGTTGAAAAGCGCGAGCTGGTTTTGAAGCTGATCACTGAGCTTGAAGAGAACAGGGAGCTCGTGAGGTCTGAGCAGTTGCCAGTTGATGCGACTGGGAGTGCGGTCTCGACTTTTATGGAGGGTCGAACCCTCGTTCTCAAATTTACTCTTGAGAAACCGAAGCCGGAGGAGAAGCCCAAGTCAATAATCTCAAAGATTTGGCGATTTGCAAAAGGAGCAGTGAAGAAAGCAGGGCCAGCCTGTGTGGCTGTGGGTGCGAAGATGGGTTTCGATGAAATGAATAATGATGAACCCAACGCCGAGCCCGAGGCCTAGCAAGAGTGAAAGTACGGTGCTAAATTAGCTTCCATACGCCTCATGCTGTTGTGTGTTAACGTTTAGGAGGTTTGAATAAATTCTAGAAGAGATATAGCTGTTTGTTTGTTTTCTATATTAGGAAACGTTTTTAGTGTTTTTTCCTTCATTTCATTTGAAAGAACTTGTTTTACGCAAAATAGAGAGAATTTGTGGATTGTCGTCGGTGTTAAAGAGCTTGTTTTAATGCACTTTGATATATTCGCTGTTTTGGAAATGATGAGATTAGGCATTAATCATGATTTGATTTGATTTGATTTGTGGTAGTGAAAACTCATTTGAAACCATAATAGTTAAAATGTTTTTGGATTTTCGTGCTAGCTCTGTAATCTCTGTGTGTCATTTATTATTGATCGATTGTTTTTACCGAAAGATTGAAGGTAATGTAGACCGTATAAAGGGCAACGATGCCAGATATGGTCAGGCTATGATGTACCCGTTGCCCCGTAACCCTGAAAAATTTTATTTTTGCGCCTTGTACTTTGTCTGAAATAGCTTTGATTTGGGAGATTTTGCCTACAGGTGAAGATATAGCGATGAGTACTGATATTCAAAGCGAGCCAGCCGACCAAATTTGCTGACAAACCAGCAAAACAGTACCCTTTTTCGCTGGCTCTCATTCACAACCGTTTTCAGCCAGCCAAAAACGGGACTGTTTTGCTTGTTTGTCAGCAAATTCGATCAACTGACTCGGTTTGATTATCATTTTCCTATAAAGGTAGTCTTGATAATTGCAGTTTGGTGCATTGATTAGTCTTACATATTAAAGGTGGTCTGCGAACCCGCTGATATGAGAGTTTGAGGATAATGATAAAGGTTTGCAACGTGCGATTGGGGTTGCTAGGACAGGTCTGTCAGTGTCTTCATGGCGAAGGAGCTGTTTAAGGTTTAAGTTGACTTTTGAGGCTCTCGAAGCTTGTATAAGTGTCAGGTTGGTTGCAAAGGCTTATAGGCATGAAAAGCTATGTCTTTAAGGTAGTTTTGAGAGTGGTGGCTACTGAAAATTCATTGGAAAATTAGCTAATATATGAACCAACGGATTATATTGTTGTACCAGTTTGTTGAAGTCCATGAGATTGAAATTAGGGTTTTTGCAGGTTTGGTCAAGAATTGAGGGCTGTTTCTTCATCAAGGACAAGAGTTTTATATATGGTAGAACGCTAAAGGTATAAGATGGTTAAGGAAAGTTTTGTGTAATCGGTGAAATATCTGAACGAAAAGTGGGGGAAGACCTTTGTTGATAGGAATCATATCCCCATATGGTAACTCAAAACCTAATGGCAGTTTTGTGTAATTGTTGAAATGTATGAACTAATACTGATGGAATACCTCCATTTATAAGTTTAGGAGATGAACCTATAAGATAGCTTGAAACCTAATTAAGCTGCAAGAGGTAGGGATATGGGCTAGTAATCATGATTTTCATTTTCTCTATAATGATAGGTCCCGATCAAATACAGAAAAGCAATGCCTGATATTTGTTCAGTTTATGGTATGAACAACCAGTATTTGTTTAACTAATTTTTCTTCCCCTTTATTCGTCTTGGTTGCTACTTATTTATACAGAAAAACATAAAGGATACTACTAACTTGTAGCCCAAAATCTTGGCTCCAGCCACATCAAATCCTTATTAACAACTAGATAAAAACAAAACAGAAAAATAAACTAACTTTTCCGCAACAACTTGGACGTAGACTTTTACTCCAATATCAATTCCTCCCGTGCTCTTGTTCCAACTAACTCGCATGAAAGAGTTACGTGGGAGAATGATTGCATGGTTTGCATGGGCATGGTTTGCATGGTCAAACAAAGTCCACAAGCTTGCTGCTAGGCTTTGAAACTCTAGCTGACCTCCTTGGTTGTCTAACAATGCCCCCGCCAGGAAGAGAACCCTTGTCCTCAAGGGTCATAGATGGAAACTGCTGCTGGATCACGGTTAAATCTTCCCACGTAGCCTCCTCTGTCGGCAATTTGTTCTTTAACTACAGCATAAATTATGTAGAAGTCTAAACTGCATTCTGCATGCATTGATATTTTTCTTTGGGATATTATGTAGTAGCTATAGATATTTTGCATTACCTTTCATCTTTGTGCTAGAAATTGGATTTCACCGAATGAATGCAATAAGAAATTATTGTACTTTGATATTCTGTTTTGGAAGGGATGAGATTGGACATTAATCTTGATTTGATTTGCGGTTTGAAAACTGATTTCAAACGGAAGTAGAATTAACATGGCTGGACAGTTTAATACATGATCATGTTAAAGTTAGCCAATTGCCCTGACTCTTTTATCCTTCTGCACTTATGAGTCTAAAGCCATGTCATTACTCTACTGGGTTAAATTAGATGAGTTTCACTGCTGGGTTTCTTTATTCAGTACAGGATCGAGAGTGTTTAGTTACCAGTCAAGCTACATGCATACATATGGTTTGTGTTTTTTAAAGTGGAGCCTTCTTTGAAGATAATGACAGTACAGTCTTCTTTGACTGAAAGGAATTGCATGTTCTTCCACAACTTTGGTGTATGTTAAACTTTCAATATCCATTGAAGATAACTACAAAATTAAAGGGGCTGTTTGAAGAGGTACATAGTACTTGCTAGGAAAGCATCCATTTAAACAACAGATTGGTCATACTCTAAAGCTAACTTAATTAAAGGATGGGGATTGACACTACATAATCTAAGGGTGTATTTGTCTCTACACTTATCAGACTCCCTAGCTTGATCTTGATTTTGAGTTTTTAAAGAATCTTACAATGATCCAATAAATGTAAAAATCCTAAACAAAGAAAATAGAAGAAGAAGACGAAGGGTAGATTAATTCAAAAAAAAGAAAAAGAACTGCATTAGTAAAATATTTCCGGCCCTTTAATCCTAAAGTTTTATTTAGTTTTAAATGACTCGCTTGATTTCTCCATCATTTAAAATCTATTTGAACCCAAACTATAAGGAATAAGGATAATTATTGCGAAAATGGGCACATGCGCACATTCTTTAAAACTTATTTTATATTCATGTTTCCAAATTCAAAGTAACGACAAGAAGAAACCAAAACGACGAGGAAGAAAAACATGCGAAAAATTTCGGAAAAAACAAGAGAAGAACGTGCTTAATGAGTTCAATCGAAAATTTTTAGGTTCAATAAATATATTTATGGGTGTAAAAGAAGAATATAAATATTTATTTAATAAGATTTAGTAGCAGACGGTCTTGATATTTACGAGAGTGTGTGGAGGAAGATAATAATTTTTAAAAATTTATCTCTATTTTGTAAAGTAAAAGTGTTCAGGCCCCACTATAAAAAAATCAAGGTACAAATTATTTATATCTTATTTCAGTGAAGCTGACGATCTCCTGCTCCATCAATCGGAATTCATAGAATAATTGAATAATAATTTAATTACGTTTATCTTAAACAAAGCGTTTTACATATTGGACTCATATGAACGCGAGATTATATATTGAAGCATGTGTAATACATAATCCAAGGAAAAAGAGACCGACAATCTCCAGTAAACCTATGCTCTGACCTGGAGCCCACCATTAACAATTATGTGTGTGTGTATATGTTAGTAAAAATTGACGTATATGGGCGTAACTCATCTCGTCATAGTCAAAACCTAACCTAAATTAATTTAATAGTTGAGGCCTGTCAAATGTTTATATTATTAGTCTAATTACTATCTTCAGCTAACTGTTAATGGGTGAGGGTTGTTTCAAATTTATATTAGTAGTGCAGTAACTATCCTGAGTCAATTTGGGATAATATCCTCAACTCCGTTATGTGCAAGTAGAAGCGGACTTAAAATTTTAATCTAAAAGATTTAGTACTAAAATAATTTTAAAACTTTTAGTAGAGATGATGAAGGTGAAAAATGATGGCAACATGTCGATAGCAGTGACATCCATAAATTAAGAATTAAAGACTTAAGGCGATTTTGGGTGAAAAACTAAAGTTTTTTCATTCTGATCAAACTAGGATTAGAGAAGAAATCCTCCTTTTTTAGTGATAAAAGGTGCTGAGAAAAAGAAGGATATATATTAAATCTTTTCAGAAAATGAGAAACGTAAAAGATAAGTAGAATAGTATATATTATACTCACAAACATACAAATAATAACTAACATAAAGGATTTAGAGATATAAATGATTTGCTTAAATAATATAAATGAAAAGTTGTTAATTAGAGTATGAAAATCATTATAAGAGAAAATTTGGAAATAAGTCGAGGTATGTGGAGAAATTTAAATCATTTAACTAATTTTAGTTGTAGAATGGTGATATCGGCACACGTCTAGTGTCCTTTTAAAACCCTTGTTAGTTTTCTTCAAAATTTTTCCAGTAAGTAAAATCTGCCTTAGTGCAAACTACAAAGCGGCAAAAGGAAGTTTGAAGACCCACTTGCAGTTACCTCTTTGCCAATAACAACACTGATTTACACCGATTAAAATAAATTATCTTTGATAATCTATATGCAAATACGAGGGCCCAGCTGTCTTGGCACTTGGGCTAATAACCCAGGTGTTTTGTCTTCGTTCGAAGTTGCCGTTAGAGCTTAATCCAACGGTTGTTTAAGAAATGGTTAAAAGTTGAACTTGTATGGGGTTACCGTATAATTCTATAAACATATGTCATTAATTACAAGCAGAGATTTCATTTACAAAGAGCATTTGAAGTGCGTATTTTTGAAGATGGAACCCATGAATTTATTGTTGAAACAATAACAAACTTTATGCCCTTAATCGTGCATTTCCAAGCAAACACATATTTTAGATAATTTCGAAATTTACCATGATCTCCCATGAATCTGACCTTGGAAGCTTGTTATGGAGCTTTACCGAGTTGTTACAAGCTTGATCTAGCTTCTGAATTCCGTTTCCCTTGCGTCAGCTCAAGGATCGGCTTGCTTCAAGATTTACTGTACATACACACACGGGAGACGAGAGGGAGAGGGAGAGGGAGAGAGAGAGAGAGGTGCACTGCACACATGCCACTGATTTCTTGAACAGTAAACTTCCAATGGGCTGAAGTTACTTAAATACAGTGGTTGAGCGCAGGGACCCCTCATGTGTTAGTACAAAATTGCCCATCCCATTATGGGCTAAAATAACACAATTAAGGATATACTTGTCCATAATATACTACTGTACAGGGTATGTCAAAATTAGACTCATTAACTCCATATTTGATCACTTAATAAATGAGTCTGTCAAAATTGATCGACAATATTTGACTTTAGTCACGTATTAATTTGGTAAAATATAGAACATAATTAGAATGATTTATGTCAGTCCACATAATGTGAGAAATAAATTTAACAATCTCCCACTTGGACGACAGAAATCAGTCTAATGATAAATTTAAAATAAAATAATATTTTGAAAACAACCGAATTAATCAATATGTGACTATAACAAAAGATCAAATACAAGCAATCACCCAAAACATAAATAAGTCCAAAATGTGCCATAAATATCAAATCATATGTGCACCGACAGGATGCTCTATATAACAAGACACCTATAAACACGTGACCATGTAGTAGTATACAAGTATAATTATGGAAATAACATGACAATGTGATCAACATGCTCATTTCCATAAAGTCCATATGTCTAGCAAAATGAGACAAAAACAATATGTCTCCTAGACCATTGCTTCGTTATAACCATAATGAGACTCTAGCAAAATGTCTCGAGAAGCGAGCTTCCATTTTCATCATAATGAGACTAATACCAAGATGTCTCATGGAAGTCGTGCTTTCTTATGATCATAATGAGACTGAATCAAAATGTCTTCAGAAAGCACACTGAAGCTAAGTCATAATGCTTCAGTCTTTAATGTCCATATTGAGACTAAGCAACATGTCTCGGACCATCGTATCCTCATTCTATACATAATGCCATACGCAACCAAATGTGTACATAATATATGGCATATCCATATCACATAACAATATGCATGCATGATAACAAAATGAGTAATGCATAAGCTCATTTAAGTTGCAACTCATAATACAAACCAGAACTCCCACTGACTTAGCATATATAAGTGGATTCAAATAATCCCATATGCGTTACATGCTCCCTAAATACTTTTGGAGCTAAAGCTTTAGTAAGTGGATCGGCTAACATGAGTTCTGTAGGGATATACTCTACTGATACACAAGATAGAGCAATTTTCTCTCTCACAAACAAATATTTAATATCAATGTGCTTGGAACGTGAGGAACTCCCTGTGTTGTGAGAAAAAGAAACAGCCGCAGAATTATCACAGTATATCTTTAATGGCCTCGGAACGGCCAATATACAATCTAGCCTTGTGATAAAATTCTGCATCCATAAAGCATGACGTGTAGCCTCAAAACAGGCTACATATTCTGCTTCCATTGTTGAAGAAGCTATGAGTGTCTGCTTGACACTTTTCCATGATACAGCTCCTCCGGCCATCATAAAGATGTAACCTGATGTGGATTTCTTGTCTTCCAAGCACCCTGCGAAATCAGCATCAGAATATCCAACTATATTCAAATGGTCAGATTGCTGATATGTCAATACAAAATCTTTAGTGGCTTGAAAATATCTAAGTACTTTCTTTGCAGCCTTCCAGTGTTCAAATCCAGGATTGCTCAGGTATCTTCCTAGTACTCCCACTGGAAAAGCAATATCAGGGCGAGTACAGACTTGAGCATACATTAAGCTACCCACAACGGATGCATACGGGACTGTTTGCATTATAGCTTTGTCTACATCATTATCGGGACACTGAGACTTGGAAATTTTGTCACCTTTCGAAATTGGAGCTTTCCCAGGAGCACAAGACTGTAAATTGAACCTTCTCAAAATGCGATCAATGTAAGTCTTTTGGGACAAACCTAAAATTCCTCTAGATCTGTCACGAAGAATCTCTATCTCTAATACATAATGGGCTTCACCAAGATCCTTCATGTCAAAGCTGCATGACAACATTTGTTTTGTCTCAAGTAACAAATTAGTGTCATTAGCAGCGAGCAAGATATCATCCACATAAAGCACCAAAATGATATACTTGCTCCCACTGACTCTCAAGTATATACACTGATCAATGGCATTCTCCTGGAACCCATAAGAGGTGACAATATCGTGAAATTTCAAATACCACTGTCTGGATGCCTGTTTAAGTCCATAAATGGACCTTTTAAGCTTACACACCATGTTTTCTGTACCAGTCTCAACAAAACCATCAGGTTGCACCATGTACACATCTTCAGACAAGCTCCCATTGAGAAAAGCTGTCTTCACATCCATCTGATGCAATTCTAAATTAAAATGAGCTACCAATGCCATGATAATACGAAAAGAGTCTTTGGTAGAAACATGAGAGTAGGTTTCAGTGTAATCAATGCCTTCTCTTTGACTGAAACCCTTAGCCACAAGCCTGGCCTTGTACCTCTCTACCTGATCTCTGGCATCTCTCTTGGTTTTGAAAACCCATTTGCAACTAATTGGCCTGCATCCATCTGGTAACTCAACTAAATCCCAAACCCCATTATGATACATAGATGCCATCTCATCATGCATCGCATGTAGCCAAGATGAAGATTCTGAACAACTGATGGCCTCTTGAAAGGTAATAGGATCAGATGAAGAGTCAGCATCAAAATCATGTTCTTGCAAGTAAACAACATAATCATCAGAAATTGCAGGTCTCTTGATCCTCTCTGATCTCCTCAATGGCACATCAGTACCATCATCCTCTACAATCATAGGCTCCATATCATGATGAAGTTCAGGATCAACAGAAGAATCATCAATATGTGGTAATCCCATCGCAGAAGTCGGAAAAGATGGAATAGGCAAAACCACACGTTCTTCTCTCAATGTCAGACTGCGAGGCTCAGAACTCCCACCATTGTGATCATCCTCAAAATAAATGGCACGATCAGACTCAATGATTCTAGTAGTGTGGGAAGGACAATAAAATCTAGAACCCCTTGAGCCGATACAATAGCCAATAAAATGACCACTAATTGTTTTCGGATCAAGTTTCCTTGATTGTGGATTATAGGGCCTCACTTATACTCTGCATCCCCAGACATGAAAATGACGAAGACTCAGTCTCTTTCCTGACCACAACTCATAAGGAGTTTTGGGCACCGATTTACTAGGTACCTGATTCAAAATGTAAGCTGCAGTTCTTAAGGCTTCACCCCACAGAAAATCTGGTAAGGTGGAGTTACTTAGCATACACCGCACCATGTCAAGAAGGGTACGATTTCTCCTTTCTGCAATTCCATTCTGTTCAGGAGTCCCGGGCATTGTATACTGGGCTTCTATTCCACATTCCTGAAGAAATTTAGCAAAAGGTCCAGGATTACGCCCAGTTTCATCATATCGCCTATAGTACTCACCACCTCTGTCTGATCTTACTGCTTTCATTTTCTTGCCCTTTTGGAGCCTTAAAGGCTTAAAACACAGATAAAGATTCAGACTTTTTGGCAAGAAGTTCAACATGACCATAACGGGAAAAGTCATCGATGAACGTGATGAAGTACTTATAACCTCCAATAGCAATAGGAGTAAATGGCCCACAGATGTCTGTATGTACCAACTCCAGCACCTGTTGACTCCTCTGAGTTCTCTCTTTTCTAGTTTTGGCAGTAAGTTTGCCTTTGATACAATCAACACAAGTGCCAAAATCAGAGAAATCCAACTTATGTAGAATGCCATCTTTAATAAGCCTCTCCATCCTCTGTTTAGAAATGTGACCTAACCGTTTATGCCACAACATAGAGGAATTTTCATCAACCCTGGCACGATTAGAGCTAACAACATGCATAACATGAGCATTGGATGATGATTCAACAGCACGAGAAAATAAATCAATCATATATAAGCCATCATAGAGAGTGCCAGAACCAACTAACTCTGAATTGCGGAACAAGTAAACTTTTCTGTCACCAAAATGAAAAGTATAGCCACATCTATCCAAAATAGATACAGATATCAAGTTTCTCCTAATAGAAGGAATATAAACCGTATCTAACAGATCCAAAACATAGCCTGTGGCTAGATGTAGTCTGACAACTCCTATGCTTTCAACTTTGGCTGTCACTCCATTGCCCATGTGAACTATCAACTCCCCTTCATTGGGCTCCCTCCTGCTTCTGAATTCCTGTAAGGAATTCGTTATATTAATGGTTGCACCAGTGTCCAACCACCAAGTATCAGAAGGAACATCAATGAGATTAGATTCAAAGCCTACAAAAGCTACATGAATACCTTTCTTTTCCAACCATGCTTTGAATCCTCTGCATTCAGCTCTCTTGTGCCCAGGTTTCTTACAAAAGTGGCACTTTCCCTTAAAGCTCTCAGAGGTGGAACCAGAAGTGGTAGAAGAATTACCACGTGAAGTTTTCTTACCAAACTTTTTCTTCTTGAAAAACTTATTGCTGCCCTTTGAAGAGCCTTTCTTCACACTTCCACTCTCTTGAGTAGTTGCCACCATGACAGTGTGAGCTTTTCCCTTCTTCAATGATTCCTCTTCTTGAACCACATAAGCAGTCAACTCAGTGATATTCCAAGTGTCTCTCTGAGTATTGTATTGGCTTCTCAAATTGCCAAATTGTGGTGGAAGGGATTCAAGGATTTGGAAGACCAGGTAGTCATCAGGTAGATTGACATCCATGTCCTTTAGCTTCTTATGGTAACTGGTCATCTTAAGGATGTGCTCTCTCACCCCAGAAACACCATCATACTGAGTGTTAGCAAGCAGCCTCAGATAGTTACCCTTTTCTGCCTTATCTACCTTCTTAAAAGTTCTTCCAACAGCTGCCAAGTAATCTTTGGCCTTATCACATGCAAGGATGCTATCTCGAGTTGTCCTATCAATGGTGTATTTCATTGTATCCAGACAGTGTCTATTGGATTCATCCCAAGCTGCCCACTCTGCTTTTTCAGCAGCAGTGCTCTTATCTGTGGGCTTGGCTGGTTCATCAACTCTTAATGCCAAGTCTCTATTCAATGTAGACAGATAAAACAAAATGGACTCACGCCAGTCCTCAAAATTTGTCCTAGTTAAATTCTTGAGGGAGGCTACTTGGAGAAATGAGAGAATATCTAGAGCTGAGGAAGCAATAACAAAAGAATTATCAAGCATGCAAAACTTAAAATCATGCTATAATCAATTACTCCTCATTCTAAGTTTCTCCAATAGCAGTACAATATGTTAGGCATCCTTTAACAATATAGGATTGCACTAACCTAAAGATAAAGCAGACAAGTTGAATATAACACCAATATTGACCTATTACCGACAGGGTAATTAAGTCACTCAGTAGAAAATACTCAACAAACCTCTTTATCTTCCCAAGCATCCTACCAAGTAGTGATTTGCCGACAGGGCAGTATCATCATCCGTATGGATCTTGGTCAGAACAATAACAATCCATCACATAATCCATAATTCATAATTGTAAATGGACAATCAATTGCAAACCACCAAATAATTTATCATGATTGGTCCTACGATAAGTAGATACACAATCACTCTAAATTGTAGTTTTGCATCATATATATATTTCATACATTAACAAAATTGAGGCTAAATAAACTTTGTCAAAACGGAATTAAAGTTTCCACCAAGATATTCAATCAAATAAAATATCTACATGCCTCAATAAAATATATGAATATTATGCCCATAAAATTCAACAATGATGGATTATTCTTAAATTTAAAATTCTGAAAAATCGCCAAAATTTAAAGGATTTTGGACTAAACTGCCGAATTTTCAGAATTATGCTTACTGTGTTAAATATTAAAACTTTTGGCCCAAACTGTAAATAAAATAAAATAAAAAGTTGGGCCATAATATAATTTTCCAAAATTTAAGGGACTGAACTGATCTTTTACAAAGTTGACCCTCGATCAAGGACCATTTCGAAAATTTTGCAAATATTTTGGGCCATAGTGACATTTCGAAAAGTTTAGGGATCCAAACGAAATTATCCCATCATCTTCAACCTCGGGCTGTTGCTACAGCGTTGTACAGTAAATTTACAGCATCCACATTCATACCAACCCGATTTTGGCCACAAAAAATTACGGAAAAATTATATCTTTGCTCCAAAATCATCACTCATGAATTATTTAACAACCATTTGATCAAATATGTCCAAATTCAAAGAATTCGAAAAATCCGAAAATAAAGAAAAACTTCCATGAGTGAGATTTCATCAACAAAACAACTATGGTTTACAAGGAAACGCATAACCATGGGCTCTGATACCAATTGTTGAAACAATAACAAACTTTATGCCCTTAATCGTGCATTTCCAAGCAAACACATATTTTAGGTAATTTCGAAATTTACCATGATCTCCCATGAATCCGACCTTGGAAGCTTGTTATGGAGCTTTACCGAGTTGTTACAAGCTTGATCTAGCTTCTGAATTCCGTTTCCCTTGCGTCAGCTCAAGGATCGGCTTGCTTCAAGATTTACTGTACATACACACACGGGAGACGAGAGGGAGAGGGAGAGAGAGAGAGAGGTGCACTGCACACATGCCACTGATTTCTTGAACAGTAAACTTCCAATGGGCTGAAGTTACTTAAATACAGTGGTTGAGCGCAGGAACCCCTCATGTGTTAGTACAAAATTGCCCATCCCATTATGGGCTAAAATAACACAATTAAGGATATACTTGTCCATAATATACTATTGTACAGGATATGTCAAAATTAGACTCATTAACTCCATATTTGATCACTTAATAAATGAGTCTGTCAAAATTGCTTGACAATATTTGACTTTAGTCACGTATTAATTTGGTAAAATATAGAAAATAATTAGAATGATTTATGTCAGTTCACATAATGTGAGAAATAAATTTAACATTTTGGTGAACTATAAAAGTATAAATGAGTGTAGTTCAATCTTTTCAACCAAGATCCAAGAAGAACAGATCAGTGGGCAGATCTTAGATTTGAGTTTCAATAGCAAATTAAAATGAGCTAAAATAGAAAGAGGAGAGTAGAAGGGATAGAATATGTGTGTCGCCGTATGGCTTAAAAATATCGCTGAAAGCAAACGATCACAAATCTAGAAATAAAAAAATTAGTTTTCAAATTAATTGCATTGTGTAAATGTGCAACTTTTGCAGTTCGATTCCAAAAAGCAAAGAGCTGCAGAGATATTAATAAAAAATGAAGTGTTGACACATTTGAGTTTTGGGTTTCAAATTCATTGGACGTTTATGTAAATGTGAGACATTGCAGCTCGATTCCAAAATGCAAAGAGATGCAGAGATGTTGAAACATTTGAGTTTTAGGAAATCAAAAATTCTATATTTATTTGGATGGAATTTTAAGACTTTCATTATTGATATTTTAGTCATTGTGTAAGTAATATGGCAACAAAAGGATTAAATACATATAAGTTAGCTCAAATTGAAAATATTCTCAAAATTTACATCAATTCTAAAAATGGTGAGGGATGTCTTTGAAATAAATATGATAATATGATCTTTGTGATTAAAGTGTTGCAACCTAAACCTCGAAAATTTCCTTTCTTTTTTGCTTTTTATATTGAATATTTTTTTTTAATGCAAAGGGTGGATAAAGCCTACAATTATTTTTTAACTCCTTACCTACTCCAAGAGTTAAATCTAAATAGTTAATTAAATAAAACGTCTTTAAAATCATTAAACCATACTTTGTGGTAATTACAAGTTGTTAATTTATGAGCATTTCGATTGTGAAAAGTGAAACAATATTTTAGGAGATTAGTCTATTTTTGCAATAAAATCAAACAATAATATATGTCAAATGTAAAGCCATTATTATCACATGGCCGGTCTCCCACGGGCCACGGAGGAGAGAAACAAGACAAAAGCAAACAAAAGCGAGAATAATGGTGCTGGGCTAGAGCGCTGATATTTGAATCAAATAATCTAACAGTGGATAAGATAGTGTTACACTCATGTCGAACTGTAGTGTTAATTAAAAAATTAACACTATTTTTTTAATTATCGCTGTGGCTGCACACAGATGTGATATTGTTTTCGTTGCCATTGTGTCACTGCTTTATCGTTTATAGTTGAACTATTAAATTCAAAGTTGAAGCTGAGGTGGGGCCGCCACCTTCTTCGTCCACTTTCGTATATCTCTCTTTCAAACGCATTCTTGAGCGTCCTTCAAATCTTTAGCTCTCTCTCCGACGAACTTGCTCTCTCCCCCTGCTTATGGTTTTTTGTCCTTCTACTTTTAAAGATTTTATATCCGTAATTTTTAAAATCAGTAATAGTTAGTTGTTAGTAAACTTTTTATTTAATGATGATGATGATGATATCATTATTATTATTATTTTGAGAGATGGTGAAAGAAAGTTATTCATTTTTTAATTTAATACTGTATTGGAAAATAATGAAAAAATAATAATTTTTTATATTTTCTTTATTAAAAGTGTAGAATGAATTTTACATTTTTAAAAATATTTTTAGAAATGATCTACTAACAAATATTTGGTGTTTCTTAAATTTAGAAAATAAAAAATAAGATTTGGAAACAATACTAAATGCGCCCTATGTTTATTCTCGCAAAAATAAGGATTCAAGTAAAAATTACCAAAGAAATCAAAATATGACGGTGTTGAAGTTTTGTTTGATCTTTAATGGAAAATTTAATTAGTAGTATTATTATTTTTTAAGCACCTTGCATTAGCTCAGTGAAGAATTTATTGAAAGGAAAGAAACAAAAATACAACAAAGTTAAGGGACATAGTTAGCCTTACCCTTTATAAAAAAATATATTTATTCAAGAAACGTATAATACAAAACAATTGCCTCCTCCTCCTCCTCCTCCTACTACTACTATTATTATTATTATTAAAAACAGTAACAATAATAATAATAATATAATAATATTTTAATTGAGGATAAAAGTGAAATTATGAAATTAGGGTGGGATAAAATGAGGAGTTTAATGAATGAGAATTTAAGGTGTGTTTACTTCCTAAATTGGAAAATTAGAATACGGAATTAGAATTATTAACAGTGTTTACTTCACAAAATAAGAGTTAGAATTAAAATTGGAATTGTGCAGGGCCCACAAATTTAGGAATCATTTCCATAAATTTGATTTCCGAGGGTATTAGGAATCAGACTCCAATTTTTTGAACTACTCATTTTGCCCCCATAGAATTCTCATAATTTCTAAATTGCCCTCAATCGAGTTTTGTCATTTTTACATTTTAGTCCTTATATAGTTTATGAAAACACCTAAAATTTTATTATTATTTACAAATAGGGCCTTCATTATTTTTTAATAATAATAATATTATTATTAATGTCGTCATCGTGTTGTCATTATTATTTGGGGGGAAATTCGGATGCTAACATGGGTCAATAACTCATTGACACGTGGTAAAGAAAGTTAAGCAAGGGAAGTCAATTTGTTTGACTGGACATCAAGATAGCTTACAAATAACTAGGAGATAAGCTCCCAAAGAAAAGAACAATTTTGGCAAAACACTTAACATTAACGGATATTATCAGAATATGAATTTTGGTGGTTAGAGCCAACACATGAACAATACATGCCATAATAAGAAAGGACGAAATAGCCTAATTTTTGGCTAAGAAAAAAGAGCCAGTAAAGCTAAGAAATGGAGAAAGCCACCTCAACTATCCTTTGCTGAGTCCTGAAAAGTAGTAGGACTACAAAGTTGGGAGGCTGCTAGGTGTCCAACTGTGGAAGCAAAAAAGTGGCTGAAAGATTTCTTTACCTCTCAAATTCATAGGTGTCACCATCAAAGGATTACAAGACCGATTACTCAAATAACTTTACCTAAGAGAGGTTAGCAAGTAAATGAATGCCATGTGTTCAAAAGGACCAAAATGACCCTCAAGTACACTCCACAAAAGCTCAAGGGTATCACCAAAAAGAGTAACTTCTTTATTATGAGGGAGAAAAAGGAGCTTAATCTTCTTCTTCCTTAGAGCTAAGAACGCTATTGTCAAAGCTTCATGGGCTCTTAGATCTTGAGGCTGTTGTTTTGTCACCCTAAATCTTACTGCAGCGGCTAGATCCACCTCTAACCTTGGTTTGCTTAATTTTGCATGTTCACACAGCTCAAAGGTTTGTGGTTTCATCTTCATTTTCGTTTTATTTTCACCCCCTTAACAAACACTCAACTCACCCAGCTATCCCCCTCCATCTTGCGAGAGCACACCTTAAGTTTAGCAAGGCGGCCTCATCCCCTTTTAGATAAACCTATTTATTTTAATCGAATCCACCAAAAGCTGGCTAAGACATTAATTTTATCATCATCATCATCATTATATTAATATTATTCGTTATTGAAACTTATAATTTTTATTATTTTAATTATTGTTATAATCAAAATTTATTAATTCAATTAGTTAATTAATATTATTGTCATTGTTTCATTATTATTATTATTATAAAAAATTATTGAATTTTATTATTATTGTTATTATTATTAAAAATATAATAACTTTATTCTTTTAATTGTTATTTATTATTTTTATTAATATTATCATTATTGAAATCTATTAATTTTATTTTTGTAATCATCATCATCATTATTGTTGTAATCAAAATTTATTAATTTTGATTATTATTTAAAATATATTAATTTTTTATATTAATTATTATTAATTAATTATTATTAGTATTATCATTATTAGAGCCTATTAATTTATTATTGTTATATTAGAAAGTATATTAAATTTATTATTTTAATTGTTGTTTATTATTTTTATTAATATATAATTATTAAAGTCCATTAATTATTATTATTATTAAATTTATTGTTCTAATTAGTATTATTGTCATTGTTATTATTATTATTTTCAGTTTTATTATTATTTTTACTATTAGTATAATGTATACACATGATACTGGGGACAACAATTAACAAAAGGCATTTTAGTTACTTATAATAGTTCATTCTGATTCAAAGATAAAGTAAACACATCAACAAGAATGTAATTTATTTTAATTTTGGTTCCTACATCTCAAGTAAATAACTCCTTATGATTACAATTTCTTATTCTGATTCAAACTCATTCCAATTCTGTCTCACTTTAATTCCTATTTTGTAAATGCACCTTTAATTCCCTACCCTCTATGGGAAATACGTTCTCATTACTTAATCTTAAAAAAATAAGGACCCCACATGTTCCATTCCCATTCCACTTCAATTTTAATAAGTAAATATCATCAATCATTTTAATTTTAGATTCTGATTCCCTAATTCCATAAGTTAACACACCATAAAGATGGAGGATATGAAAATAAATAAAATACCAGGCTAACTAAAATGAAATTTAGGAAGTCCATTAACATATTGAGAGATGTATTTACGAATATCTACAGATGGCTCTTGCCACCAAAATATACACCGTACAATATAAGCACGTATTAGCAAGACAGTCTGCAGCGTTATTGTTTTCTCTATGGGTGTATGACAGAATCCAATATGCATGTAAGAAAGAAAAAGTGGGTGGTTAAAGAGTGAAGTACTACAGAGTTAATCATTTATCTTAAACATGGGAGTGCACTTGTCCTTTTAGTGAAATTTTGGAGGGCGCATTTGTCTTTTTTCAAATATTTTATGGTGTGTATATTAATAAAATATGTATTAAAAAAGAAATTTTATGAGTTTAAATAATCTCACACTTTTTATTAAAATAGAATGTTCAAAGTAAATATTAGAATGGAAATATCCCATTATTGTTTTATTATATTTAATAAAAATTACAAAATTCAACATCAAAGTGTAATTTTTTTTTAAAAAAAGAGTAAACTCGTCCAAGACCATGCAATTCCTTTCAGTCAAAGAAGACTGTATCGTCTTTATCTTCAAAGAATGCTGATTTTTCAAAAACACAAACCATATGTAGGGTCATGCTATTTTACATTTGTATCATACATAAACTTAAGTCTGTAGGGTATGTTACATATAATGTAACAAAATCTCTGTCTCACTTGTATTTTACATTTGTAACATACATCAACATAAGTCTATGATGTGTGTTACATATAATGTAACAAAGTCTAACAAAGTCTTTGTCTCATATGTAAGCATATGGCTTAACCGGCAACTAAATACTCTTGATCCTTCACTGAATATAAAAACTCGGCTGCAAAACACTAATGACCTGTTTGATGGTGAGGTGTTGTGATTTTTTATCTATAGCTATTATGAGATAAAATCTAAATTTACCAAAAAAAGCTTATAGATTATGATAAATAATAAATTTTGTATTAGTTTTATGTTTAACAATTGTTACAAAAATTATGAAATAAAAAAGAAAGGAAAAACCACAGCCGGGTTGTGGAGTTTGCGCTCGAGGGCCAATCTCTGTCTGGTCCTAAGAAACCTTTGCACGCCTCTGTTACCTTTTGGGAGGCTACGCCCCATAAAACAGTCTACCTGAGACTGACCCTTGGCCCTTAGGTCTTGACATAAGGTTAGAATTCTATCTCTTCCAAGGTAGTATCTCACTAATGGCTCGGGTCCCCCAGGTTACGGCCCGACATATTTAAGCAAGCGCCCCAACAATTGGGCTTTGGGAGTCTAGCTGTTGGAAATCAGACCCAAACGGGTCCTAAAACTACTCGGATTTAGAGCAGCAAGGTATCTAGTGACATGACTTTATAAGTGCAGACGGCTACAAGGGTTAGTGCTTTAGGGGGTGAGAATAATTAGTGTTTTCATGTATGTACCGTCCCTCTGGGTGCAGTACTACATCGGTCTAAAATAATCTCGTTTTCACTACCACAAATCAAATCAAGTTAATATCGAATACTATCCCCTCCAAAACAGAATATCAAAGTGCATTAATTTCTTACTGTGTGTTCATTTGGTAATGCATGATATCTATAGCTACTATATAATATCACCAAAGAAAAAGATTAATGCATGCAGAATGTAGATTAGTACTTCTACATAATTTCTATTGTGGTTAAACAGTAAATCTATCCAGTACATTTTGATCTCATCCACAACTATAGGCAAAGTACTAAATGAATTTTCATTGTTAACCTTTACAAGGACACAAATCCTATTTTATAGAGGAAAGTGATCTTCTCATACATTATTGAGAAAAGAATCACGATTATTACATATTTCTACTTTCTAGCTTAATTAGATTTCGAGCTATCTTATAGATTCACCTCCTAAACCTGTAAATAGAGGTATTCTATCACTATTCATTCATAAATTCCACCCAACCCATCAAGTGACCTTAGGTTTCAAACCATCATATAGGGAAATGATTCTTTGACTAGGGTTCACCTCCTAGACCGACTACTAAAGTTTTCCATCACTCTTCATTCAGACATTTCACCCATTACATAAACCTGTCCTTAACCATTGTCCACGTATCGCTAGCCTTCTACCATAATTCTCCTGTCCCTGGTCAAGAAACATCCCCCTTGATCAAACCTGCAGAAACTCTAATTTCAATGTCCTTTACTTCAAGAAACTAGTACAACAATACATGATCTGTCCATTCATGCATTAAGAAATTTTCCATTGATTTTTCAGTAGCCTATATTAAACAAGCTTAAAGATATAGCTTTCTGCCTAGAGGCCTCTTCAACCTACCTAAACACTTACCCTAGCCTTTAATGGCATGTCTGGTTTAAAAAAAATAAATAAATAAAGGAAAGGAGAGAAGAGAAAAAGAAGACGGAAGGGAAAGAAATAAGAGGGAGAAGGGATTCTATGTCAAATCAAGTAATAAATTTGAGATTGACCCCCTTTTTTTTCTCTTTTTTCTCTTCTCTCTCTCTTTCCCATTCCTCTCATTTCCTCTCAGTTCTTTCTCTATCCTTTCATCTCATTTCTTTCAACCAAACATTGAGTAAAGAGACTCAAAAGCCAACTGAAGCCTTCAACAACTCCTTTTCCATCAATGACACTCACAGACCTATCCTGGTTGGCAACCCTAATCACACCTTACAAACCATTACCATTGTCCTCGAACTCTCGTATTGGTTCGAAGACCACCTTACTAGTACTAAATCTAAGACTACTCAAAGCACCGAACTGCAGTTATCACACCTAACTTTATATCGTCACCCTGTAGGCAAAGTCTCCCTAATCAATGCCAAGTCAGATGAAGTACAAGGCGCTAAAATAAAACTTTTCACGGTTGCAATGTGGCAACCGTTACACATAGCCGGAACATCTGACTTTGTTGCTCTTTATACAATACTAGTCTACACTACTTTAAACCAATAAATCAATAATACATATATACAGTTCACTGAGATTGCAGAGTCAGTAAAAAGCAGCAAAAACATTTTAACTACTTCGGTCTTAAATGAGTTTTCACTACCACAAATCAAATCAAACCATTATTAATGGCTAACATCAATCTTTCCAAAACAGAATTTGAAAGCGCATTAAATTTGTACTGTTCCTTTAGTGAGATCCAATTTGTACAGTATCTATAGCTAGTAATTAATATCATCATCAAAAGAAAAACAATAATTTCACTGACAGTAACAACTACCATTTAATCTCACTAACTGAAGATTACTTTTATCAAATCACATTTGAGTAAAATCTAAAGAAATGTTGCATTGGTTAATGCTGCATTTCACATTTTGAATCGCCAATCATGAGGTATTCACAGAACAAATATAAAAAAGTTCTATATGTAACCCCCTCCCACCCACCCTGCACGTGAGGGGAATATTATTGACTCCCCCAATAGGACTGCCCTTTGCGGCACTGAACTTAAGGGCACCTGTCAAATAAGTTTGTTACATATTGAAGAAAATAGCTGGATTCACAGGCTTTTAAACTCTAACAACATTAGACAAGTTGTCTATTTTCAGAAAAAGGAAAGAAAAAAAAAGCAGCATCATAAGGCGAGTTCTCTCAAGCAAAAAGAAGAGCAACATTAGACAAGTTCCCTTAAAAGAAAAAAACAAAACAACCCATACAAACCCTAGGCAAAATTATTCAAAACCACTTATCTTTATTCTTCAACACACAGTACTCTTGAAGCGTAGAGAAATATATACCTAATTTAATTTCATCTTAATTGGCGTCATCATTAGTGGCTGCATCGAACCCCATCTTCGCACCTATAGCCAAAAAAGCAGGCCATGCTCTATTCAGAGCTCTTTTAATCCTTGAGGTCATTGACTTGGGCTTCTTCTTCGGGTCCTGTTTCTCAAGGGCAACTGTGACGGTGAGGGTTTGATCCTCCATCAAAGTCGAGATCGTACTCACAGTCACACCATCTGGCAACTCCTTAAACTTCTGGATCCCACAGTCTTCAAGCACAGTTTTCAGCTTCATAACCAGCTTGCGATTTTCAACCGTAATCGCCACATCCTTTTCCTCAATCTCTGCCGGAAGATTGACCACCTTGACCACCATCACCTTATTGTCTCCTCCAGGAAACTCAGTGAGCATGGGAGCTTTGAGGAAGCGGATGACTGTCTGATTCTTGATCTCCCATTCATAATCGGCATCAACGATCTCCAGCGCACCGCCATCTGGCAACTCGAAATTCATCGAAACCGAGCCATCCTTCTCAGTCTTCGTATTAACAACTTTGTACCCCCTGCTTTCAAGCCAACCAGAGACCATCTTGAAAGCATGGGGACGATTGGGAGTGCTTGTGGTGGGTTGAAAAAGGAAAGCTCCAGTGGTAGCCGACTTCCTAGCCTTCGCAAACTCATCGGCCTCGGAGTCTTTGAGGACGGCATCAACAGAGCCAGAGGGCAGATTGGTTATTTTTTCGGCCGCCATAGGAAAATATTTTCAGATGTTTGTTCAAAATCGGTTCGGAGAGATTTAGCAAAATCTTTGTTCACTTGAGAAATCAAATGTAGTTGTAGTTGTAGGATGGTGCTTTTTAATTTATTCGTGTTGAGGGGGTCCTCATTTTTTTTTTATCAAAAAGACTGCTGCCCTGTAATTTCATTACATCTGTTATTTTTGCCGATAGTTATTATTATTATTTTTAACGCCGAAAATATCTTTATATTTTACTGCGATTTTGGATGGTCAATTTTGAAAGCATTTGGATTTTTGGATATGAAAAAACAAAATTTATCATGTAATTTAGTGATACATAAATGGGTCTAAGAAAAAAATATCTCCATAAATAATAATACGTGGACATATATTATTATATTTGTAACAAGAAATTAAATTTATCTTTCTGGTATCAAATGTCAATCATATTTTTTTTATTACAAGAGAAACATAATTTAAAAATTGTGTAGCAAGAAATTACATAAATTTAATATTTTTAAATGTTTATGAAAATTTTATTAGTCCCTAAAAAATTATCCTGAAAATACATTAAATTTGTTCTGTTTTCATCCCAAACAGATTAAGTTATTATGAAGTTATTAGTTTTGTTCTATTCTTAACAAGCATCAAGCTAGCTGTTCATGTTTTTTTCTTTCTTTTTTTTTTTCGTGAGTTAAATTAATTGCATCTGGGGTTTAGTAGTATTAGATATACCATATGCATGTGGATTCTTTTTATTTTTGTTATTTAGCTGTCTTTTTGTTTTCAAATAGTGAAAAAAATTCATATTCACAAATTGAAGTTTTATTTTTGGGATTTTATGTCTTTATTAAAAAAAGAATATTATCATATTATTGGCTAATGTTTTCTGACATATCATTTTACCACCAAAATTCCTGACAAATAGGTTTTCCTACTTATTGTTTAAGCTTTTATCATTTTACTACCAAACCATTAACTTCATTATTATATTGTTGATGTCACAATGTATTTTAAAAATTATCAAGGTATTTATCATTAATTATTTTATACATATAAATAATCAATATAAAATATATTTTTTTATATAATTAATTTTGTATTTTTTAATGTAGAGGATTAAATTACACTTACACATTTTAGGGATAAAATAAGCTTTTACTTTAATTTCTAATAAAAATTCTATTAGCTTTAATGGTTCAGTGGTAAAATGATAAAAATGGAAACATTAAGTGAAAAAAAAGTAACTGTAAGAAAATTTTATTAGTAAAATACTATGTCAGAAAATATTATGTAATAAAATAATAATGTACTATTATAAAAAAATCCATAATAATTTATTTTTTTAAATATTGAATTTATTTTATTTATTTATTTATTTGTAAAGATTTTATAGAAAGACATCTTTCAATTATTTTTTCTTTAATTCTTGTCTGAATTGGAGGACAAAGCTATGTTATCCGGGGGTGACGTATCCCAACTTTGGCTTAATTAGCGTCTAGACAATTGATTTATAATTGCGATATTTCCCACGTGCGGTGGTTTTCCGTTATGTTTCCAAAAGATAATGACGGCGAAACAATGCCGATCGAACTTTTGATTGATCATTGGTGCATTTGATGAAGGATTGATCAGCTGTGATGATGGGTAATGATGGCGAGTGTGGCGAGGGAGAAAATAGTGAAATCGTGGTGAGGGTTTGTTCAGTGGCGAAGCTAGCATCATTTTTTTAGGTGGGTTATATTTTTAAAAAAAATGAAATTTACTTCTCAAAAAATTTGTTTTATACAAACGAAATTAAGTACACTACATAAGCAAAAATTTAACCATAAAACTATAAAAATACAATGTAAATAAGAAAAATCTTATCAAATATTAGATTTGTTTGTTTTTATTTTTTTATAAAATATTAATAAAGTAAATTTATAAATTATAATTAATTTTTTTTAAAAGCTAACCCGGGCTGCAGCCCGGGTTAGCCTACCTTTAGCTTCGCCCCTGGGTTTGTTTGATTGTCCCCTCTCACCGATCAATCCGGTTGCCCCTTCAATAGGTCTTAATCCATTTTTTCTAATAGAAGCCATTGGATTCGTTTTCTGAAGATCTTGCTTATAAAAAGACAAAGGTCTGGCTGCCTGGGGTACATTCTCTCGGAATAATAGAGCCACATCCTGAATTTGATAGGTGAAAGTCATACGAAGAGAGGGTCTATTAAAGGTCAAGCTGCATCAACTCGTCACAAAATTGCGGAAAAGAAAAAACAATTATTCCTCTAAAATGGTGGGTATTTAAAGCATTTTTATTTATTTTTATTGAATTAGTTAACATAAAGAGTTTCTTGTTTAACTTTAAAACTTTTACGAATTGAAATTTTAGATTTTCTTACTTCTCCTTGTTTGAATTTGGTAAGTGGCATTCATGTGAAAAAATATTATATTTTAAATGATTGGAAAATCTACCTGTTTTGAGAGCCAATTATACAATGTAGTGAAAGAGGACCAGCATCCTGACGAATCATACAACATAATATAGTAAAAGAGGATGAGCATCTTAAGGAATAACCTTACAATATCAATGGCAGTTGTATGCCCAGTCCTACTTCTTGTTATGTTTTAATACGGTGATTGATTTCTACTGCTTATTACATCTTTCATATCATGGATTTGAAATTACCTGATTAAAGGCCCGTTTGGGATTGAGGTACTGTACCTTTTAAGATATATCTGCTGTTGAAAAAAAACTGTAACACTACAAGAAAAAGCATCTATTATGACAGTCCTTCATGTGACGGTTTTTGGCCTGAAGGTCTATAATGATAGACGCATGATAAATTATTTTTTTGTCATGCGTTTATGATATATTTGTGATAGAAATACAATCTATCAAGAACTTATGATAGACTGGTGATAGTTAATTTAGCTATCAAGAATGCATGAATAATTTTTTATTTTCACTTTAATTACGCGAGTTTGACTTTATTTTTAAAAATATTTTATTACCAAATAATAAAGTGAAATGCTGTTGTTTCTTACATTCTTCTCCAACGACAGCGTTTAGGGAAAAATAAATTAAATAAAACAAAAGAAACAGACCTCGTTCATTTCGTATCGATATTTTTAGTTTTTACAAGTGTTAAAAAGCAAAAGTGCAAAACCCAAACACACTCTTCTCTCACTCTCACAGCAAACCCATCACTTGAGACCCTAGCACCACCTTTAAAACACCGTTGATTTTGATAACCCAAACCCTTTAATTATCAAAATCGGCGAACCCTCACTGAGAACCATACGGAGAACCCACCGAACGCGTGCTGCCACACTCAAATTTCAGAACCTAAGCTAAGAGCACACCACTGATTGAGCATATTAGAACCTGATTGTTCGATTGTTACAGGTAATTATTGTTCGAACCCTAGAAAAGAAATTAAAAACCCTAGAGTTGTAGTTCTCAAATTCATTCACTGTGATGTAAAGGTTTTTTTTTTCATTTTCATTGGTTGAATTTACTAATTTGTTGAAATTAGCGAACCTTAGAACTACAAAATGACATAGGCTTTGTTCTTGGGTGTGGCAAATCACATGTTTATAGTCGTATGTTCACTATCTTCGAATTGGGGATATAGTTAGTATTTTTGTATTCCCTTCAAGTGTTCGATAAAAAGCCTGAATCAATTTTGCTCGGCTGAAAAAAATTGAAAGGGAGCTATTTTAAGATCATTTTCCCTACCATTTTAAGCGTACTTTGCAGTAGATAGGCTGGGTTATAGTCCTTTACAGGTCCAGAGTGAAGGGCTGCTTCATGTGAATGAATGTCATGTTTGCTTTGTGACAGGAAGCACACACCACTCTGTTCTTCCTCTTCACAATCACAGAGACGCACACACCACTCCCTCAATTAGTCAATTATCGTCTTCATGCATTAACATTCTATATTAGAGGTCAGTCAGATCCATTTTCATACTATAATCTTACTTCAATATTGCTCCCGTTCTCTCATATTCTTTGTTCAATTATGGTGATTTCATCTCTTAATCTTCGTTACAACTCAATACCCATATTGCAAAACTATAAAATCTGTGCTTTTAGACTAATTTCACGATCTGGGCTGCCCAGATCTGACTCAAATTCATCACAGAGTGGGCAATTTCTGGATATGGGTTTTGTTCGTTTTCTTCTTTTTTTAATCTTCTTGTTTGGGATTTTACTTGCGGGGTAACTACCCTCACAAACATGTTGTTAGTGACCTTTTGTCTGTGAAGGTGAATTCCATCACTGCAATAGACACCAAAATGCTGTTTAGTTACTATAGCTTGTCGTTTTGCGAGCCCTAGGAGGGTGTTAAAGATAATGCTGAGAATCGTGGTGAGCTTTTGATGGGTGATAGGATTGAGAATTCCCCTTACAGGTTTAAGATGTATACCAATGAGACTGATATCTTTTTTTGTAAAACGAATCCATTGTCGAAAGATAATTTTGAGTTGTTGAAGCGGAGGATTGATGAGCTGTATCAGGTTTTTGTTTTCTTCAGAGTAAGAAGCTCTTAGAATTATTGTTTCATATTGTTTTTTCATCAGTTATGAATTGTTTTTAATGTCATATTAATCCATGCTTTAGGTATTACAAATTTCAGAGGGTGGCCAATATCACAACATACTTCCTTGACAATTTTGAGGGGTGACAACTCAGATACACTACATTGGCCTGAAAAGGGAATCCACCCAGGTAATTTATTGGTTGAGATCAAATTTTCTAAATTTAAAAAAATTTTCATTTGATTATCAGCTAGCTATTATTTGATTGCTTAGTATTCTAATCTATATGGGTTGTCACAGACTTTGAATTTGATGAAGTTATATTTTACTTGTGCAGTTACCTAGCTTGTTACACTTGCTATGTTGGAATTTGATGAAGATGGTGGGTATTGCTGGAGTTTGCTATCTTTTTCCTTTGATGCAAAAATAGTCCTGAGTATTGATGCAACTTTGCACGTTTAGCTTCTTCTTAGATTGGAATTTGTAGTGTGTTTCACCAAAACTACTAGGATGACTTTTTTTTTTTTGGTTGATCAGTGTTGGCTTCGTTGTGTTGCTGGAAATTACTGATCATGGTTCATTAATCTCAAAACTGCTAGTCTTCTAGATGGTACTGAAATTTGGTTTTTATGTTGTTACAATACCTTCTATATATGTTGGACTTGTCACATGTATTTGGATAAATTATGTTTGTTGACAATTATCAATAATTATTCAGTGTTATTCATTTCATTTTCTTTGTCAATGAATTTTTAATTGCAATATTCATTTTAACAGTCTAATGAATTAGCTAAATTATGAATTTTAATTTCTAAATCAATTTCAGGATTTTTATTAAAATAATAATGATTTCATGGTAGTAACAAAATACTCATTTTTATTAATTATAATTTCAGTTTCTGAATTAATTGAAAAAAATCAATTAATTATAGTTTCCATTTTCGTGCCAAATTTAAGATTTCCCACTAAAAATTCAAAATATAGCATGCGAAATTCAAAAAAAAAGAGGGAAATTTAAAATTATTATATTTCCCTCTAAATAAAATTATGATAATTGTGCGACTGGTTATATCCATCACAGGCTATGATGGGTATTGTTCTGTCATCAATTCTTGACGCTGGCTATAATGACGGTATGAACAACTGTCATCCATCCCCTACTATGACAGTTTTACCTGTCATAGTAGGTCATTTTTCTTGTAGTGTAACTATTAAACAAAAGTTAATAATATATAATAAATATAAATTTTAAATAATAATTTTGACAAAATTATTAAAGATTTAATAGATTTTTCATTATACAAGTGAAAAATCATATCAACATAGTTTACAAGCTACAGTACCTAGTATTTACTAAACACTTTAGTATTGTAGCTTTTAAGGTATAGCTATCCAACCTCAATCCCAAACGCACGTTGGAGAATAAGGGTTAAAACTCGTTAATTCCGCAAATGAAGAGAATTAATTAAACTCAAAAATTCACATAGACCTTTCAAAACTGAAAATATTATTAAGCTCAAATTTGCCTTTAAATGCCATAAGAGATGGCTATTTATGAAATGTAAGTTATGCAACCCAAGAAGGGGGTGAATTGAGTTTTTAAAACTTAAGCTAAACAAATCACACAATAATTTAATCTATTGCCTTAATGAAACCAAAAATAATAAATTTAATAAAGCACAATAATAAAAGAGTAAATGAAGATAGAGCAAACACAACAATTTTTATATGGTTCGGCAATCCCTGCCTACGTCCATGCCTCCAAGCCAACAAAATTCGAGGATTTCATTATCCAAGCCTTCCAAAGCTTCAAGTTCTTTACAATTGACTTCCAAGGGGTCAATAAACTTTAATAACTAAAGGATTATCTCTCAATCTCTTCACCAAAGTGTTTCTCACACTTCTACACTTATAAATTTGATTAGAAAATAAAGATTATAACAAAGAACTCTCTTTTGGAGTAGATATACAAATGATAGCTCAATGAAGATTTAATCTATGATGATTTGCTATTGGAAGCTCAAAATATGTTGATTATACTTGTTAATGCTTGCAAAAAGTTTTAAAATTGAAGTTGGAGTTGAGTTTGTATAGTTAAAGCCAAAAAACTAGCCGTTATAGTAAAATTCCAGCAAGCAAGCGGCTAGTCACTTAATTTAGCCAGCTCCCCGCTTCAAAACAGTAAAGTTATCATTAAATTTGAATTTACTACAGTAATACTGTTCATAAAATTATAATTTTACCCAATATTTTCAGTAATTATACTATGGCCTAAAACAACATATAACTTTGCAAACATGTCCAATTTTAGAATTTCTAAATAATAATTATCATTCCCAAAACTTTATAAAATTATGATATGACCTAAAACATAATAATAGTTTTCAAAGAAGTTGTTTTCAAACTTTGACAAAATACTTATATATTTCAAAATTCTCAAAATCTTTCAGTTTAATCCAAAATTTTAAAATATGAAATTTTCCTAGGTAGCTAGCCGCTAACTCTCTGTCTATTTTTAATATTTACACGTTAGCCCAAACCTATAAAAATTATAGTATGACCCAAAATGTTTGAAAGATTTACAAATAGGTCCAAATCCAGAATTTAAAACAAGACTTATTAAAATCAAATATTGCAAAACTTTTTCATTTTAGTCTACATCTTGAAAAACAACTAATTGCCTAAAATATTTGACTCATAATTGTTAAACATTTTGTTTATGAAAAATGATGATTTATTAAACAAAATCTTGAGCTTCTCAAATGGTAAACCATACATATATTAAATCATACAAGCTTTACAAGAATTGTCGCAATAATGAGTCATTTGAGCTCTAAACTTTATTTTTGATCACGCCGTTATCCGTTGAGTGTCCTGAACTTGATTTAACGTGATTCACTTCATTATAAATATTATCCGTCAAGAACTAGTGAAATGTAAAATATAATATTTTTCAAATCACTTAAGACACATGTTTGTTGTCATCAAAATTACATAATGTGTAACACTTTAGGCTAACAATTTATACCAGTAGCAGCTATCATAAACCATTAACAAAAAGGAAAACAAAATCCTAAACTAGAAAGAAAACGAACAATAAACTTTAGACAGTAAGGAAACCAATTCAAATATGATAAGGATTCCTAATCTGCATCAAATTCTTATCATCCAAAAGGCCATTCCCATTTGGATCATTATTTGAAGAAAATTCTAGCCCTTAACATCCTAATAGGGTTTCCATCTTCACTTTTCAAAAGTTGAAGTCATTCTTCCCATCAAACTTCTCAACATCCAATTTAGTATGAGCCATAGAACTGGGCTTCAATATGAATTTGTTACGATCGAAGCCAAATTAATTGGCTAGGATAGCTTTTGGAGTAGCTTGATTGTTCTTTGTCATAGTTGGGGTATCTTAAATCAACTTGATTGCGAAACAAACAAGGGAACACTAGAAAAATTCACATACAATAGCACACAATAAGAACAAAAATAACAAAGATAATAACATGGGAGATCTATGTGGTTAGGTTTCGTAAGGCTTTCATGGACAAACACATTCTTGCTGAGTTTATTAATCACCAATGATTTTGCAAAGGAAATACACTGATTTTAAGAGATTACAGAGCTTATAATTTCTCCTTCTGCTAAAAAACTATCTCACCTAGTTTTCTTAAGGGTTTTAAAAAACTTCACTACCTTGGCCTGCCTCTTAGCTACCTCTAGAGTAACTCCTTTCAATGATATAAATACCTAAATAACTACCATAGTAGTTAGCTAATCATCATGGCCAATTATCCAACCATTATCTATTATAGGTAGTTATCTAACCATTATAGGCAGTTCCATTATGTTACAAAGTTTAAATAACTTGTGTAGCAATTATTTAGTCATCATGTGCGATGTAGATTAAAAACCTCTGATGCTAAATCATCATCTAGTAACATAGGTGTACCTTTTCTACCCCGCTGGCACACCTCAACTATCCATCACATTTGAATCGTTATAGAAGTTAGAATTTATAACCATAATCTTACTCTTCAGTTAGAATTTACAACCATAATCTTACAGTTCTTTGCATTGATTGTAAAATTCTATCAAATAAGATCCACATTTGTCCATTCCCCTACACTGTAGACCAGACATAGGTGAAATATAAGTATGCAACCCAAGAGGGGGGGTGAATTAGGATTCTAAAAATTATTAGATTCTAAAACAAATTATCATGCAAATCTAAAATGAATTTAATGGAATAACAATTAAATCAATTACAATATAAAAAGATAAGGGAAGAGAGATTCAAACATAAAGATTTTTACGTCGTTCGGCCAACCTCGCCTACGTCCACGCCTCCAAGCTTTCCGGGCCTGAGGATTTCACTAAGCAAGCCTCCAAGGCTTTAAATGCTTACACTTGACTTCCAAGGTGTCAATGAACCTTTACAACAAGAGATTATCCCCAATCTCTTAACCCAAGTGTATCCCAACACTTACAATCACTCAAAGTAGAAGATTAAAAATTATTTTTCTCTCACACAATATTTAAGATTACAAATCAATGCCCAATGTGTGAATAAATAAAACAAGAATGTGTTTAAAAGCTCTATGAAGATTGTATTCTCGAATATAAGCTCAATGGTCGTGTTGTGATCAAATATTGTTTGAATTTGAATGAGTTTATTTATAGTTGGAGCTGAAAACTAGCCGTTATTGACTTTCTGCACACTGTCGGATCACCATTAACTAAATGTCGGATTGCCGTTTGATTGATCAATATGACCGTTGGGCTGATTTTCAAATTTTTCGGATCGCCGTTATGTAGGTGTCGGATCACCATTTAGGTCCAGAGACTAATCTTTAGTTCTGTTCATTATCAGCGAGCCGTTTATCAGATTTGTCGGATCGCCGTTTAGGTCCAGAGATTAATCTTCAATTCTGTTTGATATCGGCAAACTGTTTATCAAAATTTTTGAATTGCCGTTTAGGTCCAGAGACTAATCTTCCATTCTGTTTGATATCGGCTCGGCGAGCCGTTTATCAAAATTGTCGGATCGCCGTTTTTCACAGAAACTGCTGCAGTGAACTATTTTGCAAGATAATTGTTTGTCTCCAAATCTTTATAAAACTTGTCAAAATAGATGAAAATTATTTTGAGCTTTGAAAAGATTAATCAATCTTAATCAAGTTTGTTATCATCAAAATCAATAAAGAAATATTTATGTTAACAATCTCTCCCTTTTTTATGATGACAGACTTTTCAAGAAAATACTTGTGCAATTTTGCTCCCCCTAAATATGTGCTCCCCCTAAGTGAAATTTTTAAGGAATTTTTAACTTTCCTTAAATTTGTGTCCATTTAGTTTTAATCTCAAAGATAATTTTAAACAAAAACAGATTGATTTGATAATAATTCTCTCCCCCTTCATCATCAAAAAGAAATAAGCGCGAAAAGATTAAAAGAGAGGTTGAGGGATTTACTTATGTTGAAAAAATTTCGGCAGAATCTCCCCTTAAAAATGAGCATATACTCAACAATACAAAAAGTTAAAAGAGACACTTCCATATATATACCAACTTATCAACCAACCTCCATGCCAACAATCAAACAGATCAGCAAGATAAACAAGATATCATCAAAATCAACTCAAACATAAATAAAGTCCACATAACCAACATAAAACATCATAAAAGCATCATAAGCACAAACAAAAGACAAATAGTATCATAATAACTACATGAAATGAGTGATGTCTGTACAAAAATCAGAGGGGCAGAGAACTAAGACGGGGGCTGTAAAGAAGAGCTGCCTGGGTCATAACCAAAGTAATCGAGAATACGGTGCTGGCCAGCAAGTAACTCTATCTGCTGATCTGAAATTTGTTGCCAAAAGGTCGCAAAATCATATTGAAGCTACTGCTGCTGCTGGGATAGAAAATCCACTTTGTCAAACAATTGCAGAAAGCGATCCGCAGGAACGGTCGATGCTGCAGGAGGGACGGCGGTCTCGGCTAGCTCGTCATCCTGAGAGGAAGATGCTGTTGATGCTGCTGCTGGTGCTGCTACTGATGCTGCTGCTGGTGCTGCTACTGATGCTGCTGCTGGTTCTGCTACTGATGCTGCTGCTGGTGCTGCTACTGATGCTGCTGCTGGTGCTGCTGCTCTGCGAGGGACACGTGGTCTAGCCCTAAGGCGGAAATTGGGTAACTCATCCTCGGAATAGACGTCATTTAACATACGATCATCCGCTGGTGCAAGCAGAGTATCTTCATTCTTAGAGGATGTTGTCTTTTCCCACTTCCCACGCTTCTTAAAAAATTCGATCGCAGAAATAATCTCTCGACCGAGCTTACGGGTCTCGAGATAAACAGGCTCAGTGATAGGTACTCTAAAGAATTTCAAGATCCTAGTAATGATGCTGTCATATGGAAGGGATCAGTTTGAGACTTTAGGTGTGGACAGCATATGACAAAAGATAGTGTAGGATAAACTCATATGCCGTCTACGGATGAGGGAATCTAATAAACCAACATTAAGTCGAGTTACCTCATCAGTGTGATCCTGTCTAGGGGTGACTATGTGTTGGAGAATGATATGAAGTATTTGAACCTAGAAAGGGAGGAGTTGAGACCTAAAGGAAAAAGAACAGACGTCATCGGAAAGATCCCGAAGCCTACAAATGTTTCGTACACCATCTACATGACGGAAATCACTAAAGTCAAGTTCTTTCCTAGCAGTGTAAATGTCTAAGCCTCCATAAGAAATTCCAAGAATACTACATAATTCTGGTTCATCAAGCTCAATATGAATTCCTCCTACTGAAGTATAAAGTTCAACTTGACGGGAAGAGGAGAGTTTCATATTAGAATAAAAGACACAGACTAGATTTTCATAGATGGGCTCTTCTTTACTTAAGGCTTCATTCTAATGGCTAAGCAATTGAGTAATAGTACTACCACAAATGGTAATATCCGAAAACTCCGTAATGTTAAGAGAAAATGAGGGAGTTACCGGTTTGCTCATGAATTTGTCACGAAATCGCTGAGCAGAGGTGCCATTGGAAAAATGGAGGCTCTCGAAGTCCTGAGAGGGAGGCCTGGAGGGACTGGAACGACGCGGAGCAATGTGCTTGGTTCGAGCATGCCTCTGTGGTCATTCTGCCATTGATGAGTTTGGAGAAGTTTGAATATGGAAAAATAAAGTTTGAGTGATGAGAGAGTAATGACAAGTTGAAATGTGATTGAAATTGGAAGAAATTTGGCTCAATTTTGGCGAGAGAAGTGCGGCTGGTTCTAGGGTTTTAAATTTGGGATTTCTCAAATTTTGAATAAAAAACGAGTTTTGATTGGTTAAAAAGGTTCTAAACAAGATGAGAAAGTTTCGAATGGTTCAATTTGATGAGAGAGAGCAAGAAAAATGGTGGATTTGAGAGAGAAACGATGTGTTAGTCGCGGGTTTGAGAGAGAGAGAGAGAGCAAGAACGAAATGAAGAGGAAGACAAAGGACTGTTCACTTATCGCGCGATAACGGCAAGCCGTTATAGAAATATCGGCCAGCCGACAGCGTCCAGAGAGCTCCCCAAAATTTTGCATCAGGACGGCGAGCCGGTTATAGATATATCGGCGAGCCGACAGAGTCCATAGAGTTTCCCCAAAATTTTTCATCAGGACGGTGAGCCGTTAATGTGTTATCGGCGAACCGATAGATTCCAGAATGCTTCCTATTGTTTCTGCCCTAAAACGGTTAGTCGTTTATTGAAATAACGGCAATCCGTTTTCTACAACGTATGATTTCGCACATTTATTTTAGTATTTGGCCAACAATTAATGCATTTCAAGATCATTTCATTGATTCAAAATGATTTAAGTGCCAATTTAATGCATAATTCATGAACATGTATATATTTCAACAATTTATTCATACATTTTCCAAATATACACACACTCCACATGTATATCATGATTGAGCATTCCATAGATATTAAAACATCAAATCATCAATCAATTTTAATAGACTCAATAACATGAATAAAGATGTTAATGCGAAAATTTCATTATCCCAAGTTCATGCCGAATTTTTGAAAATTGTTCTTCGCAAAGAGGTTTTGTAAAAATATCGGCAAGTTCTTTTTCCGTAGAAATAAACTCTAAAGCAATATCTCCCTTTTGAACATGATCTCTCAAGAAATGATGTCTTATTCCTATATGCTTGGTTCGAGAGTGTTGAATGAGATTCTTTGAAAGATTTATAGCACTAGTATTATCACATTTAATAGGAATTTGTTCTAGGTTAATACCATAGTCTCTAAGTGTTTGTTTAATCCAAAGAGCTTGTCCACAACAACTTCCTGCAGTTATATATTCAGCCTCGGTAGTTGAAAGTGCAACAGAATTTTGTTTCTTACTAAACCATGAAACAAGTGAGTGACCTAGGATATAGCAAGTTCCACTAGTGCTTTTCCTATCAACTTTATAACCAGCAAAATCCGCATCCGAATAGTACGTTAAATCTATATGAGTTCCTCTAGGACACCAAAGGCCAATATCTATAGTTCCACTCAAATAACAAAAAATTCTTTTAACAACAAGCAAATGAGATTCCTTGGGATATGATTGAAATCTTGCACACAAACATACACTAAACATGATATCGGGTCTACTTGCAGTCAAATAAAGTAAAGATCCGATCATACCTCAATACATTTTGATATCCACTTCTTTGCCTTTTTCATCTTTGTCAAGCTTGGTTGTTGTGCTCATTGGTGTATTTTTGGTCTTTAAGTCATCAATGCCGAATCGTTTGAGTAGATCTCTTACATACTTAGCTTGATTTATGAAAATTCCTTCCACGTTTTGTTTGATTTGGAGTCCAAGGAAGTACTTCAACTCTCCCATCATACTCATCTCAAATTTTTTGCTCGTACACGATGAAAATTCTTTACACAACAACTCATTAGTAGAACCAAAAATAATATCGTCAACATAAATTTGAACAATAAGTATATCTTGGTTCTTATGCTTAACAAAGAGAGTAGTATCCATTTTACCTATGAAAAAATCATTTTCTAACAAGAAATTTTTAAGCCTATCATACCATGCTCTAGGTGCTTGTTTTAATTCATATAAAGTTTTAAACAACTTATAAACATGATTTGAAAATTTTTCATTTTCAAAACAAGGAGGTTGTTTTACATATATTTCTTTCATAATATAACCATTTAAGAAAGTACTTTTCACATCCATTTGAAATCAAATGAAATCTTTATGATAAGCAAATGCCAACAACATTCTAATTGATTCTAGTCTAGCTACGGGTGCAAAAGTTTCATCAAAATCAATTCCTTCTTCTTGGTTGTAACCTTGAGCCACTAGTCTAGATTTATTTCTTACAACCACACCGGATTCATCCATCTTATTTCTAAATACCCATTTAGTACCTATGACGGATTGATGTTCTAGTTTAGGAACTAGTTCCCACACATTGTTTCTTTCAAATTGATTTAACTCCTCTTGCATTGCCATAATCCAAGATTCATCATTTTCCGCATCCACAAAGGATTTGGGTTCAATTTGAGAAATAAATGCATTATGCTCACAAGTATTCTTAAGTGATGATCTAGTTGTAACACCTCGTGAGGGATCTCCTAAAATTACATCCTTAGGATGAGAAGAAACATACCTCCACTCCTTGGGGAGTGCTTGAAAAGTACCTTTATGTTGCTCCATATTTGTTTGCTCTTCTTGTCCATCCTCTTGATTTCTTTGTAGTGCATTTTCTTGTTTATTCTTTGATGATTCTTCTTGTAATTCTCCATCTGCATCATCATAAGTAATTCCTTTCTCCGCAGAGGAAGAGGGTTAGACTCATCAAATGTAACATGCATAGATTCTTCTACAACTAGAGTTCTTTTGTTATAAACTCTATAAGCTTTGCTTGAGTTTGAATATCCAAGAAAAATACCAACATCGGATTTTGGATCAAATTTGCTAAGATTATCTTTTGTGTTCAAAAGATAGGTTTTCTATCTAGTTTTCTTATAAACTAGCAAAGAGGATCATTTATAGTTAGATAATTGTAACTATATCATGCATGTTCTTTCTAAAGTAATGGCAATAATTGGGAAATTGCACGTTGTACGTATTCATTTGGATGTGTTTTAAGAGTTGAAAAGATATCATCGAATGACTCTTTATTCAACCAATTCCTAATGAATTGAATCTTGTTTTCTCTGTTATCTTACATCATTCCCAAAGATTTACAAAGACCCTTGTTGTTGTTTGTTTGAGCACACTTGTGACAAGAAACTTGGAGTCGTTTAGCTTTTTATTTTCTTGAATAATTTCGTTTACCGCAACTAGACATGTAGGCAATAAATTTGGGAGGTAACTCATTTACTAATCGTATTTTGGCTTCAATTAACCAATGGATGTTAATAGAGATGTTATTTCTTATAAATAGTCGCAAGCGTCTAGACCGAGGTTTGTAAATTATGAGGAGTGCATTTTAAGGAAGAGAGGAAAATCACTTGTGAAACATTGCAAGAATTGTGTTCCTATCTATACCTTAGTGAGAGAATGTCAGGTATTGTGGGACACTAATGGAACCGACTTCAACAGTCACGAAGTACTATTATTTGCCACGTAACCATGGTTATAAATGACAACACACTAAACAAAAGAATTAAACTAGCAAAAACAAGAGACACGTACGTGAAGGCAAACAACAAAATAAAAACACACAATGTAAAAAGTGAGATGTCAACTAACCATCGTCCTTTTATTGAGTTTACTTCAAGTTCTTATGGATATCATAAATATCACCTTCTATTTTCCTGAGTTGTCTTTCTAGCTCTTCAAAATGAGACTACAAATTTAGAATGGGCTGTTTAGGTGATGTTTCACACGAAGAAGTTCATTAAGTGATTGAAGAGGATGTATCTCATTGAGGTACTCATGACGTATAATAAAAGTGATAAGAGAAAATACAATTGTTAAAAAGACGCACTTAAGTGAGAAAAAATAAAATAATTTTGATAAGCAAAACAAAATGATAAAAAGTTAAATTGCCCAAAGAAAAGACTGAATCAAGATGTGGTGGGTCACTCAAATTTATTTTGGTGTCTTTTTCATGTGGTTGGTACTTGAGATGTGACTTTAATCTTGGACTATTAACTTAAAAAATGACAATAATCTTTACATCATTAATTTCAATGACCCCGTGTGGAAAAATATTACTAATAATAAATACACTAGACCATCAAGCGTAATATACCTAAGAATATAGTAAATGAAAATTGAATAAAAGCACTTTATGATTTGGTGTAAAAGATTTTCTAATGATATGTGTTGAGTATTAGAAAATGTATATTTATAAAGGAGAAAATCATCATTTTACATTTCAAGTCTTACTAACACCCTTACTTTTATGTATTTAAGCTTCTTGTCATTTAATTATATGTGTTGTATTATAATTAAGTATTTTGTATATTTTAGGGGCATCATAGTCATTTCACAATGAACGAGAAATCAGACGGCAAAACGGACATCACTTTTGAGCTCAGGACAATCGAAAACCTTAGGAGGAGAATAAAAGGAAAAATGTCACTGTTCACATGTACAGTATTGTCTACGTTACTGTTCACGACACTATTCACATAGACGGAACGATGACGTGGCATTGATCGATGATGTGGCATTGACTGATGAGGTGTCACGATCTTGTTGGACTAAAATTCTTATGTATTGTTGATCGATGACGTGGCAGCATATTAGTAGATCAAAAATCTCACGTACGGTACATGCATTACACAGAATTATTTTCAACCAAACCGCGTCACTGTTCAAGTTGGGTCAAACCGTGTGGTCAAACCGTGTGGTCAAACCGCGTACTGTTGACTGATGACGTGGCGCAATCCTGAGCGTCCAAACTGTTTTTAATCCGATGACCATGATTTACTCAATGTATCTATAAAAATGGGGCGTCCCCTCCCCCCCTAATTTGATATCTCTGAATCCATTTTTAAACTCCATTTTCTGTAATTCCTTCTCCATCTTATATTTTCTACGTATTTTAATAAATTTTCATTTTGCTCCTAATTCAATTATGAGTAGCTAATTTTCTTTCAAGCTTGGGTCGAAGGTGAAGTCTCAACATGTGTCATGGGCTTTATTTGGTAAATTTATTTTCTCTTCCCCTCTAGTTTTTGTGGATGTTTTGACTTCTCGTCGACAAATAATAATAATCTTATCTAGATACCGCCCTGGTTTCACTGGCTCCCTAGTACAAGGTTATTATTATTTGGCACGATAAGCCCTTAGCACCATATTGATTAGAGCGTGGTTCATGATGTGTGGATTCTCCCCTCATGATTTAATTGGCATTAATAAGGAATATTTAGCTCATGGTGAATGTTGATACGGATTCAGATACCCAAGTACGTCATTTCAATAGATTTCTCTTCAATTTATTCTCGCCATTTCAATTCTAATTTTAGGATAATCTAAATCACTTTTACCAACAAAACCATCCAACCATCCACCCATTTAGAAAATTAATTCTACACTCAATTAAAATCCACCTTCTCGTGGGATCGACACTTGTCACCATTAATCTATTCTACAATAGATTCGTGCACTTGCGAGTTCAATAAAATTTGTTATGAAAGACTTTAATCCATTACTTGCAATTCCTGGCATTTTCTTACGCACCATTACGAATTTTCTCAAGTTTTACCAGCTGTAATATTCTTTCTAAACCAACTATTGCATGTCAAAGTTAAATTTCTTAATGGCCCAATATGCACGATGCTCAAGTTCCATAGGTTGGCGACAAGCTTTCTCATACATTAACCTATAGAATAACATCCCAACAAGGGCTTTGAAAGCCGTTCGATATGTCCATAATACATCATCGATTCTCAATGACCATTCTTTTCTGTTTGATCTCACCGTCTTTTCTAATATATGCCTTATTTCCCTATTGGATATCTCGATTTGGCCACTGGTTTATGGATGAAGTACTTTACTAAAAGAGTTTTGAATGATTTTGCAAAAGTGAGTATCACCATCATTAATTATTGCCCAAGAAAATTTAAAGCGCGAAACAATATTACTCTTTAAAAATCATGTCGTCACTTTGTGATTATTGGTTCTATACAAAATTGCTTCTACCTACTTTGATAGCCAAAAGAAGAAGAAAAATGTCCCATGAAATTGATGCCCTACACCTCAAAAATCTTGACTACCAGAATGAGGTTTAGTTCATCATATTCTTTCATGTAGTGCTTCTTATTTGCTGATGTTTGTCACATGAAGAACAAAAAGTGTAAGTATCTTGAAATAAAGTTGGCCAATAGAAACCACATTGTAAAACTTTAACAGTGTTTTTCCTGGCACTAAAATTGCCTCTACAAGCTTGGTCATGGCAAAATAAAAGGATGTTTTGAAATTCACTCTCTAACATATATAATCTGATAATACATAAACATATAAAGATCATCCGGAAAGAAATTTTTTATTTCCATAAAAAAATTATCTTTGTCCAACTTAATCCAATGCTCTGAAAATTGACCTATAATAAGATAATTAATTATATCAGCATACCATTGTTGCATTTTTACACTCATTAGTTGTTCATCTGGAAATGATTCATTCAATAGTAATACTTCTGTAATTATGTTAAAATTGAGTGTCAAACCACAATTTTTGTCCTTTGTTACCTTTGAACTTAAAGTCGAATTTCTGTAAAAGTAACATCTAGCGAATTATTTTGGCGTTTGCATCTTTCTTTATAAGAAGATATTTAAGAGCAGTTTGATATGTGAACATAATTATTTTACATCATATAAGATACAATCAAAATTTTTCTAATGCAAACATTACTACTACAATTTCTTTTTCAATGTTTGAGTACTATGCCTCATTCAATTCATACTAGTGTAGTAAATGACATAGGGGATACGATCAAGTTTTGTCCTAATAGTGCTCTTATTGTAGATCAGATGCATCACACATGAGCTCAAAAGGTAAACTCTAGTTTAGGGGCTGAATGATAAGCAATAAGGTTAACAACTGTTTTAATTTTTCAAATGCCTCAAGACATGAATCATCAAAGAAAAAAGGTGCATCCTTAGCAAAAAGATTACATAAAGGTCTAGAGATTTTGTTAAAATCTTTAATGAAACATCTATAAAAACTAGCATGTCCAAAGAAAGATCCTACCTCTCTAAGTGTTTTGGGTAGAGGAAGACTAGAAATGAGATATACTTGGGCTTTGTCAACCTCAGTGCTTTAGTTATAATGATATGACCGAGGACAACACCTTGTTTCACAATAAAATCTTCTTCATACATCTCTGTAGAAATAGAGCTAGGTGATGTAAACACTTATCAAATAAATCACTAAAAATAGAAAGGTCATCCATAAATACTTCAAGTAAACGTCAAACCATATTAGAAAATGCTTAACATGCATCGTTAAAATATGGCAAGTGCATTGCATAATCCAAATAACATTGTCCTATATGAAAAAATGTTAAAAGGGCAAGCGCAAATGGTTTTCTTTTGGTCTTTTGGTGATGTGAGAATATGGTTATATCTGCAGTAGCCATCTGAAAAATAATAAAATTCATGACCCGCTAACTTATCAAGCATTTGACTAATAAATGATAAAGAGAAATAGTTTTTTTTCGTGTGAAGAATTCAATTTGCTATAATCAATGCATGCACGCCACCTGTAGTCACTCTAGTGGGTATTAGTTCATTGTCAACATTGGTAACAATTGTGGCTCCTGATTTTTTTAGGACGACTTACGCAGTATTGACTGATGAACTATCAAAAATGGGAAAAATGATACCCGCATCTAACAGTTTAAATCTAACTCTAAAAACGTTTTCCATATTGGAGTTTAACCGATGTTGCATTTCCCTCAAAAGCCTAGCATTTCTGTTAAGGTGAATGTAATGCATGCAATCTATTATGTTTATACCTTTTATGTCGGTTATAGTCTATCCTGATGCCTCTTTGTGCTCTCTTAAAGTACCTAACAACTCACATTTTTGCTTGTCATCAAAAGAAGATGAAATGATTACTGGCAAAGTATTTTCTTCTCTTAAGAATACATATTGTAAAGTGCCGGTTAACAGTTTGAGCTCGAGTTTTGTTGTGATTTTCTAATGTTAGGTTAAATTTCTTCCCCAATGGTGCCAGTTGTTCTATCCTTTGCTGGCGGTTGTTATTATTGTTGTTACTAATTTTTGCTAATGTTGTTGTAAAGATGTTGAGGAATAATAATGAAAGGCTAAAGTGTTTGATTTTTAGGAAAACAAAAATTCCATATTTGGATAGAAAATTAAGTTTTATTATTGATAACTTAGTTATTGTGTTGTTAGTGCCATATAATTAAAATGGTAAAATTTCGTGTTGAAAATAAGAGGTCTGAGATTTGAACCTTGTTCACATTAGTAACTAGATGATTAGGCTGTCATTAGGCTAAATAAACTTTTTAAAAACTAGTCATTATCTAAGTAATCATTATGGCAACAAAAGTTAAAAAAAAAACAAATATATAAAGTGGTTGAAATTGAAAATTGTCCCTAAATTTAGATCAATTTTATAAATGGTAAGGGATGTCCTTGAAGTAAATATGATCTTTGCAATCAAAGTGTCCTAAATCTAAATCTTAGGGGAGCTAAAAGAAAATTACTTTTTTTTAGGATTGGCAATTTAAGGATTTCAAGCCTGGGCCCAAGCCCACTGGAGTAAAAGTGCAAGGGCTGGGCTTGGGCCGAACCCATTGCGAGCTTAGGCGAGACTTGAGCTTTTATTTATTTATTTATTTTTTTAAATTGTTGTAAACTTGAAATGAGTTAATAATAATCAAGTTGTTATAATCAACAATGAATTAAAAAAATAAATATTTCAAGAATAAAATACTAAATAAAGAAAATGAAACAAATAAAAGTTTATAGATTTAGTGTTTTGTATTGGACTCTCTTAATTAATTAATACTTAAAAGAGAGTTTAATATTATAATTTTAAGTATTTTGATTCATTATTGGTATATAAATTATGGATTCAAGCTTTTTTTTATTATTTTTCAAATTTAAATTTATTAATCTAATTTATAAATTTTTTTTTTAAAAAAAATAGAGAGCTTAAGCCTGACCCTAGCTTTTTTTCCTAAGTCCTTATCCAAACTCTCATGTGGGAGGCCCAGGCAAAAGCCTGTAGAAGCCCGGACCGGCCGGAGCTTTTTTGCCATCCCTATTTTTTTTTATGCAAGTTGTTAGGATGTTTTTGGTAAGTTACATTCAACTATATTGCAATGCGTAAAAATATTGTTCTAACACTAGCCCATGTTTAGTTATAATTTCTTGTTGCATTGCACTGCACTAAAAGGTGGTTGATACAATGAAACATGTATAAAATAAACCTAGGAGAGGGTTTCAGATGTATTGCATAAAATAGGGTGCTTTTGGCAACTTACATTATTCTACATTGCTTTGTTCTTATGCTAACTCATGTTCGGCTACAATTTCTAGTTGCAAAATGTACTGCATTAAAAAGGTGGCTAACAAAATGAAATATGTATAAAATAAATTAAGGATAGGGATTAGGCTATGCTGCATCAAGACGCTTCACATATTTTACATATAATTATTTAGCTTAATTTAAACAATAATATAAGATAATTATAAACCTAAATATTTAATAAATAAATGATAATACATTATTTTGCTTTCATTACGTAAAATCAATTTAATTATTTTACTTTAAATATGTAAAAACTATTTTAATTTTATTTAATTATTTTTTATTTACTAAAATTTTAAATTTAAAAATAGATTCTAAAGTTAAAAATAAATTTAAATTGAACAATTATATTCGAAATTAATAAATGAAAATGAATTTAATAATTTAATGTTATATTTTTATAATATAATATAACTTTTATTACATTATATAATTATATAGTATTATATTTTACAATAAATATACTATATTATATTATAATATTAATAATAATATAACATAATATTGTAATATTTTATTTTTTACAATAGTATATTATTAAATCATTTTATATTATAAAAATTAATATCTAAAAAATTATTTAATACTTAATTTCAAAAATTAATAATAAAACCTTAAAATATTAATAAATTTTAAATAATATTAATTTAATTTTAACATTAATATAAAACAATCCATACCATATCAAACATAGTATTATGTTATAAGTTAATGTAACGCACCCTAATGCAATACAATACGTCAAATGTACCCTTAGTTAATCAGAGAGGATTTAAACTTTGGACAAGTGAAACAATATTTTACAAGTTTGCCTAAATTACATCTATTGTTGCTTACAGCTAGTTAAACCAATGCAAAAGTAAATAACAAAGTAGGTGGCTAGGTGGATCAATAAGTTAATTTTATCTAACTACATGTTAAGCTAAATATAGTTAGGAAGACTTATGCAGGGATAGAAAATTACGGCCTTGGGCTGAAGCCCATGTTATTGGTAATAGACCCAAATCCATTAAAATGCTATCTAAACTTGTACAGGCCGGACTTGAGCAGGCTTGGACTTTCATTAATTTTTTAAATAAATTTGTAATAAAGTTAAAAATTAAAAAAAAAAAACTTAAATTAGTGATGATTATCCAATATATAATAGATTAATAGTTCAATATATAAAATACTACCAACAGAATATAATAAACCACAAATAATGTTTATAAATTATATAAGTCATAAATTAATTTTTTTAATTTATAAATATTGGCCCAGACTTTTTTCATAAGTTCTTAATCAAGCCTATTTACAGTGAATTTTAAATTTTTTTATCTATATTCATGGCCTTACAGTGCCGCCGGGTCCGTCCCAGCAGCTTTTTTGCCCACCTTAGACTCCTAAACCCTTTTTTTTTCGGTTGCAAAAAAATGAAACAATCACGTCAAATGTAAAGCGAATTTCACAGGGGCGGTCCCACGGAGAAGAGAAACAACACAAAGGCAAAACAAAAGTAAGATAATGGTGCTGAACTAGAACGCTAGCCGTATTGTGTTAATTGAAAAATTAAAACTAATTTTGAATTATCATTATAACTCCGCATAGGTGTGATGTTGTTTTGTTGTCATTATGTTATCCTTAGGCCTGTTTATAATTTTTCGCTTAATTATAAAATTCAAAGTTGAAACTGAAGTGTGGGTTCCGCCTCTTTCGTCAGTCTCTTATCTCTCTTTCAAACGCATTCCAGAGCCTTCACCAAATCTTTTTGCTTTCTTCGCTGGCAAGTGAGCTCGGCTGGGGCAGTCTCTTTGGTGGGCTCTCTCTCTCTCTCTTCTTTTTTCGTTTTTTAACCTTTCTGCTTAATGGTTTTTTGTCCTTATATTTCTCAAAATTTTATATCCACCCATGGATTTATGGTAGTTTTTAAAACAATGATAGAAAAACATACAGCAAATTAGGTGTTACTGGACTTCATGTTTCGTGTTTTATCCATCAGTACCATCATCGGCAAAAACCAAGCATCAGAGACGCCAAAATTGCCACCCAAATTCTGTCATTATCCTAGTCTTAGTTCTATATTATTTTCTTTTCGGTTATGGATTAGTTAATAAGTTATTATATTATTAAGAATTATTATTTTAATAGGATTCATTTGGCTCTATATAAGGAATTGTTGTTCGATTAATAAATAATATTAGAATTGCTTCAAAAAACTCTCATTTCCCCCTTTGGCTATCTCTCCTCGTTATTCTTCTCTACAATTCATTACTTCTAAATTGCCAATCTGTGAGCAGCAGCCTATCATCTAGCATCAGAGCACATCCTTCCTACCACCAATTTTTATTTTTTTGAGAGTTTTTTTAGGCATCACGACTGTTAAGGAGCTTAACAGCAAAGTAGTTATCTCAACAGTTTCATGACAATGTTACAACCATCGATGAAAAAGTTACAGCCTTAGCCAAGCTGAATAAAGATCTGTAGGAACTCTTGCACGACATCCTTCAGCAATTGAGCCAGCTTGAAAAGGCAAACAACCGGCTATTGATCAACGACAAGTTGATATATTTACTGGAGGGACCTCTGCTCCCCAAACGGTAATTGCTACCCAACCACCTTTTGAACCTGTCGAATGCATTGGAAGTACTCTTGTGCAAGCTCGTAACATACAACTTGACTTTCCTATTTTTCATGGTGACAATCCAACGGGATGAATTTTTTGATGTGAGCAATACCGTCACCTTACTGGATTATCATATGCTGACTTATTGTCCTTAGCTATTGGCCATCTTGATGGTGATACTGTACCTTGGTTTCATTGGCTAGAGCAAACTATGGGCGAAATAACTTGGGCGCAATTTAAACGGGCTTTGACTACTCGATTTGGGACATTAGAAGAGAATGATGCAATTGGCAGTCTTACCAAATGATAAGAGAAGATCTCTGAGGAAGCCAAAGCCTAATGCCAAGTTCCATGATCACGTAAGGCTTCATGCTGTTTATGCATGATACATGCATGCTTCCATACACGTGCACGAGTTTATCTCTATGCTGGTCATGCATGATACATGCTTGCTTCCATGCACGTGCAAGAACTTGTCAAAGGTTGTTTAGTTTGATTCAACTGCTATTTCATATTGTAGCTTGTGATAATTCTTTGCTGAGGTTGTTTAGTTTGATTCAACTACTACTTCGTATTGTAACTTGCTATTATAAATAAGCCAGCAACTAATGAATAAAGAAGCAAAAAAAAAAAAGAAAATTCTTTAAACATTCCGGTTGTTCTCACCATAAGCAGAACTTATTTCGTCATTGATACATTGTTTTGATTGGGACCGCATCACCAAACTACGTCAAACAAAGACCGTTCTTGACTATAAACGACAATTTGAAAAGTTGGCTGATCGGACTAGGAAATTAACTAAGCATTTCTTCATCAGTTGTTTCCTTTTTAGGTTACGCGAAGACATCAAGGCTGGCGTACAACTGTTCAAACCTGTTAGTCTCCTACAAACTTTTGAACTTACTAGATTTCAGGAAAAGGCAATTACTTTGCAAGGCAACTGTTCCCTCATTCCTGCCATCCAAGATCCAATCCCACAATTACAGGTGACTCCTACTCCAACATCACCCTCTTTATTAGGATTGGTTCCCTCTGCCTTACCTAATAATGTCAAACGTTTATTCTCAGCTGAGCATGCAAAAAGACTTTCTAAAGGGCTTTGTTTCAACTATGACGAGCAATTCAAGCATGGGCATCGGTGCAAACAACCTCAACTATTGCTTTTAAATGCTAATATACCTCCTCACAACCCTCCAAGACCACCTGACCTTTATTCAAATTGGAGGATCTCAGTTATTGAAAATGGGCAAAAGGCTTGCGGACAAGCCTGTTTTAAGGGGCGGGGAATGTTAGCATCCTATTAATTATGTTATTAGGAATTATTATTTTAAGCATCCTAGTAATTATGTTATTAGGAATTATTATTTTAGGAGGATTTCTTTGGATCTCTATAAGGAATTGTTGTTCGATTAATAAATAAATAAGAATTGCTTAAAAAAACTCCTGTTTCCCCCTCTGGCTACCTCTCCTCGTTATTCTTCTCTTCAATTCGTTGCTTCTAAATTGCTAATATGTGAGTAGCAGCCTATCAAATTCGCACTGCCGTTAAATAGCAGCGAGTTACGGTGCACCACCACTGGAAATTAGATTCAGTGGGTGGCATTATGGGGAAGTTGCGACTTTTAGCAATGATTTCGGCGTCCTCACTATTTTTTTTTTTTGAAAATCAATGATAATATCATTAGATAGATCGCTTGAAAAATGGGATTCAATAGTGTTGGTAGGGGTGAAAAGAAATCAGCACAAACTATGATTTTTGAAAATTTTCATTATTTTTCTTTGAAACACTGATATGTATATTTCAATTAGAATTTGACTGACATTTATAATAACACATTTATTAGAATCAAATTTCTAAATTTTTATCCTTACTTAATTATAATACTAAATAATAATACTAAACAAATATTTTACTAAAGAAATAAATGTGAAGTTTTATTTTTTTTTCATAATAAACACATAATTTCTCTCTCACACGCAAAGAAAGCATCACATTTATAACAAGAGGACTGATATTTGGATATAAAAAATTAAGACAAGATGGCAACAAAAATAATTGTAAATTGAGCATAGTTTATTTACTTAATTTACAACAAGGTAACTCTTGCCTATTTTGGAAAAATAGTATATAAGTTACTATTTTGAAGTATGAATTTGAGGCATAATTTAAGTGGAAGGTTAAGGGTGATTCAGATACTCCTCAAAGAGTACTTAAAATGGTACATCTATATACCAATAGGTCTTTGGGCTAGTGGGAGAACCATTGCACTTACAATGTTGAGTGCAAGGGTTTGAGTTTCAATTATCAAATAATTGAGTGGAGTGATATGGGCTCCAGTTTCTTCAAAAGGTTATTGTCTTAGAATAAAATATAGTAGTGGCTGCATGTATTCAGTGGCGGTTGTGCACGTTTCCATTTTAAGTGTTCATGTTCCTATTTTCAAGTGTAGTGCTTGCTGGACTTGCACATGTTTTTCCTCTTTTCTAGTTTCAGAGTGTACAAGTCTATTTAAAAGACTTAGCGGACTTGTAATGAGGAGGAATGGAATGAAGTTGTCTTTCCCCTTCTAATCAATTCATATTCTTCTCTCTAATTCTTTGACTTCCCTTTCTAAACTGGAAACTAAACTACACTAACTTCTTCGACTTCTACTTCTTCTTATCTAAATTCATTCGTATCAGTGGTATCAGAGCCAGGTTTTCCGGGAAAATGGCTACCCGAAATCAATCAAACGCTGAGTTTCGAAATGAGGTTCAAGAAATCTTAGGTCGTCATGAGTCTAGCCTAGACCAAGTTCATGCTACTCTGCAGACTGTATTATCGGAGCTCCAATCTCTTCGTGCCTCCCAAGCCTCACATGTAATTGCCTCTGAAGTTAATCCTTTTGCACCTACAACATCCTCTCACCAAGTCGTAAAGCCTGCCTCCTCAAACCTTCCTAACCACCACCACCATCTCAAACTAACCTTCCCAAATTTCAATGGAGAGGATCCGATTGGTTGGATCTATAAGGCGGAACAATTCTTTGAATTTAAGAATGTAGCCCCGGAACAACATATACAGTTAGCCTCATTCCATTTGGAGGGGATCGCTCTTCAATGGCATAGATGGTTAATGAAATTTCGTGGTCCACTGACTTGGGCAGAATTTACTAAGGCAGTGCTCTTACGATTCGGACCAACGGATTATGAAGACCCATCCGAAGCTTTAACACGTCTCAAACAAACCGGTGGCAGCCTACCAAGAAGCCTTCGAAAAACTCTCTCACAGCATTGATAACCTCCCTGAGCAGTTTCTTGTAGGGTGTTTTATTGCTGGATTGCGAGACGACATACGACTTGATGTTAAGATTAAACAACCTCGAACCTTAGCTAACGCCATTGGTGTGGCAAGACTGATTGAGGAGCGGAATTCTCTCGATCGCTGCACTGAACACTTTTCTCCACCACCACATATTTCCGTGATGCTACAACCAATCCCAAATAGTTCTGCTGGGATCTTAGGCCCCCCTCCTAAGGCAAACCAAACAGCCAATGCCACCACTCCTCCTACCCAGCGGTTGACTAACCAAGAAGTACCGGCTCGACGTGAAAAAGGGCTATGTTATTATTGTGATGAGAAATTCGTTCCTGGCCATCACTGCCAAAGGCCACAACTGTTCATGATTGAAGATCCTCCACCATTCACACCACCCGATACTGGTTAAGTGAATGGGGCACTTTGACCTTGTGGACAAGGTGATTATGAGGGGTGGGGAATGATATGGGCTCCAGTTTCTTCAAAAGGTTATTGTCTTAGAATAAAATATAGTAGTGGCTGCATGTATTCAGTGGCGGTTGTGCACGTTTCCATTTTAAGTGTTCATGTTCCTATTTTCAAGTGTAGTGCTTGCTGGACTTGCACATGTTTTTCCTCTTTTCTAGTTTCAGAGTGTACAGGTCTATTTAAAAGACTTAGTGGACTTGTAATGGGGAGGAATGGAATGAAGTTGTCTTTCCCCTTCTAATCAATTCATATTCTTCTCTCTAATTCTTTGACTTCCCTTTCTAAACTGGAAACTAAACTACACTAACTTCTTCGACTTCTACTTCTTCTTATCTAAATTCATTCGTATCATGGAGCCAGTCTATTCCTCATGAAATGTGAGTGAAGTGGACAGCTCCCGAATATTTGAGAGGGTTTAAAGAACCTAAGCAGCGCTTTAAGGAGTACATGCCACGAAAAAGGTCTCAATTGTATAATCTGTTTGTAAATATTAATTGTAATTGTAATATTTGATGTAATATCAGTAACAGTCCTATATAACAATATTAAAAAAAAAAGAAATGGTACATCTATATGCTCAAAATGATGCTACGATCAATGAGAAATTTTTACTCAAAGTACACCCATGGAGTTGACTCTCTCTTGTAATCGAGAGGAGTCGAGGATATAATATAAAAACGCCAAATACATTTCAAGATGGAAATTGTTATCCTATAGATGTTGTATTCATGCCTGTTCAAAATGCGAATCATAGTATTCAATCTTATGGGAATGACAATGAAAAACAAGAGATCCTTTTTCTAGAAGTATGGACAAACGGAAGTTTAACTCCTAAAGAAGCACTTCATGAAGCCTCCAGGAGTTTGATTGATTTATTTATTCCCTTTCTCCAGACAGAAGACGAAAACTTACATTTAGAGAACAATCAATATAAGGTTACTTTACCCTTTTTTACTTTTCATGATAGATTGGCTAAACTAACGAAAAAGAAAAAAGAAATCGCATTGAAATCGATTTTTATTGAGTTTGTGTAGCGGGGTGCAAATCTTAGTCCGATTTAGCTTGACTCGTGTCTACTCGCAACACGACATGGTAGATCTATTTTAAGAAAACCGTCTAGTACAGGCCTTGAGATTCCCCTTTTACTAATTCTTGTTTATTATCTATTTCTCTCAATGTTTAGATTATGTTTGCTATTGTTTATTGTTCAGTCATATTTACAATTATTATTGTACTTATAATAATGTATGTTTCTAATAGGTTATACATTATTCTATTGCCATCTTGTCTCTCCTATGTTCATTTATCATTTTTCTTCCATCAATAACTTAGGTTTCTTTTTGGGTATATAGTAAAACCTCTCCATAGTCATACTCTATATACGAATAACCTTTATTTAGATATAAAAGATTTTAATCCCAATTTGAGAATGTTATAAATAAGACTAAAATTCGCATTGTAATAGGTTATATACTTTTCTTAGATCCCATCTTAGCAAAAGTACATATTATGTTAGATTAAAAGAACTTGTCTCTATATGGTACAATTATACAATTAGAAAATTTTATTAAAAAGAATGCAGACATTTAGGGATTTTTAAAGATGATTTTGCATATTCCTAACAATAGTAGATAGACACAAGTAACAAATCTTTTATATATTAGATCTAACATACCCTATTAGTTAATTATTAATATATTGCATACTTTATCTCCATATCCTTGCACTAAGAATAAACAAGTCAAAAAAAAAATATTCATAGTAATTTTCACAACTACAACCCATGAAGTTGTAACCTCAAGATCTAGATCCTTTTAGATTTATGTGAGTGTTTAGACATAATGTTGACTCACCAATATAGTAGTGAGAACTCTTCAATATGGCCATGGCACATTATGTATTTAATTCCTTTATTTATCCATAGAGTGGTTAGAATTTGTAGATCTAAATCCCTTTGGATCTATGTGGGTGTTTAACCCTAATGTTGACATACCAATACGGTAGTGAGAACACCCAAATACAACTATGGTGCATCATGTACTTAATTCCTTTATTTGTCCATAGAGTGGTTAGAATTTGTAGATCTAAATCCCTTTGGATCTATGTGGGTGTTTAAACCTAATATTGACATACCAATAGGATAGTGAGAACACCCAAATACGGTTATGGCACATTATGTACTTTATATCCATATTTATTCATAGTATGGTTAATTAAGAATTAAGTCACATAATTTTCAAACTGGTAGAAAGAGACAAAATATAAATATAAGAGAATATTACGACTATAATTTGAATACCAAGAGCGAATCTCATAGCCTTAACACTTTTTTAAATTTATTTAGACTATTAATTTCTTTTTCGACAATTAGTTTTATTTAATAATTAACTACCTAATTTTTAAATTTCCTGTGGTTCGATGACTGATTCATCAGGTTATATTGTAGATACTTTTATACTTGAGAATAATCATTGGCTTTTTAATCATGTCAAAACACAATCCTATTGATAGTGAAGAGTTTATACTCTTATGACAAGTCACAGTAGAGTTCATATTCCTTTAATTCTAACTTACTTCTAAAATATATAAGACTAGTTGTGTCCTAGTTAATCTATTTAAAATAAAATATTTAAATCCTATTTTTAGAAAAATAACTAAATTAATGAATCTCCGAATTAATATAGACTTTCAACTAGGGAATTACTATTCAATAAGGATACAAATTCTAAATTATCATAAGATACCAATTTGAATAAGACTCTGAGTTTTAACAATCTTCTCTTTTAGCATCCTTATAGCAAAATTAGTCTTCAAAACATATCATTGCTTTCGAGCAAAATCCTCCACATAAGCAAATCAAGAACTAAGCAAAGAATAAACATTAGAGAACGTTAGTCCAAAATAAATAAATAACATGGTAGGAATAAAAATTCACTATTGCCCGTCAACGAGCCAATTCTCTTATAAGAACGAATATAACTCCCCTTAACCAGATGCTACTCCCTTTTTTGTCAAAAGCATCCGAAAGATAATTAAAGAAGGTAGTCTAAGTTCTAATGGGTAGTAAACAAATATGTATGATCGAAGTTACGACTCAAATAATATATGCCATATAAGAAAAATTCAAGAACATGCACTACTAGAATAAGGCGAATCTATGATAGAATTTTTTTGATAGATACCGTTACATCACAAGTCGATCATGCGAACATGACATATACGTAAGACATAAATATATGTTACAAATTTATGACATACTCGTGACTTATAACTTTCTGACATAAATAGATGATAGATACATGCCATGCTTGAATTTTTTTATTCTTAAGAATTTAAACGACACGTCATTTCACCATGCAATCCCACGTCGTTTGCTAATAATAACAAAAATTTATCACGGATTGAAACGACATCACGTTTCGCAATAAACATATAATTTTAAAGCGTGTAAGATAAGATTAATTACAAAAATACCATTATAAAATGATTTTTTTTTCCAATCCAATGTCATTTATTGGGCATGATAGATGTCTGTCATGACCTTAAATTAGGGGTGGGTAAAATACCCGATCTGAAAAAATTCAGGTTCGGGTCGGATCGAGTTGCCTTTGAAACCTGATCAGATGAGAAATTGCCAACCCGATCGGGTTGTGATCGGGTCGGGTTTTACCCGATCAGGTCGGCCCAAAAAAAAGAAATAAATATCTATTTAATCATGATTTTATTGAATTATTACAAATGAAAACTCTCTTACCATAAAATAAAAATAAAAATATTTTTATTTTTAACAATTTATATTATAGTACAATAATTTATTATTATTAATGATTAAATATGACTTGGACAAAACGGACTTTTATTGTGTCTATTATTTATTACAATTTTCAAGTCCTTCTCTCTTAATTTGAACATAATTAATTAATATATAACATGTTTGAAATTTTCAAATTAAATGGTCAGTTCTCCCTTCACTGGGATAGCAATCCGCGTCACTACTTACAAGTACTCTCCACCGTCCGATTCCACTCAATCTAGCAATCTGCGTGACTCCCTCACAAGCACTCTCCACCGTCCGATTCCCCTCAATCTAAGCATACTCTCCAAAATTGTCAAACCTTGCCCCAAACCTTGCCCCCTGTCCAGCTCTCCTTTACAGATCACCGCATATCCTTCAGCTACCATCACAAATCTCTCAATTATCATATCTTAAATTTTCCCCAGAGACACATTCAATTTCCAAAGACACAAAACATTGATTTTCCTTCTTTGACCCCCACAAAGCAAATTGCTCACAAGTCTTTAAGGCTGTAACAGCAAGCCCCAAGAAATCAATTGGCAACCGAGATAGTGAGGAAGACGTCAATGGCAAGGGGAAGCCTCACAGGTTCTGTTCGACAACGCACCTCGTGAAACAGGAAGAGCACTAAGTTAAGCTTCTTATTAGAAAGCTCCTGTTCAAATAAATTGTATTTGATAATTGGTAGTTGGTGGATTGTTTATGAGATACTTTGTAAGAGATGGGTTTTATGAATTTGAATTTTTGTATTTTTTTGGATTGTAAATGATAAATTTTTATATCAATGCTATATTTGTTGAATAATTTTAATTATATATAAATGATATTTTTAAGTTCTAATATATTTAATTCTCCAAAAAATAAAATAGCATATTTAATAACCACCAAATTAAATAATAATAAATTTCAATTAATGCCAAAATAATTTCAAAATCGATTGCAATTCCCACCAAAATAAATTTTAAAAAATTCAATTTTAGTTTCAGCCAAAATAATTTTGGAAGAATTTGAATAATTCCCTTAAAATAATTTAAAATACTTCTGCTAGATTAATATTCATTATTTTAAATGATTTATTATTATTTTTTACTTAAATATTTAAATATTTTACAATATATATTGGTCATGTATGGACAAAATTATGATAGAAATTTGTCATATGTGCATAATAAACTTGTGATAGATAATACATTATAAAATTCATGACATATATAAATTATCATTCAAAATTTCTTGACATCGGTTTCAATGATGGTTTGACAACCGTCATTTAATAGAGTGCATAATGGTTACAAATCATCATTTTTAGCATTTCTTTAATGGTAATACAAAATAAATATTTTATGCATAATATGCCCAAATGTCCTTTTAAAAGTGAAAATGACAAAAATCAATTACTTTTTTCTTTTGAGTTTATTTTCATGGCAATACAAACAAAATTAAGAAAATTAAATTTTAACATCAATCCAATTAAAGATTTGGGGGATTTAAACTTATGTGTATGTGTGAAAATTAAAGCTTTCAGAATTTATTATCAACTTTCTTAGTGTCAACAGTATTTTTATCGAAAAATAGAATGAACAATCAAGCAAGATGGAATTTCCTTTTAGAATTTGAATCATCAATCGAATTAGAATTTCCCCTTTTTTTTTTAAAAAAAAGCAGGCAATGCCATTATTTTTTTTTGTGGAAATATGCACTTTTTTTCTTAATTTTCTTTCTTTTTCTTTTTTAATTTACCATACCCAATTTTAGAAGCTTTTACTCTACCCGTTAAGGTAGATTATCGTTTATTATATTTGTAATACTTAGTTGGGGGATTGCCACTTTTCCCCCTACAGTAATCAACATATACCATTTACCTCCCTATTGTTTTTATAATGGCCAAAAACCCCCCTAACAGCATAAGTTTACAATATTACCTTTATTTTCAACTACTCTTTTATTTACATTTATTATAAATTAAATAAATCACATGAATAGAAATTAAATAAAAAAATTAAGTATTAAAAACAAGAAACATATGTTTTGATGTGAGTAAAAAAATTAATATTTTTCTTGTAATTATTTATTTTGTGAACATTTTCTTATAATAAATATTTTGTAATATTTTAAAATTAAATGAAAAAAGTACAGGCAAAATATTTTATTATTTATCTTATAATAAATTTTTATTTGTCATTCAAGTTTTCTTATAATAATTTTTTTATCATTTTATAATAATTTTCTTATATTTTTATTATAAGAAAATTTTCACAAAATAAATAAGTACAAGAAAAAAATTTTATTATTAATTTTTATGCTCGTATCAAAATATATATTTCTTATTTTTAATGCTTAAGTTTTTATTTAGTTTCTATTCATGTGATTTATTTTTATTTATAATAAATATAAATAAAAGATTAGTTGAAAATAAGGGTAATATTGTAAACTTATGCTATCAGAGGGGTTTTTGGCCATTATAAAAATAGTAAGGGGGGAAATGGTATATGTTAATTACTGTAGGGGGGAAAGTGGTAATCTCCCTACCTAGTCTCATATTACTTAAAAATAGCTTCACTTTTAAAAATTATAAGTATCTATTTCTCATTGTGACTTGAATTATGAACATGATAAATGCTTGAATAGTCCTGACATTTTCGGCTAAGTATGCATTTAATCCCTATATATTTGAAAAAATATCTCAAAACACTCTTGTTATTAAATATTTGATAATCTTGCCATAACTTTTTCTTATTTTTTACAATAATACTTTACTACAATTTTAGAGACATTAATTAATTAAACTATAGAAAAAGTTATTAACAAATTAACTCATAATTGTTTATTAGCAATTTAACCAGTAATTATCAGTCTAAATGAACTAGTATCTTTCATACCCTTACAATAACCTTCTAATTATTTAAAATACATTAATATTACCCACTTAAAACAATGTTTAATACCCAGCAATTATAATCTTGCTAATATTATTTGTTAAAGAATTAATTTTTACCAAATTAATCCTAGTAGGAAAATAATAACAAAAAAATTTTACATTTATTTTTACTTTACTTTAGGATTTGCTTGTTAATTAACTTATTTTTTAGATAAATTAATTAATATCTCCAAGAAGGGTCATTCTATGATGCCGTAACTAAATTTACGGCATTGATGCCGTAGTGGATGTGGACCATTAGATTTAAATAGAAAATCTCTGTTAACATATATGTTTCCATAATATTGATTTTGATGATAACAAACAAGAAGGGGGAGCAATTTGTGGAATCATTCTTTAAATACATGAAATGTTTGTCATCATCAAAAAGGGGGAGATTGTTAACATATATGTTTTTATAATGTTGATTTTGATGATAACAAACAAGATTAAGAATGATAAATCTTTTAAGCTCAAATTATTTTTTGTACATTTTAAATAAATCATTATTTTTACATTATAAAGGTTTTATATTTAATGGAAAAATGATTTTATGAAATTGATTGTTTTTATTCTTTTTAAATAAATCATTATTTTCACATTATAAATGTTTCATATTTAATGGAAAAATGATTTTATGAAATTGGTTGTTTTTCAAAGTTTATGGTTTAATTGAACGAATTTTGAAAACTTTGAAATAAACAAGTATTGCTTAAAATTTTGGAGAATGACTTATTTGAAAAGTTTCATAGCATTTTGGGCTATACCATAATTGCAAAAAGTTTTGGGATTAATAAAGCATTACTTAGAAATTCTGAAATTGGACCTATTTGCAAAGTTTTATAACATTTGGGCCGTAATATAGTTTTATAAAGTTTTGGGGTCAAACTGCAAATTTGAAAAATATTTCACTGTAGCAGTTACTGTATAAAACGGCGATCCGACATCTTGATAACGGCTCACCGACATCTAACAGAATTGAAGATTAGCCTCTGGACCTAAACGGCGATCCGACAATTTTGATAAACGGCTCGCCGATATCAACCAGAACTGAAAGGTAGTCTCTGGACCTAAACGGTGAACCGACATGTGTGATAAATGGCTCGCCGATATCAATCAGTAGCCTCTGGACCTAAACGGCAATTCGACATATAGTTAACGGCGATCCGACAATTTAAAAATAGCCCCAACGGTCATATTAACCAGTCAAACAGTGATCTGACATCTAGTTAGCGGCGATATGACAGTGTGCAGAAAGTCAATAACGGCTAGTTTTCAGCTCCAATTATAAATAAGCTCAATCTAATTCAAACAAGAAAAATTCCAACGATCATCATTGGGCAAAATATTGATAATACAACTTTCATTGAGCTTTAAATTCTTGTATTCATCTCATTCATTCACACATTGAGCTTTCACTTATGATCAAACACATTGTGTGAGAGAGATTCATTTGTAATCTTTTTTGTAAAATCAAGTTAAAAAATTGTAAGTGTTGGGATACACTTGGGTTAAGAGATTGTGGATAATCTCTTGTTGTAAAGGTCCATTGACACCTTGGAAGTCAATTGTAAGCGTTTGAAGCCTTGGGAGGCTAGCTTAGTGAAATCCTCAAGCCCGATGAGCTTGGAGGCGTGGACGTAGGCGGGGATTGCCGAACCACGTAAAAATCATTGTGTTTGTTTTCTCTTCCCTTACTCTTTTAATATTGTGCATGATTGAATTTATTGTTTTCAATTTGATTAAGGCAATAAATTAAATTGTTGTGTGGTTTGCTTAGCTTAAATTTTAAAATCCCAATTCACCCCCTCTCTTGGGTTGCCTAGTTAGTATTTCAATCTCTACCATTAATTTTAAATAAATAGCTAATCTATTACCTAACTAACAGGTAATTACTCTTTTTTGTTCAAATTCCAAGTTACATTTACTATTCTTATGTGTGATTTACAAGTTTTATGCAACAGTTACAAGTTTTTATTTTGTTTACAAGTTCTTATTGCAATTTACAACTCAAACATTAATTTATCAATTTTTCCATCAATTTACTAGTGTTATGTGTGATTTACAAATTTTTTGTTTCATTTCACACTTAATGTCAATTTACAAGTTTTATGTTATTTTTCTAAGTTTTTGTTTTGTTTACAAGTTTTTCTTGCAATTTACAACTCCAACATTAATTTACCTATTTTTTTCATCAATTTACTAATTTTGTGTGTGGTTTACAAATTTTTTGTTTCATTTCACGCTTAATGTTAATTTACAAGTTTTAAGTCATTTTTTTAAGTTTTTGTTTTGCTTACACTTTTTTTTTTATAATTTACAACTCCATCATTAATTTACCTCTTTTCCATCAATTTAATAGTTTTATGTGTGATTTACACATTTTTTATTTTATTTCACACTTAATGTCAATTTACAAGTTCTATGTCATTTTTCTAATTTTTTGTTTTGTTTACAAGTTATTCTTGCAATTTACAACTCCAACATTAATTTACCTATTTTTTTCATCAATTTACTAGTTTTATGTGTGGTTTACAAATTTTTTGTTTCATTTCACGCTTAATGTCAATTTACAAGTTTTATGTCATTTTTCTAAGTTTTTATTTTGTTTACACTTTTTTCTTCTAATTTACCACTCCATCATTAATTTATTTTTTTTCCATCAATTTACTACTTTTATGTGTGATTTACACATTTTTTATTTTATTTCACACTTAATGTCAATTTACAAGTTCTATGTCATTTTTCTAATTTTTTGTTTTGTTTACAAGTTCTTCTTGCAATTTACAACTCCCACATTAATTTACCCATTTTTTCATCAATTTATTAGTTTTATGTGTGGTTTACAAATATTTTTGTTTCATTTCATGCTTATAGTTAATTTACAAGTTTTAAGTCATTTTTCTAAGTTTTTGTTTTGTTTACACTTTTTTCTTCTAATTTACAGCTCCATAATTAATTTACTCTATTTTCCATCAATTTACTAGTTTTATGTGTGATTTATAAAATATTTTGTTTCATTTCAACCTTAATGTCAATTTACAAGTTTTATGTCATTTTTCTAAGTTTTTGTTTTGTTTACACATTTTTCTTCTAATTTACAACTCTATCATTAATTAACCTCTTTTTTTTTTTTATCAATTTACTAGTTTTATGTGTGATTCACACATTTTTTGTTTCATTTCACATTTAATGTCAATTTACAAGTTCTATGTCATTTTTCTAAGTTTTTATTTTGTTTACAAGTTCTTCTTGCAATTTACAATTCCAACATTAATATACCACTTTTTCCATCAATTTACTAATTTTATGTGTGGTTTACAAATTTTTTGTTTCATTTCACACTTAATGTCAATTTACAAGTTTTAAATTATTTTTCTAAGTTTTTGTTTTGTTTACACTCTTTTCTTCTAATTAACAATTTCATCATTAATTTACTTTTTTTTTCCATCAATTTACTAGTTTTATGTGTGATTTACACATTTTTTGTTTCATTTCACAGTTAATGTCAATTTATAAGTTTTATTCATTTTTCTAAGTTTTTGTTTTGTTTACAAGTTCTTCTTGAAATTTACAACTCCAATATTAATTTACCCATTTTTTCATCAATTTACTAGTTTTATTTGTGGTTTATAAATTTTTTGTTTCATTTCACGCTTAATGTCAATTTACAAGTTTTAAGTCATTTTTCTAAATTTTTATTTTGTTTACAATTTTTTCTTCTAATTTACAACTCCATCATTAATTTACATCTTTTTCTATCAATTTACTAGTTTTATGTGTGATTTATAAAATATTTTGTTTCATTTCATCCTTAATGTCAATTTACAAGCTCTATGTCATTTTTCTAAATTTTTGTTTTGTTTATAATTTCTTCTTGTAATTAACAACTCCAACATTAATTTACTCTCCTTTTCAACAGTTTATTAGTTTTATGTGTGGGTTACGTATTTTTTATTTTATTTCACACTTAATGTCAATATACAAGTTCTATGTCATTTTTCTAAAATATGTTTTGTTTACAATTTCTTCTTGTAATTTAGAACTCCAACATTAATTTACTCTCTTTTCCAACAATTTACTAATTTTATATGTGGTTTACGTATTTTTTTGTTTTATTTCATACTTAATGTCAATTTACAAGTTCTATGTTATTTTTCGAAGTTTTTATTTTGTTTACAATTTCTTCTTGTAATTTACTACTCCAACATTAATTTACTCTCTTTTTCATCAATTTTCTAGTTTTATGTGTGATTTATGTATTTTGTTGTTTTGTTTCGCACTTAATGTCAATTTACAAGTTCTATGTCATTTTTCTAAATTTTTGTTTTGTTTACAATTTCTTCTTGTAATTTACAACTCCAACATTAATTTACTCTATTTTCCATCAATTTACTAGTTTTATGTGTGGTTTACATATTTTTTGTTTTATTTAACACTTAATGTCAATGTACCAGTTTTATATCATGTTTCTAGGTTTTTGTAATTCTTACAAGTCTGAATATCAATTTACCACTCCAGCATGAATTTACCTCTTCTTCTGTCAATTTACCTACTTATGTGTGGTTTACCACTGTTTTGTTTAATTTCACATTTAATGCCAGTTTACGAGTTTTATGTCAAGTTTATAGGTTTTTGTAATTCTTACATGTCTGAAGACTAATTTACTACTCTAACGTTAATTTATCATTTCTTCCGTCAATTTTCTTGTCCTATGTATGATTTACAATTTTTTAGTTTCATTTCATACTTAATGTGAATTTATGGGCTTTATGTTGTTTTGTTTAAATTTTTGTATTTCTTCCAATTCTGAAAACCAATTTTCAACTCCAACATTAATTTACTTATTTTTCTGTCAAGCTATCCTATTTGTAGATTACAGTTTGTTTGTTTAATTTGCAGTTAATGTAATTTATGAGTTTTATGTCATTTTTCAAAGTTTTGTAATTCTTTCAATTCTGAAGACCAATTGACCACTCTAACATTAATTCTCTTCTTTTTTCGACATTGGTTTAGTTTAGTTGACCCGACCCATATTCTATGCGAAATAAATTAGAGAGTTAGACTATTGGCATTCTTTTGGAAGTCTTTGAAAACCTTTTTGTGTATTTACAATTTTAGATTGTATGAGATTTGAATGATAGTAACACATTTACAGTGATTATGAATTTAACTGATGAGTTCTTATGGATCAATAGTATATTGGCAAAGATAGCAGTGGGTTGAGTCGGGCCTGTGCTTAGCCATTTCCGAGCCTAACTCTATAACTGAAATAAAATTTTCAAGCCTAAAAAAGCCTGATTATTTGAAAGCCTGGGCCTGATCACACTTTCTTTTAAAGGTTTTTTTTTAATTTTTAGTTAATTTAAAATTTAAAAATTGGACATTGCCTCCCCATATACATTAAAATATAACAGCTTCAGAAATTATTTGAAGTAACATAAAAATAAAAATTACTAAAGGTCGTAACCATATTATTACATAAATAATAAACTTAAAATATATATATAGCCAGAAAATTCAGGTCAAGTCAATTAGACTAAAAGTCGAGCAGAGTCTTCCTTGCATGTATATATGTTTGCATCTTGATTTTTATTTTTATTTATCATATAAACTCTTCTATAAATTATATATATATATATATATAATGTTGCGTTTACTTGTCATTAATTGGAATGAGAAATGAGAATTAAATAAGTTGTTTACTTGATGTACAAGAATCAAAATCGGAATGGACTGGAATTCCATTGATGTGTTTATTTTATCTTGGAATTGGCTTCGGAATGAGTTAGATTGTAACAAATTACTAAAAAGTACTTAAT
>NW_006261964.1:20327951-20333592 GCF_000493195.1 Citrus x clementina
TTCATAAAAAAATATTTTTAAAACTATTTCAAAAGACTTTTTTATTTTTGTTTTTAAAAAATAAAAAAAGCCTTCCAAAAATTTTTTAAATTTTTTTTTTTTTTTAAAAAAAAAAAGTTTTTTTTTAACCTTTTTTGGAACCCCCTTTTTTCCCCCCCGCCAAAAAAAACGATGGTGAGGTTAGTATTAAATCTTGACAAAAGTATCTAATCATTAATTTCGCCATCATTGTTGTTATTATTATTATTATTAACAACAATTGCAAAAATAAGAATAATAACAACAATAATAATATAATATATTAATAGAGGATAAGAATGAAATTATGAAATTTGAGTGGGGTAAAATAGAGAGTTCAAGGAATGAGAACTTGATTCCTAATTCTTTATCTTAAAAATATGTGGACTCCATATATTCCATTCTCATTCCCATCTTTATTTCAGTAAGAAAACATCATAAATTATTTTTATTCTGGACTTCGACTCCTCAATGCAAGAAGTAAATGCACCATAATAGGTAGAGAAGGTAGGTAGCTAAGTTCGCAAACTTTTTCATTTCAAAAATATCTACCATGCTTACCTGATTTATTTATCATCACATGTAATCATCAATAGAGTCACAAATAATCATAATTAAAGTTAGGGTCTTGCTTTCAGATTTGATTCAGCAAGTGATCTCCACTGTTTAGATCTCTGTTTCCTAATCCGATGGACAACGGTTAACCGGCCATAAAGCTAAGATGATTAATTAATTCCAAAAGACATGACCAACATTGGCTTTCCAGTGGCACTTAAAAATGCAGATGGGTCACTTCTAGTAAAAACAACACGACAAACCACTATTCTTCAAAGTTCACCCATTCCTGAGATCTGTTTTTAATATCAAACTTTGCATTCATTAATTTTCAATCAACAAACCTTTCCTTATTTCCATCTTTTGATCAGAGCCACCCGAATCTATTTTGCTCATTGTTGTTTTGTTATTTAGCCCTTTGCCGTCAACTCTTTTGAATTTTCAATCTCAACTTTGATGTTATGGAGATGCAAAGGATTGAGAAACGTATTAACTTCCTCATCAATAGCAAAGACTGTAGTGCAGCTACGACGAATGAGTATCGGATCATGCCATATGGTAGCAGAAATAGTGGCGAATGATGATGAGGGAGCTAAAGAACAACCATAACTCGAGCTTGGCATATCTTGTAAATTAGAGCACAAACAATAACTACTTACAACATTAGTTATAATCCAAAATAATAATAAAATTAACAAACTGAAAAAAATACAGATATTTTGCAATATAACTGTTGGCTTGGTACATCAATCGAAAGCTCACAAATAGTTTGCATTTCTCATCATCTCTTTCTTCTTCCCATCTACTCTTAACAATTTCTAGAAGCTCAAATGGAGCAAGTAGCAGCAGGAACAACACAAGCAACTTTTACTACCAGTCTCCATCATTCCACATTCAAAATGCATCATGACCATTTTCCAGCCAGCTTCATACACAAAAACAAGAACAAATTTACCTGAAAACAACAAAAAAATCTAACTCAAAAATAGTAGTAAATTTATCCAAAACAGCAGAAAATTTAACAAAAAAACAGCATCAAATGAAGTCCAAAATACCAAAAACTTTTACCCAAAAACAGTAGTAAATTTATCCAAAAACAGCAAAAAATTTAAATGAAAATAGTAGTAAATTTACCCAGAAGCAGCAAAAAATTTAACCTAAAACCAGCAGTAAATTTATCCAAAAATAACAAAAAATTTAACTGAAAACAGTAGTAAATTTACCCAGAAACAACAGAGAATTTAACCCAAAAGCAGCAGTAAATGAAGCCAAAAAATAACAGTAAATTTATTTAAAAACAGCAAAAAATATAACCCAAGAAAGTGGTAAATTTATCTAAAAACAGTAAAAAATTAAACTAAAAAAATGGCCAATTGACCCAAAAACAGCAAAAAATTTAACCCAAAAGCAGCAGCAAATGAAGCCCAAAACACCAGAAAAATTTGCTTGGAAACAACAGAAAATATAACCCAAAAACCGTAATAAATTTATCCAAAAATAGCAGAAAATTAAACTGAAAAACAGCAGCCAATTGACGTAGGAACAATAGAAAATTTAACCTAAAAATAGCAGCAAATGAAGCCCAAAACAGTAAAAAATTTTACTTGGAAACAACAAAAAATATAACCCAAAAACAGCAGTAAATTTATCTAAAAACAACAGAAAATTAAACTGAAAAATAGTAGCCAATTGGCCCATAAATAATAGAAAATTTAACCTAAAAACAGCAGCAAATAAATCCCAAAACACCAGAAAAATTTAACCCGAAAACAGCAGCAAATCATCCCAAATACAATAGAAAATTTGCCAAGAAAAAAAAGCATATCAAATGCAAAATTTCCATTTTCATTTTCATACCTCATATTTGAATAATAGAACATATGCAAACTTGTTGTTTCTCTCAGGCATTTCAATAAATAACTTGAAGACTCAACTTAGAAATTTCAACAAAATTTACTCACTCTATTAGAAATTCCATCAAAGCATCAGCGTTAACTACCAATGTGTAGGATCCAAGCACAAATTTAACACACATCGGCAAATCACTCAAAAATAAATAAATAAAAATAGAACCACCAACAAAGAAATTTTTCTAAGTGGATTTGTAAAAGAGGAAACTAGGGCTATTGGGCATAAGTGTCAGCAAATCAGATTGAATAAACTAGAGAAATTATAAGATACGAACCAAATGAACATTACATAATTCGACAATATGTGTTTTCAGAACAGGACATATTACTTGTATTCAAGTAATACTTGTAATAACTAGAAAAAGTCTAGTGCATACTCTCTCTCTCTCTATATATATATTTACTGTGTCTTGGTCAAATAAATTGTAAAAAAAAAAAACACGCACACACACACATGTGGTAGAGGAGAATCAGTGGCCTACAACTTGCCTTATTTTTATTAGTGATTTGCCGTGGTTCTCTTCCCCTGAACAAGATTAAGGGTAGTAGAGGATTATATGGTTATCAATTGCTGACGCCGATTACGGTATCAATCACCGACTCCGTGTCGTTATGGTCGACCCAAAACCGCTTCACGATCAAGAACTCAGCCCGGTTCTCCTCAAAGACGTCGTTATAGGGCTTCTTCTTTTTCGCTTGTTTTCGCCTCTGTTTTTGCTTTAAGCAACTTCCAAAGCAATGATCGGCAGGAAAAGAGTATTAGAGGCAAACAACAACTGCTTCTTTTTCACCACTGTTTTAGCCAGTTAAATTTATTTTTTTATAAATAAAGAACTAGCTGTAAATCGGTTAAAAAAAATTTTAAAATTTTTTATTATATTATAATTATTGTACATCATTGATCTCATCCAACGGTACACAATAATTACAGTATTAATACCGTAATTTTTATTACGGTATTATAGAATTTTCCCTCCAAGAATAATGCTCCAATGATATTATTATAAAAGCAAATAAAATGTAAGGGTATGAGTGTAATATATTTAACACCAAAGCTCTCTTGAGACCTTTTTTGTGATATAGAGACTAAATGGATATTTAGGCTAAAGATAAAGACTAAACAAGTATTTACCCTTATGAACACATAATTGAAACACATGAAAATAATGTCATAAGATGTAATTTAACATCACGTATGCAAAATATAGTAGTGCAAAGACATGACTACACAAAATAAATAATTAAAGCTTTTCTCCATATATTAAATCTAGACGCATTAAATACTTTTCTTCATATTCTCACTTATAGCCATTTTTAATAAAGAAAGTTTGCAAGTTGAAGATCAAACAACAAACACATAATGAGTACTCAAAAAACTAATATGCATTATGCATATAATGAGAGTGCAATTAAAACATAATGCAAGACTTAATAACAAATGTATTAATCATATAGTTAAAGCTAAATTCTTAAATAAATAAAAATAAAATTCCAAACTTAGGTAAAAATAATAAACCAAGCTTGTCCTTATCCATTTATTGCAATATGGGAAGCATTAGCAGCAACATCATAAGAATCATCAACAATAGAGATTCATTTTCCATGTATTTTACCATAATCTCCATTAGCAAAAAGTCAGGATTTATTAAAATGATCAGTCTTACAAGCATTAGCACCAAAGGCTTTCAAGTTAGATTTTTCAACCTAAGCTTGTCTAGGTTTATTTATATTAAAATTAACTCTAGGTCCAAGAGTCTTTCTAGGTTTCCCATAAGTAGAAAAAATTTAAAAAAAAAACATGATCTTCTTCATATAGTTCATGAATTTAAAGCACTTAGGTCTAATACATCTCTAGCATTGCAAAAGTGATAGATGGGAACAAGTATAATTTACCTTGAGCGGTCATTGATGTACACTAGAAAGTGTACATTAAATAAAGGTTAAAATTATTATTTTTCACTTATAGTGTTGATAACATTAACAATTTCATTACATTTATAAATCTCTAATCCATTTTATGAATTGTTTGTTTTTATTAATTCTTATTTTTGAATTTTGTAGGTAAATCCCTAAATTCATGATGTTTGGATCGAAAAAATGGATGTGAAATTTGGCTCTAGAGACTCAGGAGCCTTTGGAAGAATTATTACCCCTTCGATCCAATATTAATTGTAAATTGTTAAGATCATGCCACATGTTTTAGCTCACCTCATTGCCTTAGATTTAATACTTATCTGTCTAGTAGTTCAACCACCTTGACAAAAGATAAAATGGAGTCCTGATTTGACTTCATTTTTAACCATTGATTGTGTTGAATCTGAGGTTCTGTAATGCCTGTAATTTTAGACCTTGAATTGTATTAGTAAAGCTTATCTAAACATTGAGGTAGCAAGCTCACAGAAGATATCGTGTAAATGCCCACACTCGATTAACTCAAAATTTGCCTATATAAAGGCAACAGATCTCACAATGTGAGATGGATTTTTAGAGGTGAGTTTTGTAGAGAATTTTAGTGTAAACTTAGAATGAATTTTAGGGGAAATTGTAGTTAATAAGTAGAGATTTTTCTCTTCTCTTCTCTTTTGTTTTCAATTTTCTTATATTTTACCTCAAAAGTTTGTTAAATAAAATGAGTATTTTGCTTGACAATATGAGTGGCTAATTTCCTAAGCCAATATAAAGCTCAAGGGTGCAAATTGTGGAATTAGTTACCCTTTCAAGTGGGTTTTATGTTTATTATTTTTAATTACGTGTTTATAATTTATATTCTTTTACTGATTATTTTTATTCTATATTTATTTGTAGATCTAGATTATTTTGGATCTATATGAGTGTTTAGACATAATATTGACAAACTAATACAATAGTGGGAGGGCCCCAACTGTGGCTATATCTACTTAATAGATCTAAATTAATTAGATGAATTAATTTCGGGTAATAATTAACCTATATCTACTTAATAGATCTAACTTGTTACTTACAAGTAGTATTTAAGAAGAAACAATCATAAAAACTTATATATTTTGAAAAGAGTAAGCCTAACCTTACTTTCAAATTGTTTGATTCTAACAAGAATAAAAATATTTTATGGAAAAAAAATGAAGGGGATAAGCCCTATTCAAACCCAATGGTGCTACCCTTTGGGTAAAAAAAAAAAA
>NW_006261964.1:20333692-20362336 GCF_000493195.1 Citrus x clementina
AACTGATTGTTTCCAAAATAAGACTGCATGTATACTAATTAATCTCTTTAAGATAAAATACTTAAATCATAATTTTAGTAAATAACTAAATTAAAAAGTCTACCAATTAATGTAGACTTTTAATTTAGAAATTACAATTCAATAAGGACATAAATTCTAAATTGTCACAAGATGCTAATTTAAAATAAGACTCTAGGTATTAACAATTTGGTGTGAAATTGGTGAACTTTCATGATTTAAAAGTTGCAAGCAATCTGACATCAGAAATGTATCCCCTCCCCGTAGCTTTTTACCATTATATATATGTGAATCATGTAATTGTTTTGGCAACAATAAACATTAGCTTAATATAAGCTTAATAACAAGGTATTGTTTAGTACTTTCTTTAGTTATAAATTTTTTTTTATTGTCTATTTATTTATAACATGTTATTAGCATGATAAATGATTTGACATTGGTAGTTTAATTTTTGCAGTTTATATTTATTCATGCTTTATTATTATGTTTTTATATTGTCAGTTTATTGTGTTATTAATTTAATTTTTTATTTTTTATGATAATTTTAATGGTCGGTTCTATCATACCACCTATATTGTTATTATTTTGTTAATATGCTATTATTCTATTAATATGGCTTGTTTAATTTATATGACTGGTTTAGCTGTCTATCAAATTATTTTAATTTTCAATAAATTATGATTTATTCTTGCATATTATTTGTCTTGAATATTGTTGTTGTAGATGAAATTTACAACACAAATGAGGTGGTGAGAACCTGAAGTTCTAACCTCACTAAAATCATAACTTGAAGTTCTAACTTATTTTCAAATTAGAACCTAAAGTTCTGAATACATGAATGAAGTTTCTACATATTTTATAATTTTTATTCATGAAATTTCTACATATTTCATAGTTTTTTTATATTTGCATATTTATATTGTGATACTTATTTTTTCCTTATGATAACAAGGTTTTTTAAAAAATGACATGTATCGCGAATCTATAAATGCCCGCTCTTGAAGTTTCCGGAAGAAACTATCTTTCTTGTGTATTAAACGCTAAAATGTACTTGTAAAATATGGGCCTAGAAAGCACTATAATAGAAGGAAACGAGGAATCTTTGTAGGAAAAATCGAACGCTATGATTTTCCTCACCACCATTTACGTGAGAGCTTGAAAGCTCAATATCTAAAAGTGGAAGATCTACTAACTTTGTGGAGTAACCTTGAGGAAAAATTTGACCAATAGAGAGATATTTTCCTTCCAAATGCCAAACATGAGTGGATAAACCTGAGGTTCCAGGATTATGTAAGAGTCTCCAATTACAACTCAGCTATATTCTGCATCACCTCAAAATTAAAATTATGTGATGTAGAAATTAGTGATCGAGATATACTTGAAAAGACACTCACTATGATGCATCAAATGTTGTCTTGCAACAACAATATCGGGAGCATAGATTTAACAAATATTCTCAGCTAATAGCGACTCTTTTAATTGCTTGAAAAAAGCAATGAGCTCCTTATGAAAAACCATGAATTACGTATAACTGGCTCTCAGTCATTCCTAAAAGCGAATGAAAATACACATACTAATAGTGGACATAATCAAGGAGGCAAGAGAGGCTATGGGTACTACCATCGTGGTGGTCAAAAGTATGCAGGATAATGGAAAAATAGAAATAGACACCATCAAAAGTGGAATGTTTATGAGAGACCTAATACATACAATGATGCAAGAAAGAATAATGCTAGAAATGATAATAAAGAAATTTATTACCAATGTTGAGGAAAATGACATTGATCATGTACCTATCGAGCTGAAAAACATTTAGTAGACCTATAATGAGCATCCAAGATGTAAAGGGAAAGGTTGAGATTAATTTAGTCGATAACTCAAATCTTGTTGATTTGACTCATTTTGATGTCTATTGATTTTTTTTTTTTAAGACACAGGGGAAAACAATCACTTAATTAGTGATGGAAATGTCCACATCAATTAATCTCTTATTATTATGCCATAATTATTAAGTTACTAATATGCTAACAATTGTATTTTTTGTAGTTTCATCATATGTACTTAATGTTCATATCTAATCCTGATGTCTAACGTGAACTTTCGTTTAATATAAGGTTATGGATTTTAGAAATAAATTATCGTTTTTGAAAATAAAAGCTGGAGATATATGCTTGGTTGACAGTGCAACCACACATACAATTCTTCAAGTATAAAAAATATTTTTTGGAGATAAAATTACTTGAAGAAAAAGTAAATTCTATATCTAGTCCTATAGACCTGATTGAAGGCTCCGGAATACTTTTGTTGGAAAGTGGAACAAAATTTATAATCTAAAATGTCTTATATTCAACAAAATCTAAAATGAATCTATTGAGCTTTAAAGATATTTGTCGAAATAGATCTCATATTGAGACTTTAAATGAAAATAATGCAGAATATCTCCATATTACTAAAAATATCTCAGGGAAGAAATACATATTGAAAAAACTCAAAGTATACTCATTAGGATTGTATTACACAATTATAAATGTGATTGAAAGATAGGAAGTAATGAACCAGAAGTTCACATATCCAAAAATATTTATGTTGTGGCATGATCACCTTAGACATCCTAGATCTACAATGATGCGTAAAATTATTAAAAATTCTTATGGACATTCATTAAAGAACCTAAAGATTTTACTGTCCAATAAGATTGTTTGTATAACTTACTCACATGGAAAATTTATGGTTAGACCATCCCTTTCTAAGGTAGGTCATGAGTCACCTTCATTTTTACAAATGGTGGAAGGACATATACATAGACCAATCCATCCACCTAGCGGACCATTTCATTACTTTATTTTGATTGATGCATCTCCATAGTGGTCACATATTTGCTTATTGTCCACTCACAATGTTGCATTTGCAAGATTGTTTGCCCAAGTTATAAGATTAAGGGCACAATTTCTAGATTATCCAATCAAAACCATACGTCTGGATAATACTGGTGAATTTACATCTAAGACATTTGCTGACTAACGTACACCAGTTGATTTCGATGTTGAGTATCTGATTCCACATGTACATACACCAAATGGATTAGAGGAATTGTTAATTGAGCTATTGTAGATAATTGCAAGAACTTACTTATGCGCACAATATTACTAATATATGCATGGGGTATTGTTATTTTACATGTTGCAGTATTAGTTCATCTTCGACCCATTTGCTTATTATCAATATTCCTTGTCATAGCTTGTATTTCGTCAGCAACCTGGCATTTCCTATCTACGCACTTTTGGTCATGTTATGCATTTCCTATATCATCCCCTTAGCAAAAATGGGACGTCAACTTCGTTTAGGGATTTATATCGATTTCAATTCACTTTCAATTATTAGATATCTTGAACCCTTAACAAGTGATCTTTTCACAGCACATTTAGCGGATTGTCACTTTGATGAGATAATTTTTCCGTCATTGAAAAATGAAAAGTCTCTCGAAGTAAGGTATGAATTTTCTTGGAAAGTTCCCATATTGTTTCATTTAGATTCTCGTACCAATCAATGTGAAAATGAAGTATGAAGGATAGTATTTTTGCAGCAAATTGCAAATCAATTGCCAGATGTGTATACATATGCAGCAAAGGTAACCAAGTTGTTAACATAAATATTCATATAAATTTGATTTTGATGATAACAAACCATGTGATCATATCTCACAAAAAATTTTCAATAATTTTTCTATACTTATGAGCTGCAATAGGTCAAAAAAATTGATGTTAAGCAAATACGCTCCACCGATAATTTTGTTGATCTTTTTACTAAAATTTTTCCCACATCGACGTTTGAGAATTAGTCCACAATATTGGCATGCGTTGACGCAATAAATTATCAACTGATACATGACATTTGAGGAAATATTTCATCAAGGAGAGCATATTTTCGAAGATAAGGGTTTCTGCAGCTATATTAAACAAATGCACACTGTACTCTTTTTCTTTCAACAAAGTTTTGTCCCACTGGGTTTTATCAACAAGGTGTTAACGAGGCAATATTAAGTACACTTAGTTAAGTACTTAAATGGTAAAGTTCAAGGGGGGAGTGTTATGAAATTGGTGAACTTTTACTGTTTGAAAGTTGAAGCAATCCCACATTAAAACTTTATCCCCTTCTGATGCAGCGGAAGTTTAATGTTCAAAATATTCCGTTGATTTTAGAGAATACCGGAACAAAAGAACAACTAAATTCACGTTGATTCAAAAGAATACCGCGAATTTAGGAATTAAGACTCGTTGATTCCGCAGAATACCGAGAATTAACTGTTCAAATACTCACAAAGAGATTTGAAAATTGAAATATTATTAAACTCAAAAATCTCTGCTTTCAAAGGCTACAAGAGGGAGCTATTTATAGTAGTAGTAATTATCCTAATTCATGAAGTAAAACAAAATCCTAAATTGAAAGGGAAACAAAATTCTAAATTAGAAAGGAATTTAAAAGTCTTAAACTTTAGTTATTAAGGAAACTAATCCTAGTATAATATGGATTCCTACTCTTCATCATTCCCCCCAGGGTGAAGAGAATTCGCCCTCGAATTCAGATTGTCAGCAATAACATCTTCATCATGATCACCTCTGTAAGGAATAAGATGCTTGACATTAAAGACATCTGCGGTGCGGATATGACTAGGAAGCTGTAATCGGTATGCCTTAGGATTTATCTTCTCGATAATCTCCAAAGGGCCAATTTTCCTGGCAGAAAGCTTGTTGTACTCACCAACTGAGAATCTATCTTTAGTTAAGATAGCCCAAACAAGATCTCCTACTTGAAATTCTAAAGCTCGACGTTTTTTGTCTGCCATAATTTTATAACCTTCGGTCGTCTGCTTCAAAGACTCTTGCGTAGTTTCATGAATCTGCTGAAGCTGCTCAATAAAGTCTTCTGCTTTACCGCTTTTGCGAACTAAATCTGGAACTGGAGCCAAGTCGATAGGAGCTCGTGGATTATATCCGTAATTCACCTGAAAAGGGCTTAAACCAGTACTACGCTTAACTGCACGGTTATAAGTAAACTCGACTTGATATAACTTCTGATCCCACATCTTCAAGTTATCACCAACTAGACTACGTAGATGGTTTCCTAAAGAGCAGTTGACAACTTCAGTTTGACCATCTGTTTGTGGGTGGTAAGCACTACTAAAATTCAGGCGAGTGTTAGTCAACTTCCATAATGTCTTCCAAAAATGGCTAAGAAATCGTGTATCCCGGTCAGATACTATAGAACTTGGTAAACCGTGCAATCTATAGACTTCCTTGAAGAATAGGCGAGCAACAGTCAAAGCGTCTGTAGTCTTCTTGCAAGCAATGAAGTGAGCCATTTTCGAGAATCGATTAACAACAACAAATATTGAATCCATACCCCTCTGAGTGCGGGGTAATCCCAAAACAAAATCCATGCTAATGTCAGCCCAAGGTTGTGTTGGAATTGGCAGCGGCATATATAACCCAGCATTAGTTGCTGCACCCTTGGAAACTTGACAAATGCGACAAGTCTCAACATAGTGATAGACTTCACGCCTCATAGTAGGCCAAAAATAAGTGTTGGCGATTAGAGCCAGAGTTTTGTCACGACCCATGTGCCCTTCATTATGTAACTCTGAAATGATTTTCAATCTCAAACTTGAGTTAGGAACACACAACTGATTACTCTTGAAAAGGAATTCGTCATGTAAATGATAATCTGAGCGAAACCCTGCAACAACGTCTTCTAATATAGGAGCAAAGTAAGGATCAGAAGCATATAACTCTCGAAATGTGTCAAATCCAAGAACTTGATTATGCATCTGTGTCAATAACGAAGTTCGTCGACTAAGTGCATCTGCTGCCCAGTTGGATTCACCAGAGGTATGCTTCACCACAAAGGTAAATTGTTGAAGGAATGCTGTCCACGTGGCATGTCTGTGAGAGAGCTTGTCTTGACTATTGAGATACTTTAACGCGGCATGGTCAGTGTATAAAACAAAGTCTTTATGAATTAGATAATGTCGCCAATGTTTTAACGCTTGGACTACTGCGTAAAATTCCACGTCATAAGTGCTGTAGTGTGCCTTTGCTCCATTCAACTTCTCACTGAAATAAGCTATAGGCTTACCCTGTTGGCTAAGAACAGCTCCAATGCCGACCTTAGAAGCATCACAATGTACCTCAAAAGTGAGCGAAAAATCTGGTAGGGCAAGTACTGGGGCAGTAATCAACTTTTCTTTAATAATCTTGAATGCCTTAGTAGCTGCCTCTGTCCAAGAGAATTGTCCTCCTTTCATGCAATTTGTGATTGGTGCCATAATAGTACTGAAATGAGGAATGAATCGCCTGTAAAAAGAGGCCAATCCATGGAAACTTCTGGTGGCAGATAAAGTAGTTGGCTGAGGCCAATCTCGAATAGCATCCACTTTTGATTGGTCAACAAATATACCATCCTTCGACACCACATATCCCAAAAATAATACTTTCTCGGTCAAGAAAATACACTTGTTTACTGCTGTGTATAAACTTGTTGCTCTTAAGGCTAAAAGCACTTCTCTCAAATGTTGTAGATGTAACTCGTGACTGGTGCTATATATAAGTATATCATCGAAGTAAACAACCACAAACTTTCCAATGAAAGGGCGAAGAACTTGATTCATGACTCGCATAAAAGTACTCGGAGCATTAGATAAGCCAAACGGCATTACCAACCACTCGTATAACCCTTCGCGAATTTTAAAAGCTGTTTTCCATTCATCTCCAGGCCGTATTCGAATTTGATGGTAGCCACTTTTCAAATCAAGTTTGGTAAAAATTGTTGCTCCACTGAGTTGATCTAACAAGTCGTCTAATCGAGGGATTGGAAAACGATATCGAACTGTAATTTTATTGATAGCTCGACTGTCCACGTACATCCTCCAAGAACCATCTTTTTTTGGAGTCAATAAAGCAGGGACTGCACAGGGACTAAGACTTTCACGGATAAATCCCTTTTCTAGTAACTCTTCCACTTGGCGCCTTAATTCCTCATGTTCTGTAGGACTCACACGATAATGAGGTCGATTTGGTAATGTAGAACCTGGTACCAAATCAATTTGGTGTTGTATATCTCGAAGAGGTGGTAAACCCTATGGTAGCTCATTAGGGAACAAATCTTGAAATTCCGCCAGAATAGGTGTCACAGCTTCAGGAATCTTCGAATCACCGTTACTCTCTTTTCCCAATAAAATGTAGACTCTCTTTGTCTCTGCTACAACATCTATAAATTGCTTCTTTCCTAACAAATAATTACCCAAGTCTTGCTGGAGAGTAAACTCTTTGTTAGGTAGGAGAACGATCTTGGTGTTGTTAAACATAAAGCTGTAGGTGTTTCTCTTCCCATCATGCACTACGTTTCGATCATATTGCCAAGGTCTACCCAGTAATAGATGACAAGCATCCATAGCCACAACATCACACCAAATTTTGTCTTTATAAATTGAACCAATGGATAAGGAAACTAAGCAACGTTTCGATACTGTCACTTGATTTCCCTTCTTCAGCCATGTGAGCTTGTATGGAGTTTGATGAGGTTCTGTCTTTAAATTTAGCTTTGTTATGGCTTCTTCCGAAATGACATTCTCGCAACTGCCGGAGTCTATGACCATACGACATACTTTACCCCCGATTGTGCAAGTAGTCTGAAAGATATTCTGTCGTAGCCACTTGTCTTTGTCTTGACCTTTAGGAGTGAAGAATGTGCGGTTCACGATCAACATTGGCCCGCTATCACCATGTTCTTCAACAGATTGAGCGCTACCACTACTATCAAAAGTTGGCTCTACAGCGAACTCTTCAGTTTCTTCCTCCTGGTAGTCTTCACTTTCCTCTGTGCCTACGAATAAGCCTTTACCATATTTTCCTCCCTTTTTACATTCTTTCATTCGGTGCCCATTTTCTCCGCAATTAAAACAGCATAATCCCGAACCCGATGATTGAGTTTTGCTGCTTTGACCGATTTCACTAGGTTTACTAGTTTTATTTGGAGGATTTGGAGGAGTGAAATTACGAAATTGGGAAGTTGGGTTTGAATTATCACGAACAACACTTCGAGCACCCCGAAAGCTTGAGTCATTAGTACGTCGACTAAATTGCTTCTCCAACTGCAAGGCTTGTTGGTGTGCCTCTGAAACAGAGTATGGGTCAAGTAAATTTAATTGGTCTTGAAATTGAGATCGTAGGCCTCCAATGCAGCGGGAAACCTATTGTTCTTCTGTCTCTGTCAAGTCATTGCGGGCCACCAACCAATGAAATTCTGTAGTGTAATCATCCACTGATCGATTACCTTGCCTTAAATTCTGTAGCTGTTGGTATAATAGTTTGGCGTAATTATGAGGCAAGAATGCTCCACGCAAGTGCTTCTTGAACTTTTCCCAAGAATCAATCTTCTTTTTGCCTTGCCTAATCCTTGTGAGCTTAGTTTGTTGCCACCAAGCTGCTGCTCTTCCACGAAATCGAGTTGCAGCAAGCGAAACTAGTTTATTTTCAGGAACTTCTTTGTATTCGAAAACTTCCTCAATGGCGTTAATCCAGTCTAATAATTCTTCAGGTCGACCACTTCCTTGAAATTCGGGAATGTCAATTCTCAACCCAGATTCCCATCTTCTGTCATCAGTAGACTCAGTTCTAGGTCGACGCCCAGAGAATGGGTTAGCAAAGCTTACACTTGATTTGTCTTCACGTTCTGGAGTACGATGGCGTTCGTCAAGTAACTCTGCTATTCGTGCCATTTGTGCAGCTAACATATCAATTCTGGCTGTCATACTAGCCAGGGATTCATCTTTCGAAACATCTTCTTGATTGTAAGTTGTAGTATGAGCATCACGAGCTTTTCTTGGAGGCATTTTTTCAAATTCGGGTTTAAAAAGGTAGTGGGGTTAAACTGAAAGTAAATAAAATTTTAGGCCGAAACTGTAATTAAGCAAAAAGTTTTAGATTGCCGATGATGGTGGTCGGAAATCGAGTAAGGGTGGGTGGATCTGAAAGATTTTGGGTTGGTAAGATGATGGTGGTGGTTTGTCTGAAAAAGTGGGTTTTTTTTTTTTTTAAGCTAAATGGAAAAAATCAAAAAGGGAAAAAGGAAAGGTTTGGTGGTAGATGGAGTTAGATTGGTGATACCAGGTTTTGGCTCTGATACCAAACTGATGCAGCGGAAGCTTAATGTTCAAAATATTCCGTTGATTTTAGAGAATACCGGAACAAAAGAACAACTAAATTCACGTTGATTCAAAAGAATACCGCGAATTTAGGGATTAAGACTCGTTGATTCCGCAGAATACCGAGAATTAACTGTTCAAATACTCACAAAGAGATTTGAAAATTGAAATATTATTAAACTCAAAAATCTCTGCTTTCAAAGGCTACAAGAGGGAGCTATTTATAGTAGTAGTAATTATCCTAATTCATGAAGTAAAACAAAATCCTAAATTGAAAGGGAAACAAAATTCTAAATTAGAAAGGAATTTAAAAGTCTTAAACTTTAGTTAATAAGGAAACTAATCCTAGTATAATATGGATTCATACTCTTCATCACCTTCTCTCTAACTTTCTAGCACTATATATATGTGTGTGTGTGTGTGTGGGCGCGCGCGTGTGTGAATCATGTAATGTTTTGGAACAATAAAAAATTAGCTTAATATATGCTTAATAACAAGGTAATATTTGGTACTTTGTTTAGTAATAAATTTTCTATTATCTATTTATTTTAGGTTGGCAAATTAAGGGCTTGTGCTTGGGCCGAGCCCACTGCGGGTCTGGCCTAGGCTTGGACCGAACTTGGGTTTTTACTTATTTTATAATTTTTTAAAAAAATTTTGTAAACTTAAAATGAGTTAATAATAATTAAGTTGTTATAATCAATAATGAATTAAAGAAAATAAATATTTCAAAATAAAATAATAAATAAAGAAAATAAAGTAAATAAAAGTTTAAAGATTTAATTTTTTAGTAATGGATTCTCTAATTCAAGCACTCTCTTAATTAATTAACACTTAAACGAGAATTTAGTATTATAATTTTAAGTTTTTTTTATTCATTATTAATATACGAATTAGGAATTTAAGCTTACTTTTTTTATGTTTCCATTATTTTTCAAATTTGAATTTATAATTATAATTTATAAATTTATTTTTTTTAAAAAAATAAAGGGCTTGGACTTAGCCCTAACTTTTTTTCTTAAAGCCCTTGTCTAATCTCTCATGTGCAAAGGTCGGGCCAAAGCCCATGAGAATGGACCGCTCGGACTGACCCAAACTTTTTTACCATCTCTTTTTGCCTCATTTTTTGAAAATGTTTATGGATTGTGTTGGGTAAAGTAGACGTCAAGTGCATACTTAGAACCATTGGGTAATAGAGTGCTATTGTCGGTCATTAAGATTGCATTTTGAGTTTGGTTTAATTTTTTTTTATTTTAATTAGGCATTTATGAACTTACTCTTATTCATTAATAATGTCTGAAATGGCGTACAAAAAGCGGGGCTGGTCTCTAGTAATTGCGGTCATACTTTCCATCAAAATGTCAATATGACCAACTTCAGGAGAGGTCCCTAAAAGTTACTCTAATTTCTTCGTTTAAAAACTTCTTGCAAAGTCTATATTAAGGCCACTACGTTCTAAATGCAATTTGGAGTGAAATATAGCTTTCATGTTTGTTCTATGGATTTTGTTAAAAAATTCCAATATCAATAGTGAGATTATTACGAATCATTTGATTTAAAATGAAATACCTCCACTCTTGATTTATCTTAGGAGGATAGTTACCAGTTACCAAAGTTACAAGTTAATTCCTTAAATCTTATTTTAATTTAGATATAGCTTATATCCTATTATTACAAATAATCTTTTTATAATAAGTAATAAATGTTATTTATTTATTTTTTTTGAAGAAAACATAAACTTGAATTAACCAGAAGAAACATACAAACTAGAAATCAACCAAGGAGGTGGAACATGACTCCACTCCCCTAAATCTGACAAAGAACCCCTTACCCGTGCAAAAACATGGGCAACAGTGTTCACAGATCGTCTAACAAATGAGAAAGTCACTTCTCCTAAAGACATAGCCAAGGCTCTACAATCATCAATAATCAAGCCAAAACCATTCGGGCTAGACAGTTTATCAACTAACGCATTATACACTTGTAGGCAGTCCATCTCTATGATAACATGAGGAAATTGCATGTTCTTGAGCTAGCTGAGAATTTCGCGCACAGCAAGAGCTTCAGCATCGCGAGCACTAAACTTGCCAAGGAGAGAACCACATTTTGCAGCAACAAAGCTGCCATCAGAACGTCGAATGACACCCCCATAAGAAACCATACCCTTTGAAGCAAATGTAGCCGCATCAACATTGCACTTCAGCCATTCCAGTTGAGGCTTCACCCAACAAACTGCACCGTGGTCGACAATGCTCGGCACAAGACAAAACAAGTTCTGATTCCTTACCGATTGCCATTGAAAAAGAAGTTGACCCGCCGAATTTAGCACAGTTGTCACACCACTGTACATGTTCTTCCAGACCTTATCATTCCTATTCAGCCAAAGTCTCCAACAAATCATAACAGCTAGCTCATAATCCTCCTTGTTACAACGGCCAAACATGTTCTCAAGCGAAAGTAAAAAAGAGGGACAATGCGCAACATACCCAATTGGAGAAGAGATCCAACAAACCTTAGCAAAATTACAGTCCACCAACACATGGGACACCGTCTTAGTAGCTGCGTTACAAATAGAACAAATTGGCAAAACTTCTACTTTTCTACGGATGAGGTTGTCCTTTGTAGGTAAAACATTCGACGTAGCCCGCCAAATAAAATTCTTCACCTTCCTCGGCACCTTCAAATGCCACATTCGACGCCATACACTACTACTTGGAGCTACTGGGATGGGAGCCAGCAACTTGTAACAGCTACGAACAGTGTAGGAACCATTAGGATCAGCTAACCAATACCATAAGTCATCATTTCTTCAAACACTAAGTGGAATTTTCAAGATAAGATATATGTCCGTTGTCCCAAAAATATTAGTCACAGCATCATGGTCCCAACAGCCATTATCAGACTCCATTAAATTACTAACCCGAGCAATTGAAATATTCTCGGGTAAATCCGATGTAACAAAACCATTCTCCATATTAGGAAGCCATGGATCATTTCCATCATTTCCAATCAACACACTCTGACTATTCCCAATTTGAACACGGCTGCCCCGAAGAACAACATCATTTGCTGCCATGATAGAACGCCAAACATAACTGGGATTGTAACTCATCCCAGCATCAGCAAAAGATGTATTAGGAAAATACCGAGCCTTGAGAACCTTGGCCACAAGAGCCTTCGGGTTGGACAGCAGCCTCCAGCCTTGCTTGCCCAGCATTGCTAAGTTAAAAAAGTGGAGCTTTTTTAATCCCATACCCCCAACTGATTTTGGCTTGCATAAAGTATCCGAGCGTGACCAATTAATTCCACCACCTCCATGGCATTTGCTACCCCACCAAAAAGAATTCATCATGACTTCCAGCTCACGACAAAGATCAAGGGGAAGAAGAAAAACATTCATCGCATAGTTAGGCATGGCTTGGGCCACTGTTTTCAATAGAATCTCCTTTCCTGCACGGGAAAAAATTTTTTGCTTCCAGCCTTGTAATTTCTTCCACACTTTGTCCTTGATAAAAGTAAAGACATCCTTCTTCCTCCTACCCACTGAAGATGGAAAACCAAGATAAGCACCATGATTTGTTGTGGCTGTGACCTCCAGTATTTTGCAGACCTGTCGAGCATCAATCTCACTCACATTAGCACTAAATGAAACTGAGGATTTGTTGAAATTCACTACCTGCCCAGAAGCGGCTCCATACTCAGCAAGCATGTGTTTAATTAAACTAGCCTCTCGCTGATTTGCACGAAAGAACAAAAAACAATCATCAGCAAAAAATAAATGCGAAACCACAGGAGCACCTCTTTCCACTTTAGCACCGTGAATAAAGCCAACTCTCTCATTTCTCCTGAGCAGCGAAATGAATCTCTCCTCATAAATAATAAACAAATAAGGCGACAAAGGGTCACATTGGCGAAGGCCCCTACTAGGCACAATCGGACCCACTGTCGTGCCCTCTCGAATCACATTATAATGAACAGTGGTTAAACAAAGCATAATCACTTCTATCCATCTATCATCAAAACCTAATTTTTCCATCATCGATCTAAGGAAATCCCACTCAATACGATCATACGCTTTAGACATGTTTATCTTGAGAGCAGCAACCCCTTTCTTCCCTTGCCTTTTGCGCTTAATATAATGCAAAACTTCAGCAGATATAAGGATGTTATCCGTGATTGCACGCCGGGAACAAAAGCACTTTGGGATTCTAAAATCACACTATCAAGAACCAGCTTCAACCGATTGGCAAGCATTTTGGCCACAATCTTATATAAAATATTACATAGAGCTATCGGCCTCATATCTGACAAGTACTCAGGTTGTGATTTCTTTGGGATTAACATTATTGAGGTATCATTCAAGCCTTGAGGAAAGACACAACTATTAATAAAATTCAAACACGTTGACACTACATCCTCGCCCACAATATGCCAAAATTTTTTATAGAAGGCTGGGTTCATCCCGTCAGGACCTGGATATTTATCTAGGTGCATACTGAATAAAGCATCTTTAACATCAGTAGCATCAAAAGGCGCTAGTAGCATCAAGTTCTGGTCTTCTGATACCCTTTTTCTCAACACAATCGAGGATAGGATCTCCAACACTTCCACTGGATGTGAATATCTCCTGAAAATACCTCACAATCATATTATCAATTTCATTCGGATCCGAGCACCACTCACCTTGATTATTACGAACTTCCACAAGCGAATTTTTTTGTTTTCTCATTGATACGGTAGCATGAAAATAACGCGAGTTCATATCCCCTTCTTTAAGCCAAAGTGTTTTTGCTCTCTGTTTCCAAAACACTTCGTGGCTGTGAAGCAGCTCGTTGTACTAATTTCTAACTTCTGTAAACTCATCCAAGCCTTCTTGATCACGACGACCCTGAAGGACACTCATTCTTTGCTTACACAATAAGATTCATTTACGAAAATCATGAGCTAGATGGCCACCCCACTTAAGCAAATCAGTCCCACACATCAAGAGTTTAATTTGAATGGGGCTGCCTTTAGAAGAGACCTAGTTGCTGTGAACAACATCCACACAGTCAGCCTTACACAACCACACATTCTCAAACCGAAACCGTTTAGTCTTGGGAATATGGATTACAGGATTGGGATTCAAAAAAATCGGAAGATGATCTGAACAGGTTGATTCCAGACTCCACACTTTCGCCTTATGAAAAAGATGGCACCAATCATTAGACGCAAAAACTCTATCGAGCCTCTCCTCAACCCACTCTATAGTGCCCCTAAATCATTCCCAAGTAAATTGATAACCCTCCATACCCAAATCAATCAAACCAGTAGCGGTTATGGCATTCCGAAAACCTTGAAGCTTCTAGTTTGGATGATCACACCGGCCATGTTTTTCATTAGTTGTCAGAATATCATTAAAATCCCCTATGCAAATCTAAAGAAGAGAAGAAGAAGTAGCAAGTACCCGCAGCAAGTTCCAAGATTCACGCCTTCGACTAGATTCTGGGAAGCCATAATACCCCGTTAGTCTCCACTGACTACTGTCAACCGCTTGAACTTCAACATCAATAAAATTTCTGCCATACCTCAACAACTTAACATGATTATTAGAATTCCATAACAGAGCAAGCCCTCTACTACGACCAACTCTATCCACCACAAAAAGCCCATCAAACCCAAGCTTGGATTAAAGGCTTTCTAATTTACTCCTACAACTCAACGTTTCCATCAAAAACACAAAAGAAGGTTTTTTATTCCGGACCATGTCTGTCAGACCTTGAATTATCCGTGGGTGGCCTAGCCCACGGTAGTTCCAACTTAAGGTACTCATTGATCTCGGTGGACCTGAGTTATAGGTCCACCGCTGGTCCATTTTTTGAAGAACTTGTGATTTCCATCAATTGATAAGTAATGCCATTGCATGGGCCACAATTGTCATGCAGCCCAATGTGAGATCTCCTACGCTTAGCATCCGTAACAATTATGCCAGATTCCATCTCCTCAATACTTTCCTTAGACAGCCCCAATCTCGTAGCTGTTTCCACCACTTTCTTTCCATTAGCAGGATCTTGAAATCGAATTGGCAAGTTCGCATCAGTTTCCTTAATATGAGGCGTTATCCCACCATTTCCTCCACCATCATTACCCTTACTTAACTCCTTTCCAGATTTTGCAGAAATCGTAAGATCAACTGCTATAGCAACCGCTGATTCAGAGCAACTTCCATAGATATCATCACTCAAACCTGGCAGCAACGACCTCAACCACCGTTCGTCGGAGTTCAGAATGCTCCTCTTATTCGGTGCCCTCATCCAGTGACCATACGGTTTCACTACCTCTCCTTCACCCTCATATAACTTCGGGCACTTTTTTTCAGTATGACTAAGTAGCCCGCAAATGAAACAAAACTCATTTAATCTCTCGTATTTGAAATCAACCCATATCCATTCTCCTCTTGCTTTCTTTAGTCGCATACGTCATTTAAGGGGTTTTCGAACATCAATGGAGACTATTACCGCATATAATTTCGCCATACTCCCACGAGATTATTCTCATTCGAGTCTTGAAAGGTGCCAATGTAGTTCCCAATGATCTGTAGTATTTTCTCGGACAAAAAGCCAATCAGAAGGTTATAAATTTGGATCCAAAAGGAAGTGTGAAAAAGAGGAACATGCTGAGGTTGTTCGTTTTCCTCCAACCTTTTCACAATCAAAATGTGCTGATCAAACGTCCATGGCCCTGAATTCAACACTCTGTTAACATCTATTTCGTGGAAAAATTGGAAAAGAAACAGGGTGGATGACAGGTCCTTAATACAGACTCCTTTCCCTGGGTGCCATAGAGATGCCATAGTGTTCTTCATGGCTAAGAAATTAGTCACCTTATCCGTCAAGAATCTGCCCACCAGGCAATATCGGAAGTCAATCTTCGTCTCCCCACCCTCTTCAACATCATCTCTCTCCACAATCAGTCCAGTTTCCTCTTCTTCCTCAATAGCCATTCGTTCATAGGCATTACAAACCTCAGACGCAAGATTGATGTTGTTGTTAGCCATAGTATCGTCAAGAACATACAGTTGATGGCGAAATGGACAAAACAAATAGAAAAGGTTACGGGCTAAACTTGTTATAAAAACAAGACAAACATAACTTGTCAGAGAGACAAGACTATTTAAAAAATGTTATTTTTAATCATTGATTCATTATAAAAAATAAAAATACAGTGGAACATTTTTTTAATAAGGACATATATAGTAAACATAATCATTATAAAATTATTCCATAAAACATAAAATTAGATATTTTCTTTTCAAAAAATACTTTATATTAGGTGCATTTTATATGCATTATTTAGATGTGCTATTTCATTTTGTTGTTTACAATACTAGTCTTAAAAATATAAAGTATTAATATGTAAAATTAATATGAATAATTAACTTCAAAAATATCTCATCAACTTATAATAAATAGTTCGTGAACTGAATCACAAAGTTGTTAATACTGCCCATAAATAAATAGTTTTATATTTTTAGTTATTTTTATATAAAGTTAGACATAGCATATGCTAATTGATATAATATAAAATACTAAAATAGGATGAAAATCATAAAATCATCCAATGAAAATTAGAGAATTATGTAATGATAAGTATGTTTTGTTCAAAACATTTGTAATGATCCATTAAAATGGTCGAAAAAGTTTAAAATCGTTATTAAGATTTGATATGAATAAGTAATAATGGAAACAATCTGATTGATCGCCGTTGCCTTTGTTAATCAATACAAAATTGAGTGTTAATCAACATAAAAATGACTTCAATATTTATTAGTCAATCAAATCCCCAAATAACGTATCAATTGTATCATTTTCATTTTTCTTTATTAATTAATTATAGATTTTTTTAAAAAGAATTCATACATCGTACATATTGATCATTTGTGCTTACTAAAATGAATTTCAAAGTTTATGTTTTTTTTATCAATTGTAAGCCAAATAGTTGTATATGAAGATTACTTTGTTTAATTTTTCACTATACATAAAAATTATCAAAATCAATAGTAGTGCATTGCGAAATTTATATCAATCAAGTCATCTAATTATAATTTAGTGATATAAGAAAAAATTAAAATTTATTTTTGAATAATGAAATTTATTTACCAAGTGATTTATAAGAAAGAATTGATATAATGTATTTTTTATAATGTTTATCAATAAATGACATAATTAATTATATTTTGTACATATAAAGCATTAAATAACAAGACTTTTGTTGCCTTTAATTGTTGTGTTTGAATTAGTTTCTTCTTCTTATTTCTAAGTTGAAAATCTCTCTCTATACTATTTGAGTTTTCTTATCTTTTATCAAATTTAAATTATTTAACTATAGAAAACTACCTACATTGTAAACACGTTAACTTTTTTTTTATTTTACATTATTTAATTATTATAAACTATAGATTTCATCCAATGATCTATATTAATCTCACTATTAATGTCGAGATTTTTAAATAAGGTGAGAGGAGAGACCCTCATTCTTTTTTTTTTTAGAAGAAAGTAGTTCTTTCATTCAATTAAAGCCATCAAACAAACACAAAACATCGGTTGGGAATTCATCTCGCCAGATGACAGATTCTGAGCTTTTTAAAGCTCTTTTGGCTCGAGAGTGAGCACTAGTATTAGATTGTCTTGGTACATGTTGGAAAGCTATCAATTGGAAGTCTTGCTTGCAGCTTTGAATTTCTGCTATAGTCCACCATATCTTTGTTTTGTTGATGACTTTGTTGTTGGCTAAGTCAGCCACCATACTGCAATCAGTTTGGACAATCACATTTGTGAAGCTAGCTTTTGTTGCCACCTCCATTCCCCATTAGACAGCTTTGGCTTCTACTATTGAGACATCTCCTTGAAAATTAATGCTTTTCATAGCTGCAACTACCACTTGACCTTGAGAGTTTCTTATTACAGCCCCTAAGCCTGCCATTTGGCTCTCTGCATGCACCGCCGCATCGACATTGATTTTCAGCTTGGTACTAGGTGGTGGATTTCATCTTTGGTTCTTCTTTTCTTTTATGCTTCTTAGACTCTCTTGCTCTTTAAATTGCATTGACTGATATGCAACCAAAATTGCTTTGGCCTTGGCCACTGTCTCCATTGGATCTGGCTTTTTCCCCTCAAAGAGTAATTTGTTCCTTGCGTGCATATCGCCCACCAGATAGATGCAACATAATCAATGTCAGACTTGGCCCCCTTCCTCACTAGACTGTGCATAGTACTCAGCATATCTTCTCTCCTTACTGTTTGTACTACAGCCTCTAGATCAGTGCATCTCCATATTTTCCTAGCCAATTTGCATTCCATAAGGGCATGGAATATGTCTTCTTTTCCCGTTTTGCATATTGTAAAGATTGGTTCCCGCAGTATTTTCCTTCTCCAAAGGTTTTCGGCTGTTGGAAGAAAAATTTTGGCTGTTTTCCAAACAAAAATTTTAATTGTCCCTAGCAAGTTCAGCTTCCATAGGTTCTACCAATCTTGTGAAGCTCCTGCAGAACCTGTTGGTGGCTCGGGAAACTTAATCTTGAGTGCTAATTGATAGCCACTCTTTACTGAGTACAAGCCTTTCCTATCGTAGTGCCAGATTATCTCATCTTCTTGGGGGGTTCTCAGTAAAGGAATACTCTTAATGATGTCAGCATCCATCCTTGCAAAACTTTGGTTGATCATACTTTCGTTCCACTGCTGATTTGGGAGGATGAGCTCTGAAACTTTAGATTTTATAAGCAGAGAAGGTTCAACAATTGGCTTAAAAGTTGTTGGCCTAGGTATCTAGTTGCTCGCTTGAATCTGAATTTTCTCTCCATTTCGTATCATCCACCTCGTACCCTTTTGCAATACCTATCTCCCCCATAAAATGCTCCTCCAAATAAAAGATGGATTTGAGCCTACTTTAGCATTTTGGAAGTCTGTGTTCTTGTAGTATCTAGCTTTTATCACCTTAGTTACCAAGGACTCTGGATTTTGCAGTAATCTCCATCCTTGTTTTGCTAATAGACCTTGATTAAAGCATGAAACATCCCTAAATCCCAACCCCACTCTGATTGTGGCATAGCTCAATTTCTTCCATTTTTCCCAATGAATTCCTTTCTTGTCTTCCTTGGATCCCCACCAGAATCGTGCAATTGCTCTTTGGATGTCATTGTACAATCCTAGAGGTATTTTGAACACGCTCATGGCGTAAGCTGGTACTGCTTGTGCTACAGCCTTAATGATAATTTCATTTCCCTCACTCGAAAAAAGCTTGTGTTGCCAATTTGAGATTTTACTGAGCACTTTAAGTTTCACGTCATTGAAGAAACTCGTTTTCTTTTTTCCCACCATTGAAGGTAAGCCCAAATATTTTTCGTGTCTCGATACCACATTGAGCTTGAAGATATTTTTAATTGTTTCTCTGTGCTCTTCTAGAATTTTGCTGCTAAAGAACATGGATGATTTCTCATAATTAAATATCTGTCCATAAGCCATTGCATAGCAATTAAAAACCTTCTTCAAGTGCTTACAATCTTCAACGGTTGGCTTTGTGAAAACTAAGCTGTCATCCGCGAACAAAAGATGAGAGATTGTGACATTTTTCGCAAATCTCAAGCCATGGATTAGGTGGTGTCTCTCTGCCTGCATCATTAAGTTTGAAAATGCCTCTGCATATAGCAAGAATATGTAAGGGGACAACGGGCAACCTTGCCTTAAGCCCCTTTGAGGGTGTATTAATCCTTTCGCAGCTCTATTTATAACGACGGAGAAAGTGGGAGTGGTTATACAATTCCTTATCAAGTTTATCCATTTGCTGGAAAAACCTAACTTCTCCATAGCATGCTTCAAAAAAGACCACTCTACCCTATCGTAAGCTTTACTTATGTCTAGCTTTAAGGCCACCGAACCATTTTTCTTCCCCTTGCTGTGTCTGATTTTGTGCAAGCATTCATAACCAATAATTATATTATCAGTTATTAATCTATTTGGAACAAATGCACTTTGCACAGGGGATATAATTTTGTGGAGTATTGATTTCAATTTATTGGCAATGGCTTTAGCAACCAATCTATATATGACATTGCAGAGGCTAATGGGCCTATATTATGTGACTCTCCTAGGCCTTGCATTTTTGGGAATAAGAACAATATATGTATGGTTAAGGGGAGCTATGGTACCTTGCTGGTTTAGCACATCAAGACATATTGCAACCACTCCATTTCTGACATTTTTCCAATGATTTTGAAAGAAGACAACCTGTAATCCATCAGGCTCGAGAGCTTTTGTCAGACACATTTGATCAAGAACTGCTTCAATTTCTTCAACTGTAAAGGGCTGCTCCAGGTATGTATTCATTGCTGCATCCACTTTTGGGGCCATGCCTTGTAGAACTGCATTAATCTGATCCGTGCTTGGGTTTGAAGTAGTGAACAAATCCTGAAAATATTCACAAAATCTGTTTGCAACATCTTCTTTTTCCCAAATCTAATTTCCTGCTTCATCTACAACTCCTTCAATTTTGTTTTTCCTTCTCCTTGACGAAGCTTTGGCATAGAAAATTTTTTTGTTTTTGTCCCCTGATTTTAACTAATCAGCCCTTGACCTCTGCTTCCAATACACCTCCTCTTCCATCAAGTGCCTCTGAATTTGCGTTTCTAATTTTTGGATTTCACTGCCTCTATTGAATTGATCATGGTTCTCCTTAGCTTTCTTAAGCTTTCCCAATAGCACTTTTAGCTTCTTGTCCCTTTCTCCATACTCTTCTTTACTCCATAAAATCAGCCGAGCCATTAACTTTTTAGCTATTGCTTTAAAGACCTGTGCTGGACTTTCTTTATTTCTGATATGCCATTGAAGCCACTCCTCTTTCAGTATATTCTTGCAAGCTTCGTACGAGCTTCGCATGTCTTCATAATGCAGTCTAGTGAAGGTTTTTTTTTCGAACAACAAGCTTCTTTGCTTCTCCCAAATCTCCATCATTACTGGACAATGGTCAGACTCCCAATAAACTAAGTTAGTGGCATGATCATCATAAAATTCAGCATTCTATTCTTGGTTGCATAGAAATCTATCTAACTTCTCTTCTATAAGTTGTGATCCAAATTGCCTATTGGACCATGTGAATGGATAGCCTCAACTTCCTAAATCAGCCAACTTACAATCTCTTACAACTTCTCTAAACTCTCAAATAGCTCCGACATTTCTCTCGAGCCCTCCACTTTTCTCATTTAAATTTAAGATTTCGTTAAAATCTCCAAAATATAGCCATAGGAGTGGAGACAAGCCTACCAATCTTCTTAAAAGAGTCCATGTATGTTCCTTTTGACTGCCTTTTAGATGCCCGTATATCCCTGTACCCCTCCAAGCCTTCCCTTGAGCACTCTGATCTTGAAAATCTATGTGGTGTTTGTTGTATGAGTTAATCTAAACATATGTGTCTGCATTCCATAGCATGGCTAGGCCTCCGCTTTCCCTCTCACTATCCACTACAAAGACGTTTGTTACGGCTACCTATCTGCACATCTCTTTAATCTGCCCGGACCTCACTTTGGTTTCACAGATAAAAAGTAATTGAGGTTTATGCAGCTGGAGAATTTCTTGATGGCTAGACGCGTCTGGAAATTCCCCAAACCCCAAACGTTCCAGCTTATGATTTTCATGGCTACCGGCGGGGCTGTTCGCCACCCTCCGCCGATATCATTTCTTCTGCCGTTTCTCCAGTGTGCATCACCATTTGCGTTTCCTCTTCCCGTTCCATTCTGAGTTCTGCTAATGTAGAGGAGAAAATGGTCTGGTTTGCCCGTGAAATGATTGAGCTTTCCATTCTTAATTTTTTGCTTTCTGGGCTTGGGCTACTCTGTTCCGTCATACTTCTCTTCAAAGATGCAGGCCCAATGTTTTGCATTTCCGTCATTGCCCTTTCTCTGGCTTGAAATTTCCATTTCTTTCCTTTGACCTTTGACTGACTCTTTGTCTCCTTTTTGCCTCCGCTCCTACTTCCCTGTTGTTGGCCCTCTATAGCTCTTTCTTTAGTATTTTCTTCTCGGCCCATTGAGCCTATTATTCCTTGTGCAGCCAGCAATTTGTTTTCCCGCTTATTTCCTTTCATTTTTCCCTCCATAGTGCTCGCTTCTCGATGCAGCTGCTTCACTTATGTTGCAGCTGCAAACTTGTTGTAGTCAATCTGCTTCAATCTCTCTCCATTTAATGCTCCCCCACCTACTTCTTCCACCTGGCTACCTCTCATTGGATTTGAGCCAATCCCCATATTGGTTTGGGTTGTCTCATAACCACCCCCACTCTCATCCGGATTAACCCGACCCATATTTTTTCGGAGTTGTTCTTGTTGTTCATGGCTTCCAGGTGTTGTTTTTTATGGCTCTTTGTCTCCATTCCCGCGTTCCTTGTCTCTTGCCTACCTTGCTCTTTCTGCCCTTGTTTGAGCTCGCATCCAGGCTCCATACGTTAGATCATCTTTTGACTGACCTTCGTAATCGAGACATTCTCTGTACTGGTGATCAATTAATCCACAACAAAAGCAAAAATCTGGCAGTTTCCCTCATCTTCCAGTTTTAGTAGCAGTCTTTTTGGCAGTGGCATTGTGACATTCACCATTATTCTAACGCAGGCAAATGAGCCCATACATTCCCCTGCATCATCCGTTTCTACTTCCTGCACCTTCCCAATTCTTCCTCCAATTTCTTGGATTATTTCTTTGTCCATGCACATAATAGGTATGTTGTGTATTTGCACCCAAAAAGGGGCGTGGGTGAAATCTTGTTTTTTCACATCTCCAATCCCCTTTGGTTCTGTTACTACCATTAGTGACCTATCAAAATGCCATGGACCCCCGAACAAAATTCTCTTCTTTTCACTTTCTGAGGCAAACTTGAAGATGAATATGTTGTCCCCTAGACTCTCCACTTTTGTTTCTTTGGTGGTTCTTCATGCTTGCTGCATTGCGGCCCTTAGTCCCTCCCGTGACACACTACGTGTTTGAAGGATTTTCCCCACGAGACAGTGAGCTACAAGCCTTTCCCCCCTCTCTTTCATGTTCCTCCCAAAGCTGATCATATTATCTTCTTCTGATTGTAGCGTTATGGCTTCACACTTGCGTATAAGCTCTTCTGCATCCATTATTTCCCTTTTTAAAACTTTGACTGTAGTAATAATTGGACTTATCATCTTCTCACCAACTTCCTTTTCTTCATCAATTCTTCTCTTTCTCTCTATTTAAAGCCTCAACTATCTCTTCATGTTCCTTGAAGGAGCCCTTTTTTCTTGGTTGAAAGTTTACACCCAACCTGTAGGTGACAAATGCGGATCCAGCACATATCCTTGTATGCTTCCTATCTGGGTTTCCTTCTTAGGAGGAAAGGAATAGAGCCCGTATAATTTAGTTACCCTTATTCTATTTATTCTTTTATAGTAATTACGGAAAATTGCACTACAAGCTGCAGCTCCAAGATTTCTTTAAGAAAAACTGGCAGATCAAATTTCACCGAAATTTCCCAATCCATACCGTCCACATGACATAACTCGGACAAGACGTTCCAAAAGGGGTTAAAAAAAGAGGATGCAATCGCTCCAGACACCGTGGCTGGATACCGTAATTCTTGAAATCTAATTAAGTTTATAGTTTGCCAAATTGAAAAAAATCTGTGAGAGCAAAATCCTAATTATGTTGTCATAAAATTTTATTAAATTGTGAAACTATTTGAATCCATATTGGAAATGTTTTCAACCTTCATTTTAAAATAATTTTTATTATTAAAATGCCCACCAAACTCTCTTGGCATAAATTAAACTTTCTCATTGCATTAAAGTTACCGTCTTTTTCTTTTTAATTTTTTTGTATATTTCTTTTGTATTCGAACTAATGTATAACATAGTTAACTTTGAATTGTTGGATTCGTATAGCACATGAAATGAACAGATTAGAGAGCAATACTTTAATTCGCGCCAAAAAAAAAAAAAAAAGAATATTGTTAAGCGAAATAACAGAAGAATTAGTCCAAAAAATTTAACTAAACTTTCAATTTCTAAACTTATTGGATTCCAATTTGGAGTTGAGAATAAAATCTAAATTTTAGAAACAGAAAAAACGATCAAAGACTAAGGATTACAGGAAAGAAAGAAATGAAATTTGCTTGCTTGGACGGTGCGTTTAAAGAGTAAAGTAGCGTGAAGCATAATTGAGGTTAGCAGGGTTAGTTCTTTCTTTTAAGCAAGTGGGTGCAATTTTGCCGTGAAATCATGCTGTGCTAAGTGTAATTGAAGTCATGATATTCTAATTTCTCCGCGGACGGCACCATTGAAGGTCGTTGAAACCTTCAATTATCCAAATCAAAGCAATTAAGGACAAACAAATAAAGGATTATAGCTGTTTGTCTTGGGAGTTTTTGAATAACAGTTTGTAATCTTCAAAGGATTCAACTTATCGAATTTAAGTGTGTATCATGGTACTCCAACAATCAAGTTAATGTTTCATGGGGAAAATTTCTAGATCTAAAATTTTTTTGTGATTATTCGTGAAATTAACCAAAGACCCTTTCTCAATCCTTTTGCCCTCAATTTCCCTCAATTTATAGATCGAGAGACGCCGAGTTTAGGGAGATTTCATTTTTCATTTAAATCTCCATCGTTCGTCTCCTTTATTTGATTAACATCGTTAGATTTGATAATCATTTTGTCTGTATCTAAATTTTTCACACGTAATTTTGTTATTAATCACGTAATCATATGGTTATTGATTTCAATATGGGGTCTATGCAAACCATATTCTTATTGATTTTTAATCTGGAACCAATAAAAATTGTATTTACATTGATCTTTAATCCAAGATCAATGCCAGTCGTTCTATTATTTTGAACTAATTATATTTACTAGACACATGGTGCAGTGTAAGTGATTATATTTTTTTATTCTTATATCAGTATATATTGTATAGTCACTCATATTTATATTAGATACTTAGGTCAACTTTATTATGGCATAGTCTGAATTTTTATCATCATAAAATTAGGGAGATATTTACTACACCTATAAACTAATAGAAGAAATATCTACCACTATCAAATTTTTTTATTGAAAGAAAAAATAAGAGTCTTCTATAGAAACTCAGTTCACATCTTCCGCAATGACTGAAGGCACATCTCTCGCAATGACTAAAGATTGGGAGGCAATTTTTTCCAATACTGTTATGAAAGAGCAATCCTAGATGTCCTAACATCTAAATTCCAATTTAAATCGTAATTAATAAAGAATTCATGTATTGAATGATGGATAAATAATTTCATAAAATCTATCATTTAATAAATGAGTAATATATAGTATTGAGACTCAAATGTTAGCATTATTACTGATGAATTAGCCCTTTTTCTTTTTCAGATCATTTAGAACTTTTTTATACACATTTTTAAATTTCAAATAAACAATATCAATGTCAATGGGCTTATAGCCCATTGGTAACTCATGCACCTGGGCGCATAAGTCCATTTGATAGGGGTTTATTTGTCTACTTTCTTCAGGAGTAAAATAGACTTTCTTCCATATTAAAGTGAGGGAGAGTTGTTGTTCGAGCTGTGCCAGCTTTAATAGTAGAATAAATTTTCCTTCCATATTAAAGTGAAAGAGGGTTGTTGATAAAGTTGTGCCATCATACAATTCTAAAAGGAAAGTTTCTATTATGGTGTGTTTACTTGTGGGTTTGGAGAATGAGAATAAAATCTATGTTTACTTGTAAAATATAATTTGGGAATGTGAATAAAATGTGTGGGTCCCACATAATTTGGGAATAATGAATGAGAATCTCATTTCCATCGGGGGGTTGGGAATGAAAATGTGGGAATGGGAATGAAACATAAATTTATTTTTCTATCCTTCTAATTTTTTCATATTTTCTAAATTACCCTTGTTCAAATAACAAATAATTTTATTATTTTAAATGTCATTAATAATTATTATTATTATTATTATTATTAAATTTTATTAACTTTATTATTTTAGTTATTATTAATTATTATTATTATTAACAATAAAAATAATATTTAATAAAAATAATTAATTTATCATTATTAAAAATATTATCCTTATTGTTGTTGTTATTATTATTATTATTAATTATTGTTATTATTATTTTTATTAATAATAACTAAAATAATAAAGTTAATAAAATTTAATTTTAATAATAATAATAATAAATGTTAATAATGATAATATTAATAAAAATAGTAACAACAATAATTAATAATTAATAAAATAATAAAGTTAATAATAATAATAATAATAATAAATGTTAATAATGATAATATTAATAAAAATAATATTAACAATAATTAATATTAACTAAAATAATAAAGTTAATAAAATTATTATTAAATTTATTTTTTAATTAATATCATTTTTATAATAATATTTATATATATATCTTGTCAATAAAAATTATATTATTTAATATTATGAATATTTTAATAAATTAATTCTCATTCTCATTCTTCGTTCATATTTATTTTACCAAATAAACACATCAATAACATTTTAACACATTCTCATTTTTATTTATTTTTATCAAATAAAAATTAAAATTTTATTCACATTACATTCAAATTCTCATTCCAACTCATTCACGTCCTCAGCTCATTCGCATTCCAACTCATTCTCAATCCGTCAAATAATCGCACCATTAACAGACTACATCGGACCACCTGTGTTGGGGGAATACCCTTTTCCAACATCACAAAGATAGTACAGTCGCGCCGATTCGTCTAGCTCAAGTCAAATTGTTTTGGTTTTATCGATCCGATCTTGAGTCATGTCGCTGAGCATCAACATAGATCCGCTCGCGTTCATTACAGAGTCCAGCAAATTTATCGACTCCTCAAACATCATCAGCATGCGGTGGGAGTATGATGGAGACAAGATCGTGTGCAAGGCGTCTCTTACGGCGGCGAAGATGGAGGATGTAAAAATTGATATTAACGATAAGGTGCTTACGCTAACCAGAGAGCTGAATATTGCGGACGGAGGCACGATTCTCAAGCGGTTTTGCAAGGTCTCGAGGACTTTCGATTTGCCGGACGGTGTGAAGCGGTCTAACTTCAAGAGTACTTCGATGGAGGATGGGGTCCTCACCGTCGCTTTTACTAGAGATGCCGCCGCCGCCGCAAATACGTCCTCTCGTTCCGTGTATAAAAAGGTCATCGCCTTCCTCAACGCCGCGATTTACTGGGAGACGTCTCTAGACAAGCACGTGTTAAAGGCCTCTCTTCTTCCTGGAATGAAGAAAGAGGATGTGAAGGTCGAGATCGAAGACGATGGTAAGGAACTTAAAATGATCGTACTGCTGGAGACTGAGGAAGAAGGAGACACGATTCCGGAGTGGCTGCTGGAGGAGTTTACAGATGGCAAGGTCATAAGGAGGTTCAAGTTGCCAGCGGATGTGAGGCTGGATGACTTTAAAACTGAGATGGAGGAGGATGGAGTTCTCACTGTTACTTTTACTAAAACCATCAAGCCCAAGAAAACGCAGCAGCAGCAGCAGCTGATATCGAAGTTATTGGGATTTCTGGCTAAAGCTGCGGCAGCGCCTTTTGCTAAACTGAATCAAAAGTCAAAATTGCTGAGAGTTCTATCCACGAAAAAGCTGATCTCCAAGTTGGGAGTTCTGGCTAAGGCAGCGCCTGTTTGTATCTTGTGTGGCCACGCGAGTTCGAATTCTGGGAGTTCGAATAATTCAAATTGTCAAAGGTAAATATTTTTGGGCTTTTCTTGCTACCTCTATCTTTAAAAGTTAAATAAATGAAATCAAGCTTTTGCCCACATAGTGTGTCAATTTGTCTCATGGTCTTGTGTCATCTATACAAGGTCATTGGCATGATATTCTATAGCAGACTTTTGGGTCTTGTTTTTCCGTTTTCTGTGAAAGAACTTGTCTACTGCTACAGAGAACTTTCTAATGTTGTATTCGTGTGATAAATTTGTAATCGTATTTTTCAATCTATTGGCATGTTACAAACTATTTGGGTCTTGTTTTCCCTTAAGTTGCTAATGTTATATAGAAACCCCTAAAATCTATTATGCAATTCAGTTTTGATAGTTTCTGTTTCAAATCTAGGTGTGCTATTAGATTAGGATACAGATCATAGCAGTTTTGGAATTCTTTATTAGGTCTTAAATAATTGTAAGATAAATAATTAAAACACTTTATACTTGTTCTGCCTTAATGTTCTTCAATGTGAGATGTAGCATTGATTTTGCTCAATGTTCTTTTTAAAAGTAGACTTCCGCTAGCTCACACAGGCCCTATCTGGTAAAGTGTGGTTGAGCTGATGTTGTTTTTAAGTTACAATACTAAAAGTGTTTGGTAAACAAAAATTATCCTTTTTTTGAAGCTGGGGTGATTTCAGGGGCAGTACAATGAAG
>NW_006261964.1:20362436-20363993 GCF_000493195.1 Citrus x clementina
CTTCTTTATTTATTTTTCAATTGATAGATTTTGGGTGATTGATTGTGATGAATGTTGCTTATATTTTATTTCTTAATTTTTCAGTGTAACTGATTGGAATCTAACCTCTATAAAAAGTATTTCTTCACCTTATAAATAAAAATTCAAACAATTATTTTTCTTAATATTTTTCTTACTTGATTGTTGAAAAATTTTATTGTTCATTATGTTAATATGTGTTCACATTGAACTTTTTTGTAATCTTTCCTTGGCCCCTGTGGCCAAAGTTGGCTTGCTTGGCCTCTGGTTGATTTGATCATATAGTTGTGTGATGAAAACTCTATAATATCTTTATTATTTTTGTTAAAATTATTATTTGCAAGTCATAGTTTACAACACACTAATAACTTTGCGACAGATATATATATATATATATATATTTTTAATACAATAGTTGTAACCATTAAGCCACGGGACCTCAATATCATACAGAACCTTAACATATTAAAGTAAATCTTTAATTGGAAATTAAACAGTAGCTGTCAGTGAAAATAATATTTTTCGTTGGTGATATTTTTTGGTAGCTAATATTGTAAATCACCTTCATCCTCAAATTGGAATTCAAAATCAACAGTCACAAATTACTGTACGTTGATATTCTGTTTTGGAAGGGATGAGCTTAGACATTAATCTTGATTTGATTTATGGTAGCGAAAACTCATTTCAGACAGGAGTTAAAATTTACTGATATTTTTGTTATTTTTTTCACCGGCTCTGTAATCTCAATGTATTATGTATTATTAGTGTTTGAGTGTGATTGTTACATTAATGACAATGACAAGCATTGGTTTTGTTGGATACTGAGAATTTTTTCCTTTGAAACTACAGTAATATGCGCGTAATTGTGCTATTTCGGAAATGCATGCATCTTTAAAGAGTACTGCTGCATTCAGTATATAAAGTTCATTGAAAGAAAGCAAGCCAAGGAATAGAGAGGTATATATTATGACTTGAGGCAATTCATTAGCCTTCCTTTGAGAGAAAAATGGCTAAAGAAACTAGTTTGTTTTATCTAAACTGAGTTTAGTTTCCTTTCTTTTCTTTTCTTTTCATTTTTAAGCAATAACCTTGGTATCAAACAGCCATCAAGATAAATACTTGGAAATGATATTTATGTTCTGCTAATTCATTCAGTTCAATCTTCAAACTCGGCTATCAAATGCAGTGCCTTACACATGAGTTTGAGTAAAGTTCAACCTTAGCTTTGAGCTTGAGGATGCTCCTTTTTCTACCATCTATCATTAATAACACTCTTAAATCTCAAACCCCCATCTTTTCAGAGCATCCTCAAACTCTTAAGCCAACATTTTATACATGGCCCGCATACCTCCAAAAGCTGGTCTAGAAATCATTGGACTCCTTCAGCTATACTTTCAAGAATTGATGGTGTCTTTACTTGTGAAATTAAAGAATTGAAATGATTGATAATGGTTACTTGTTAAAATCAAAGGGAGAATGAGAATGAAACGTGGGGTTCATATATTTTGGGATTAAGGAATCAAATTTGGTTCATATATT
>NW_006261964.1:20364116-20366089 GCF_000493195.1 Citrus x clementina
AAATTTGATTTGATGTGTGGGAATAAAGTTCCCATTCAATAAGATTGACCCTTTTACCCCATTCAATTTTGAAAATCTACAAATTACCCTTAATAATATTTTGCATTGTGGTCCTATTAGTATAATCATCATCATCATTGTTAGTATTTCAATATTTTATTGCCATAATTATTAATACTAGTATTATTATTATTGTTGTTGTTATAATTATTATTGTTGTTATAATTATTATTGTTGTTGTTATTTTCATTATTATTTTTATTATTTATTTTCTTTATTATTGTTATTATTATAATAGATAATAATAATAATACCGAAGACAAGAATTAACTAAGGATGTTTTGGTAACTTGCAAGATCAATTTTAGTCCATTTCAATTATAGTTCATTTCGATTCTCAATTGGTAAACGCACCACGTGTTCCAATCACACAGTGACAGTGAGTCCAATGCCTTCCCCTGCATTGTTCGCTTTTGTGTTCAATCTTTCAAAATTATTGATTTCTTCCTAGTTCAACTTAGTCGATATTATTTAAGATATAAGAAAGAAAAGATTTATCGTTTATGGAAAAAGAAGTATATATGAATACACCCTAAATGTTGTTCAGATTAATTATATTAAATTGATTCACAATAGATAGTTCTTAATAGTGATTCATAGTATGTCCAAATGTTTTTTTAAATTATGTCCAACAATAAATATTCAAGGCTTAATACTAAAGGTGTATTTATATATATAAATAAATAAATAAAAGGAAAAATGGATTTCTTTCCATGTGATATACATTGCGCAAAACATTGAAATAAACATAATCGTTCCTTTTTCTCATCTTTTCTTCCATCTACTTTCCTCTCCTCATTCCGTTCCTCTCTCAATTCATTTTTTTTTTCCTCTTTTGTTCAAACCCTTGAAAACAAACATCTAAGCAAGGAACCTCGTGAGTCGTTTTCGGTTAGCCCAGCCTGAGTTGTTAACGGGCTTGGGCTTCAAAAAAATTTAAATTTGGAAAGGAAACCCCACATAGTTCTTGGATACCCTCTATTTTTATATTAATAATATGTTAAACCCTTTGAGAGGGCTTAAAATATCTGAACAAGTATTTCATTGTGTTAATGTATGATAGTGGTTCCAGTTATATAGTATAATTGTAAATATTAATTGTAATGTCTGATATAATATCAGTAACATCTGTGTATAACAGACTTAAAAAATAATAATAATAATATGATGTTAAACTCAGTAATTTTACAATTATTAATTTTGATAGGAAATCTTATATTATTCCATCATTTTTGTGTGTGTGTGTAATTGAAAAGAGAGTAAGGGATTTGTATTCCCTAATCTTATGTAATTTTATTTAGTACTGAAACTATAAATATGATGATGGGGTTTTGCGTCCAATACATCATCCAAAAGCACTTTTTTCTAAAACTCTGAGGGCACATGTATGCTCCATGCTTGGGACGCCAATCCACCCTTAATTATGTAATTAGATAAAGATAACCATCTCTCCACTAATCTGGATGGAGTAAATTTTCCTGCAAGGTTAACGTAAGAAATAAAAGCTGCCATAATGTATGTGTTCGTATAAATAGAGAGAGAGAATAATTCTCTAATGATATCTTTATTTTAATAAAGTGAGGATACTACTTAAAAAATAATGAATTCAATACACTAATAAGCAAAAAACAAAAAAAAATCTCTAATTTATTAAAAAATATATATTTTAAATATTTTAATGACATCTATCCTCATTAATAAATGATTATATATGTGCACATACACTTTCTAACACTATTGTTTATGCAATCAGTATATTACTTTCAAATTTTTTGAGCACTTTTTTTTTTAATCTTATCAAAGTATTAATTGATCATTCCTTCCAATTGTTTAATGTTGTGTTTACTTTTTGGAATGGAGAGTAGGAGTGGGAGTGGGACTCCCACCTCTTCCTTTTTTACACTCTTTTTATTA
>NW_006261964.1:20367584-20467927 GCF_000493195.1 Citrus x clementina
GATGATAATAATTGACTCACTTTGCAAAAACACGACACTTCATATTACTCAGAGAAAACACATGCGTTGCTTGCCTTTGCTGACAATTGTATACCTTAAAAGTGGGTAAATATTTATTTACTTCTTTTATTTTAAATTAAGTGTTCGTTTAATTTTTATATTTTAAAAAATATTTTAAATTATCTTTATTGTTAAATATATAACACTTTTTTTCTTATTTTCTCTCCTTTTGTAATAATACTTATATTACAATTTTTAGGACATTAATTAATTTATTCATAAAAGTTAAATAGAAAATTAATTAATTTTTATTTTACTATAAGTGTTAGTTTGATGAATTAATATTTTTTTGTTAATATCCTTGAGAATATTGTTGTAAGAATATTATAGTTAAAGAAAAAAAAAAGGGGGGGGGGCCAAAAGTGTCACATATGTAATAATAAGGATATCTTGAAGCATTTTTCAAAATATAGAGACTAAACGTGTGCTGAACTGAAAATGTAACGATTAAGTATTTTTCCAAATATGCATGTATATTTATTTTTAAAAAATAGCTACAACAAAAAACTTAAAAGTCAATACCGTTAAAACCCAGAAAAATGTTGGGATTATATGCTCTTTTAAAGCATATTAATTTATTTTCTTATTAATAAAATATTTGAGATATTTTCAATTGCATAAATATTTTGAATAAGGTCCGTTTAATCATATTATATATATTTATGTGATCATCATATAGATTCACAAAAGACATAAATACAAGTTATCTTATGATTAAATAAATTAAGTTCGCAATTGATAAATAGAATTGGATGCTCTATTTATGTTTAGACTGTAGTAAATTCATTGAATGATTTGTCTTAATCATGTATGAATTTATTAATGTGGTTTGACTACATTGAGCTGGATCACATATGAGATTTAATTAACCTTGAAATGACTGTCAGACTTATTAAATCTCGTAAGCATTGATTTTACTGTAATCTTAATCTTGAATTAATTATGATTTCATGATTGTAATTGATATTCCATTTGAGTTACTAATGGGCACGACACACACTTGTAGTCAAGATTACCCAGTATCTTGGTGGGAGCAATTATGAATATTGGAATTATAGATTGACAATATAGAATTTGTACAACACACTGGCCAGAGTGTGTTAACATATTTAGTATGTTGAAAATGATCATTAGAGAAAATCAGTAAGAATCTTGAGTTAATTATGATTTCATGATTGTAATTGTTATTCCATTTGAGTTACTAATGGGCACGACACACACTTGTAGTCAAGATTACCCGGTATCTTGGTGGGAGCAATTATGAATATTGGAATTATAGATTGACAATATAGAATTTATACAACACACTGGCATGAGTGTGTCAACATATTTAGTATGTTGAAAATGATCATTAGAGAAAATCAGTAAGAATCTTGAGTTAATTATGATTTCATGATTGTAATTGTTATTCCATTTGAGTTACCAATGGGCACGACACACACTTGTAGTCAAGATTACCCGGTATTTTGGTGGGAGCAATTATGAATATTGGAATTATAGATTGACAATATAGAATTTATACAACACACTGGCCAGAGTGTGTCAACATATTTAGTATGTTGAAAATGATCATTAGAGAAAATCAGTAAGAATCAAAGAACGAGATGTGATAAAATTGATTGGACAATTGAGATATCGATTTAATTAATGATGTGGTACAAAGGATCGTGCAGTAAAGAAATCAATGTGGCTTGGGACAAATTATTATTCGAGCATACAATTATGAAGGTCAGTTCCAATCTTTTAATGGGGTAGATTTGGAATTAAATAATTGGGCTAGTTTAATTACAAGCCTAATTATTGTAGCCACTATTGTATGTTCCCAAATGATCTCTGCGTTAGCTCATTTAATTGACTGCGCCACTACTGGATTAATAAGCAAGATAACTAGTTATTTGGGTTAAAAGCCTAAATATAATATTTAGTGGGAAGCTCCATGTAATATACTTGTGTCTAAGGGGTCTTGTGTTATTTTACAAGGTGGACCCCTATGACAAAAAAAAAGTAACGTTTCTTTTGGTTTATTATTTTTAATTTAAATCAAACTTGATTTAATAGGATAAAATAATATAAAAAATGGAGTCTAGGGTTTCCACTAAAAAGAAATATGAAAGGGCTTATTTTCTCCAAAAAAAAAGAGCAGTCACTTTATACATATCAGAGAAAAAGATTTTTTCTCTCTATTTGGTGGCAGATCGTGATCTAGAATGAGTGGTGGTGACAGATCATGATCGAACAAGAGTGGTGGTGACGGATCGTGATCTGGGAGCCTAAATCAGTTCAGCGGAAAAAGCCAAATCGAATTTTCAAGTTACGATTTATAGATTACAAATTCTTATATATTGTATGAGAGCGATCCTAAAAGTTTTTATAAAAAATTAAAAAAATTAATTTTTCTCTAATAATTGGTATAAGAGCCATCTCATATTAATATATAAGAATATTGTATGAAATCAATCTTGAAATTTATGCATTAGAGTAGCACAATTTATTTAGATATATATTATTTATTTAATATATGAATAAAGTATGTTTTGGTTTGTCTTAATTCATAGTTAATTTTTATGTTGTATTTTTTCTTTAGATCTGTAATAAAAGGGGTAGTTTATTATCACTATATGTCTCTTGATTTACTTTACCGTTATAGAAATTTGTAAGCCAATATTGACCTAAGAAATTTGTAAATCGCTGAAGATTAATCATGCGGATCAAAGGAACATCAAAGAAACGAAGGCTGGATTTTCAGCGGCAGTCACCAACACGCAGCGCGCGCTGGCGCAAGCAGCCCGTGCGGCCAACGTGGCCAGCAGCACGTGCAGCAAGCAGCTCTCGCGGCCAGAAGCTGCAGCGTGGCCAGCAGCGCGCGCTGCGCTGCACGCGCAGCAAGCAACTCTCGCGACCAGAAGCTGCAACGTGCGCGGCGCGTTCTGGTGCAGCGCGAGCTAGCGCCATCTGGTGCAGCGCGAGGGAGGTGTCGTTTGGTGCGTTTCCGGCGTGACGGTGGCAGTAACCTCGGCGTCGGAGATGGCTGAAAAATGTGACCAGCGGCTGGTTTTGTGGAGATAGCGGCTGGGGAAGAAGGAAAAGAAAAAGATGGCTTTTAGGGTTTCGTGATTTTTATCATTGAGGTCCCTATGGTTCCGTAATTATTTTTTGGATAGATATGTTTCAATTTTTGCATTTAAGTCTAAAAACTGTTTTGAACTTTATGAATCCAAGTTTTAGGCCCAATTCAAATTGGGTTTAATGGATTAAAATGCATAGATAAAATTGAACATATTAAATTTATTTTGGTCCAAAAGTTTTATTTAAAAAAAAGGTTTTAATTTATTTTCTTTCAAAAATTAAAATTGGACCAACAATAAATTTAAAAGTCTAATTTTCCTTAGTCCATTAACAAAGACAAGCTTATCGAAGATGGACATTGACAAGAAGCCCAATGAAAATTAGGCTTAGGGTTAATGTATTTTTCATTTTAGGAAAACCATGAATTAAGATTATTTAATTATTTTTCTATATATTGTGTTTTGAATGATAACATGTCATATAGAATAGGTAGTGCCACTCTATGCATAATGATACATGTCATTCATTAATAATGAATCTCATTATATTGTTTGAAATTTGCATATGGTTAATAATATTTGATATCATCTAGATAATATTTTAGGAAGCATGCAATTAACAATTTAAAAAGGAAAAACCAATTTTAAAATATTGAGTGGGAGAGGGAAAATTCAAGATAATTTTTTCCATGGGCTCTATTGTTAGTTCAATAATAGAATTATATATATACCTCGACTTCATGATACGGTGATGCTCTTACGGAGGGTATATATATTAGATATTTTATTTGATAAACTTCTTCAAAGATAAAATTGAAATATTTTTCAATCGATTGTTCACCCCAACGGTGACTATTGATATGAAAAATATGTAGATTAAAACAATTGTTATACACTCAACTAAAATTTGTTATTAACCTTCCCAACGAAGCTCCGTTAACAAATTTAGGCCCAAATGGATAACGATAATTATTTATCATGTCTCTATATGAAAGTAAATAATCCAATGGATAATTGGGTCTAGTAAGTGTAGACATGACTTCCCTAACGGATAACTTGTCAAAGCGGTACTAGATTATCGTTACAATAAATTAAAATGCATTTATGGTTTTTTGTATTTTTTCATTTATTGTGAATATTGTTTCAAAGTATTCATGTATGTCTATTTTATTTTTTTTTTCAGAAAATGTCTTCCATCAACCCATTATTAATTATCCTTGTTAAAAATGAACTCACTGACAAAAATTATTTAGATTGGAAACACAATCAATTTAATATTCTCACTGCTAAAGGCTGCAAATATGTGTTGACCCAGCCTTGCCCTTCAAAACCATCGTTATACAATTATAGAAATCAGAGGAAGCCTTATGAGAAATGATGCGAAGCTAACAAAATGGCTAAGCGCTATATATTGGCTTCGATTTCTGTGGAACTGCATAAGAAATATCGGAGCATGGAAATAGTCACTGAAATAATGGCTAGTCTTCATCAGATGTTTGGGCAAAATACTCATTTTGCCAGAGAAGCAGCATTAAAACGTATTACGGATACTAAGATGGAAGATGGCACAAGAGTTTGTAATCATGTCCTCAAAATGATGGACTATTTGAATGAAGTAGAGATCCATGGTGTTCAAATCAATGATAAAATAAAGATTAATATGGTGATTGAATCTTTACCTGATACATTCAAAGAGTTTAAGGTCAACTATATCTTAAACAATAAAGATATGACCTTAATTGAATTAATGCACAAACTACATGATATAGAAGAATTTTTTCATAGCAGAAAACTTCCTGAAAAATGATTCGCTTCAAGGCTTAAGTCGAAAGACAGGAATAAGCAAGAAAGAGTTGGGATCGGCAAACTGTCCACTAAAAGAAGTGGCAAGCCAAAAGGCAAGTGTTACAAATGTGGACAGAAGGGTCACTGAAAGAAAGATTGTCCTAAGATTATTAAAATCGGGTATAGGAAATCTTTAAGCTTCCTAATTAGTTCAGATATCTATTGATTCATGCAATAGTGAATTCTGAGATAACTAATCTTATTTGTAATTCATTTATTTGGTTTTCAAAAAACCAAGAGACTAAGTGAAGAAAGCTTCAAACAACAATTGAGGACATGCTAGTTTATATTAATTGAAAGGCTAGATCAATTTTACAAGACTTTAGTTTTGATATTTGTTTTTATTTTTCCAAATATTGAAGGAATTTAATTTCGGTGGCTTATTTTAATAAACAAGAGTACACTGTTATTTTTGGATCCTCTGTTTATTACTTATTTTGGTTATTTATAAAGACAATTTATATCATATAAGTCCATTGATCTATTCAAAGCAAGATATAATGATAAAGAGTATATGCATTTAGCTAAGAAAAGAAATGTTTTTTCTAACCAATATCACCTCTGATATTTATGCTTAAATCCTATAAACTATAATAAGATTTTAAGAAAATGATTAATGATAGGCTTGTTGACCTATTAAGATTGATCATTGTAACTCTATAAATCTTATTTAGAAAATTAATATGACGAAGATACTCTTTTTGAACTAAAAACATAACATTGTATTACATGATTTAGCGCATACAAATGTATACAAACTAATCAGTTTACATGTTATAAGAGGTTATGAGTATTCTATCAATCTTGTTGATAAATATTCATTTTATTTATGTTTGTCTAAATGCGTCATGATTCCATTGCTTTTGGTTTATTATTTTTAATTTAAATTAAACTTGATTTAATAGAATAAAATAATATAAAAAATGGAGTCTAGGGTTTCCACTAGATAGAAATATGAAAGGGCTTATTTTCTCCAAAAAAAAAAAAAGAGCAGCCATTTTATACAGATCAGAGAAAAATATTTTTTCTCTCTATTGTTGAGAGAAAAATTTTCTTGTGTTAGTTGCTTTAGTGGTGATAAAGGCACCCACACGTCATGTGCAGATCAAACTTGAGTCATAGCCTGGAAAATTATTTGGTGGCGGATCGTGATCTAAAAGGATTGGTGATGACGGATCGTGATCTAACAAGAGTGGTGGTGACGGATCGTGATCTAGGAGCCTAAATCACTTCCGCGGAAAAAGCCAAATCCAATTTTCAAGGTACAATTTATAGATTACAAATTCTTATATATTGTATGAGAGCGATCCTAAAAGTTTTTATAAAAAATTAAAAAACTGATTTTTCTCCAACAAAAAATGTATTAAATAAATTAATATTAATTAATCAAACTATATTTTGCAACATCAGTCCTAAATCAATACGGATAAAAAAACATTGTTTAAAGAATGTATCTCAATTTATTAATTTATCGAAATTATACTTGTACATATATACATACCAACCATATATTCGTATTAGTTAATCACATGATTCATGAACATGTCAAGTGTTGTTTTCAAGAGGTAGCCATGACCCATGAGTCACGACACACCATACATTCCCCACGAATCAATGATTTTAATACCCCAAATTTATTAAAGGATCCTTTTAGTTTTTTTTTTCCTTTTCTATTTATTCACAATTTGTAAGTTAGTTCCCATGGTCCCCAAAAAATAAATTAAAAAATATCTCAAATGTCAATCCTTTCTCCAATAGAAACCCTTTCAATTTGAAACTACAAATGTGAATTTTAAAGTTTCCGTAAAATGAATTTGAGTCGGGGAAAAAAATTTTTGATGTATCTTAATGTTTGACTATATATAATCAAATTATATATTCCTAATTTTTTTTTTCTTACTGGATTTCTCCCTTACAAGATTTGTTCATAATGTGTACAAAATAACAACTGGATTTAGGCTGTCAAAGCTATCAGCATAGCCTTTAATTAATTGAACTTTTTAGCATATATATATAAGATAACAACAAATAACAAGCATTTCTTAAAATAGCTGCCCAAATATTTTGGTACGGTGCATCTGTTCATTTGTGGAAACTATTAAAAAGGTCACCTTCTCCCAAGTATTATTATTTTATAGACAAGTTTTGAGAAGTTGAATTATTTTATAGACAAGTTGAATTAATTAAAAGATTTTTTTTACTATTATCTATGTAGTAAATAGAAGAGTGAAAAAAATAAATTTTTTCTCTTTAAAGATTTTTTAAATAAAAATAAATTTTATATTATTTTTGCTAAATCTTTTCATCCACAAAAATAAAGAAATAGTAGTTGGAGGCATATAGCACTCATCTTTCTTTAATAATTATGACATAAAAAATAATATAATATAGATTAAAGAGTGAGAAATTACTTTGTATTATTAAAAAGAGAGAGAAACATTGTTCCATTTGAAAAATCTTTTAGTGATACTTTTGGGAAATTTATAAAAATAACTATAAAATTTTTACTATTTTCATAATTAATACTTTAAACTTTTTTCTATCAACATTAGCCAAACACACGATTTTCTCCCTAAATTACTCTTGTGTTTGCTAACCAACCTGTCGCACGAAGCTAAGTGCGACAGGCACCTGTCGCACCAAGTTATGTGCGACAGGAGCCTGTCGCACCAATTTTGATTTTTATTATATTTGATTATTCCTAAAAGCATGTCCTGATTGTTAAAATTCATTAATGTGGTGAATGTACTTGAATTTCCTCGTCCTTTTCTTTTCCAAATAGAAGAACAGAGAAGAAAAAGGGGGTCTTGCATTTAACACAAAAAAGTTTCTGTTGATCTTATGCTCTTAAAGGGACTTTACTCATCTGGGTTTTTGGATTTTAGTCAAAAAGTTGAAAATTTTTCTATTGGGTTTTGGTTGGCGGAGAAGGGTAGTGCAGACAAGTTGTGTCAAGTTCTGGTTTGGTTTGGTTGTGAGAGGAGAAAGCTAAGAATTTGATTAACTGGGCCCCCTCCTTGGATGCAAAATTTTGTTTTCCAATTCTGGGGATTTTGTGTAGATGGCTTTAAGGGTTGGATGTGATGGATGTTGATTAGCATTCGAATGGGATTTGGGGGAAAGTGTGAGAACTACTAGTGTTGTGGATTTTAAGAGTGTGGTAATTGTGCGTTTATGTGAATTATGATCAATCAAATACTAAAGAAGCTTCCTCGAAAGTCATCTAAGACAGGTGATAATCGTGAACATGGCAGAAATTCAGTTACCTATTCCATTGCTTCCACCGGTTCAAGAAGCAGTGATTTGGGGAAAAGTAAATTTAGGAATTTGGGAGTGTTGGCTGCCAAGAATGACTTCGGGAAGCCGCCGGCGACAAGTGAATAAGTTGGGAGTGAATTCGGCGGGGACAGAGAGAGAGAGAGAGGAAGGCGAGGAAGAGGAGGAAGGAGAGGAAGAGGAGGAAGGAGAGGGAGAGTTATGGGAGGGGTATTTTCGGTACTAGGGATGATTATTGGCTAATGTTGATAGGAAAAAAATTGAGGGGTTAGTTGTGAAAATAACAAATTTTTTTAGGTTGTTTGTGTAAATTTCCCAATACTTGTAGTTCTCAAGACGTGATAATACATGTAAGGAAAATTTACAATGGTCCACATGTTTGTTTTGTCTTTTTTAAAAATACACAAACACTTTTTTTTTCAGCGCGCCACCTGAAGTTTGCTTTTTGTTGCATTCGTCCACTTCCGTCTAATTTCCGTTAGTGGATTTAACGGAATGTTAACGAAATGACCTTTTTACCCCTCAAAATTACAATTTAACCCAAAATAAATGGAAATTGGAGATAAATTGGATGGATTTAATTTTTTTCAAAGGTGGATGCTAGAAACTGGAGGAAAATAGTGTTTGTTGCTTGCTAAATTTCGAAAATTTGTATTTATTTTTTTGAAAGAAAAAAATAAATACAAATTTTCGAAATCTAGCAAGCAACAAAAACTATTTTCCTCCAAAAAAAATAAATACAAATTTTCTAAATTTAGTAACAAACATTATTTTCCTCCAATTTCTAGCATCCATCTTTGAAAAAAAATTAAATCCATCCAATTTATCTCCAATTTCTATTTATTTTGGGTTAAATTATAATTTTGAGGGATAAAAAGGTCATTTCGTTAAATTCGCTAACAGAAATTAGACGGAAGTGGATGAATGCAACAAAAAGCAAACTTCAGGTGGTGCGCTGAAAAATAAAAAAGTATTTGTGTATTTTTGAAAAAGGCAAAACAAACAGGTGGACCATTATAAATTTCCCTACATGTAAAAGTCATTTTTTTAATTAACAAAATATAAAATAAATTTTTTTAAAATAAATTTTCTTTCTATTTTTTTTTAATTTGGTGTGCTATTCGAAGTAATTTTAAAAACATCTAATTATAAATTTTTTGAGTTCGATTTTACTAGTTATTATGCTTATTGTCGGAGGCCAATTTGACCTAATAAGGAGAAGACACGTTTCGAGTATAAGAATGAATAAAATAATGAAGTAAACATGAGCACAATCCTATAAGAGAAAGGGAGTGATCTAATTAAAATCAGAAACAGACTTTTGAGAGGGCAAAACAAAAAAGAAAAGGTACAGAAGGAATAAAACAAAGAGAGGACACTAGGATTGCCCTAGAATGTCTTCTTAGGATTCAGAAGCTGACTCCTTGTATCCCTCATGGCAGCTGGTTTTATTATCCTATGAGTCACCTCTGCACATTGAAATGGACATTGCCTTTATTTTCAAAATTAATTAGGAGTGCCACCGTTAGAAGGATCTCTTTCTGGGTGCCCCTGATTTTTTTCTATCAAAATAATTAAAGTCTAGAGGACCAACTACTCCACAAAAGGACTAAAATGGCGTATTAATTAGTTTTTCTTCTTTTTTATCATTCAAATGTTATGCATTTACTTACTACATGTGTGATTCTAATGCCAACCCAAAACTACTTATATCATTGTCTTTGGGCCAGTTTGGAATTGCGGAGGCTGATGAAATAAGTTGTTTGTGCTGTGCAGATAAAATAAGCTGCTAATTAAAAAAGTAATTTGACATTTGGGAAACTGTGTTGTTGCAGTTGCTGTGAATTTGAAAAGTAGAGTGTATGTGTTTGGTAAATTTTATTATGAAAGTGCTGTTTTATTATATGATAACCAAAATAGATATAAGTTTTAATTACTTTTTATTTTTAGAATATGTTTAATAAAATTATTTAGACATATCTTTTTTCTTAAATATGTAAAATTATATTAAAAACTCAATTAAAAAAATCTAAAGAACTTTATAATCTGTTACATAAAATATGATAAAGATAAAGATATGATTTATATATTAGGGTTTATTGATAAATAAGATATAATTATCTTTTTATTAAAATCTAGGGTTATAATAGGAATTTTAAAAAGGTATGGTAGCTTATTAAATAAGCTGCTTATGAAAAACAATTCCCTACCTGCTTTTAAAAGTTTCTAATAAAATTGAGAAAATTATTAAATAAGTTGCTTTTATAAAATTTACCAAAAACTATTTTTATCAAAAATTATGAAATAAGCAGCTTATTGAATTTCAACCGCAATCCCAAACGGGCCCATTGTCTACAACTAATTAATTAATTTAAGTAATGACTTAATTTTCTTGTCAAATTGCACATAATGTGTTGATTGCTAAATCTTATGAGTTAGATACATGCACATTACAATCAAAATCAAGCATATGTAGACTTAGGTAGTAATTGACTTTAAATAAAAATATTATTACATTGCTCCAAATGCAAAATTTAATCAAATTTAATATAATGATATTTTTTTTTAAAAGATAAGAAAATAAATTAGATCGTTTAGAAAGTTGATTCTGTTAGTTGATCTCGTATTTGTTGCATGAAGATTTGATCCATTGGTCCAAAGAAGTTGCCTGCATTTGTCAATTGATTCAAATTTGCACTGCTATTTTCCAACTCAACTTTTTCATTGTCGAACTCTAAAAGTAGTGATAATTTCTGAAAAAAAATTGTGTATCCTAATGCATGTGATAACAATCTTTTATGTGTATCGCAATGCATGCGATAACAATCTTTGTATGAGCATCAAATGGATATGGCAGCTTCCCCTTTAAAATTGGAAAGCGAGCACCAAAAGTACATTTAGTAACATTCCTTAATTTTATATGACTATGGCTGAACATCTCTTGTTTCCCTCTAGCCCGACCGCCGTTATAAAAATTATTCAAGAAATAATGTACATGATGATATAGTGCCATAAATCCCTTAGCATGTATATATGCTACATCAACTAAATAGCATTTTTCTAGGTTCAATAATCACTAAAAGTCAATTATTAGAAAAAAAAATGTTTGATAATTATATAAAGGAAAAAGATTACCTGGTGGTGGCGTTGGAAAATTATGTCTTGAATAACGAATTGTTTCTGTCAAGACTCTTGAATCATGTGTTATTCTTCACATCCAACAACAATGTATTTAAATATCATGTCTAAGTCACAGATTGCCACGAAATTTTGTGAACATTCCCTTCTTCCACGACCTCTATATGACACTTGCTTATTTATTGGAATACGTGCATGAATGAGGTTTTCATCTATTGCACCAATAGCACCCTACACAAGCAAAATTATTAATATGAGAAATATATTTATCATTGAAAACGATAATTTACCTTAAATATTTCCAGTAGCATGTGATTAGTTATGCCACTTAAATCATCGTAGAATGAAGGAGGAGCAATAATTTCTTTCGAGAACTTCATCATGGATACTAAGACCTCATCAAGTATTTGTGCATTGTTTGAGTGTTGAAAAATATCTCTTACAAGCTGATTACGAAGATTGTAACTAATTATCATCACGATCATTGCCATTTTTTGTTCAACAAACACATGCTTGTTAGGCAATAGCCATTGTTTACCATCAAGAATTGACATAATAAATAAACCCATTCATCTTCATTCATATTAATTCACAACATGTAGTAGATGGTCCATTTAAAAGCTCTTTAGTAAAATTTGAACCTATAATTTTTTAAGCTAGCACTCTTTTAATATTTACCTGCATTAATAAATCAAGTATCAATATAACCAATCATTTCCATAGCAATTTCTTAACCTTGTATTTTTTTACCATCACTTCTTTCACTTAGAGCTTCCACAGAAATATCTAAAAAAAGAAAAAACAACCACAAATAACAATATCTAAATTTTTTATACTCCGTCGTCATTTAACTATTATAAGAACATGACAATTTATAAAGAAATAATAATAAGCTTGTGAAAAAAGTAAATAAATAAATAAAATTAACGTAATCATCAAATCACCATATAATATGTTTCAAAGAAAACATATTGTCAAAATTCAACAAGCATAATAAAAAACTTTAGGTTCAAGAGATGTCAATTTAAATAAAAAAGATTCCCACCCTATTTTGCTAAACTTTGAATCCACCATATTCATTCTTTGTCATTCTCCATCTCCATCTCCATCTGCACCTCTCTGTATTCTTTGTCATTCCTTTTCTATGAGTTAATGTGCCATAAACTTTGAATCCACCAGTTTGTGCTTCAGCATCAATATAACGACTGCTAAAAGAAGTAATATTGACATTGATTTCTAAGTTCCACATCAAACTTCCACATCAAAGGTCAACATTCCTTTGCTGGACGCCATTAAACAAATACCTTCTTATGCTAAATTTCTGAAATATTTGTGCACGGTGAAAAAGAAACATAAAGTACAAAAGAAAGCTTTTCTGGCAGAACATGTAAGTTCCATTCTCTCAACCAATAGTGCTTTAAAATACAAGGATCCTGGTTGTCCAACTATTTCTTGCATTATTGGGGATCATAAAATTGGACATGCTCTACTTGATCTTGGTGTTAGTGTTAATTTGCCTCCTTACTTAGTGTACCAACAACTCAATCTCGGTGAGTTAAAACCAACTTCTACAACTCTTTTACTTGCTGATAGATCGATTAAAGTTCCAAGGAATAATTGAAGATGTATTAGTCCGAGTCAATAAATTCATATACCCTGTGGATTTTATTGTTTTGGAAACGAAACCAATTGCTAATGAATGCAAACAACTTCCTGTTATATTGGGTCGACCATTTTTAGCTACTACTAATGCTTTGATTAATACTAGGAATAGAGTAATGACTTTATCTTTCGGCAACATGACATTGGAATTCAATGTGTTCAACATGTGTAAACAACCTCTCCACCAAGAAGATGATGATAATGAGAATGAGGAGATTGACATCATCGAGCCAATCATTGAGGAACACATTTATGATGAGAATTTTCAAACTCTGTGGAAATTTATTTTGCTGGTTCTTTTAAATCAAGTAAAGAATTAAATTGTGATACTGCTAACATATGTTCTACACTTGATTCTATGCAGGTACTTACAAGTGACGATGACCAATCGAACTTTGAAGATACAGTACAACCTGAAAAACCAAATGAAGAGGAAGCACCAAAGCTCGAATTAAAGCTTTTACCAGAAGAATTGAAGTATGCCTATCTTGGAGAGCAGTAGACATATCCAGTGGTAATTTCTTCCCAGCTCATGCATGATCAAGAAGGTAAGTTGTTATTTGTGCTAAAAAGACATAAAACTGCATTTGGTTGGACCTTAAAAGACATAAAAGACATTAATCCTTTAATTTGCACACACCGAATACACTTAGAGGAAAATGCTAAAACAACTCGCCAACCACAAAGAAGACTAAACCCTCACATGAAAGAAGTGGCAAAGAATGAGGTCCTTAAATTACTAGATGTAGGAATTATCTATCCTATCTCTGATAGTAAATGGGTAAGTCCAACACAAGTAGTACTAAAGAAATCTAGAATAACCGTTGTAAAAAATGAAAAAGGTGAACCAATCCCAACACGAATTCCATCTAGTTGGCGCATGTGCATTGATTACAGAAAATTAAATGATGCCACTAGAAAATATCATTTTCCCCTTTCATTTCTAAACCAAATTCTCGAAATAGTAGTTGGACATCTCTACTACTGCTTTCTTGATGACTACTCTGGCTATTATCAAATCCCTATAGCCTTAAAAGATTAGGAAAAGACCACATTCACATGCCCATTTGCAACATTTGCATTTAGGAGAATGTCCTTTGGACTTTATAATGTTCCTACAACATTTCAAAGGTGCATGCTAAGCATTTTAAGTGACATGGTTGAAAATTGTCTAGAGGTTTTTATGGATGATTTAATTGTATTTGGTAATTCTTTTGATACATGTCTTGATAATCTAGAAAAAAAATTTAGAAAGGTGCAAAGAAAAATAACTAGTTTAAATTGGGAAAAAGGTCATTTCATGACCACTTCTGGAATTATCTTGGGTCATGTTGTATCTTCAAAAAGAATTGAAGTTGACAAAGTCAAAGTTGAAATCATTTCAAAATTACCCTCACCAAAGATAATTAGAGAAGTCTGTTCCTTTTTAGGACATACAGGATTTTATAGGAGGTTTATAAAAGACTTTAGTGTCATATCTAGACCACTTTGTAACCTCCTAATAAAAGACACATTTTGAATGGACTAAAGATTGTCAACAAGCTTTTGAAAGAATAATTACTCTTTTGACATCAGCACCAATAATGCGACCTCCTTATTGGTCTTTACGTTTTAAGCTAATGTGTGATGCTAGTGATTATGGCGTTGGCGTTGTTCTGGGTCAAAGAAAGGAAAGTAAGTCATTTGTCATCTATTATGCAAGTAGAACTTTGAATAGTACTCAAATGAATTACAGTACAACTGAGAAAGAACTACTTGCTGTAATATTTGCATTGGATAAATTTCATTCGTATTTAATTGGTTCATCCACTATTGTTTATTCTGATCATGCTGCTGTGAGATATTTAATGTCAAAACAGGATGCCAAACCAAGGTTGATACGATGAATTTTGCTACTTCAAGAATTTAACTTAACAATTAAGAACAAAAAGGGCGCTGAAAATGTTGTTGCAGATCATCTTTCAAGACTTACGAACGAGTCTTCAATTGAAACAACTCTCATAAATGATTATTTCCCTGATGAATTTTTATTTTCTATAAACAAAGTGTCTTGGTATGCTAATATTGTTAATTATCTTGCAACATGTGAAATGCCATGTGACTGGAGTTCCCAAGACAAGAAGAAATTCTTAACAGAAGTGAAAAGTTTTTACTGGGATTATCCATACCTGTTCAAGTACTGCCTGATCAAATTTTTCGAAGATACATACCAGACGACGAGGTAAGTAGGGTCATTCAATTTTGTCATTCTGAAGCATGCAGTGACCATTTTTCTTTAAAAAAGACAGCTGCAAAAATATTGTAGTGTGAATTTTATTGGCCTACATTATTTAAAGATTCACATGTATTTGTAAAGTGTGTAAGAATTGTCAAATGGTAGGGTCTATTTTAAAGTGAAACATGATGCCTTTAAACCTCATCCTTGTCATTGAAATATTTGATTGTTGTGGAATTGATTTTATGGGCCATTTTCCATCATCATTTGGATTTGTATACATTTTGGTTGTTGTTGATTATGTTTCAAAATGGATCAAGGCGATTCCTTGTCGGCACAATGATCACAAGATTGTGATCCGTTTTTTAAAAGAAAATCTTTTAAGCAGATTTGGAATACCTCGAGTCATTATCAGTGATGGAGGTAAGCATTTTTGTAATAAGCCATTTGAGTCTTTAATGAAGAAATATGGAATTACACATAAAGTTGCTACCCTTTATCACCTTCAAACAAGTGGTTAAGTTGAATTAGCAAATAGGGAGATAAAACAAATTTTAGAAAAGACAGTTAATCCAAACCGTAAAGATTGGTCTCTTCGACTAACTGATGCACTTTGGACATATCGTACTGCTTTTAAAACATCTTTAGGAATGTCACCCTATCGGCTTGTTTTTGGAAAATCTTGCCACTTACCATTTGAACTTGAACATAAATTATTCTGGGCCATTAAATCTTTTAATTCAAGTCTTGATGATGCTGGTAATATGGGTAAATTGCAATTAAATGAACTTGAGGAATTAAGGAATAATGCATATGAGAATTCAAGAATTATTAAGGCAAGAACCAAATTATTTCATGACAAAAGAATTTTTTGAAAAACATTTGAAATTGATCAAAAAGTGTTGCTTTATAATTCTCGACTTCATTTATTTCCAAGGAAGTTAAAGCCAAAGTGGAATGGTCAATTTGTTGTAAAAAAATATGTATCCATATGGAGCCGTAAAAATTAAGAATCCAAAGGATGGTGTCACATTTAAAGTTAATGGTCAAAGATTGAAACCATAAACCGCGTGAAGCAGATACCGAAATCAATTTGAGTGACCCACTAAATTTTAACTAAGCCTTTTCATTTTAACTTTTTATAAATTTGATTTACTGTTACTTTATCGTTTGATTTTTTTTCCTTTTCCTTATGCCTTGAATGGAGTGCATTGCATTGTCTTTAATTGTGTGTTGTTTGACAATTGTTTTTTAGCTCACCAAATGAGTACCTCCATGAGAAGTTTCCTTTTCGAACATCTTAAAGAACTTTTACATGTAAAATTTCACTTGAGGAAATTGATCAAATTTTGTAAATCACATCCCATTTGGGATCTACAACCACCAGAGTTAGTATCACACGTGAAAGATCTAGAAAGACAACTCAAGGAAATAGAAGATGGTAGTATAATCTGCAATTGGAGCTGGAGGTAAATTCAATAAAAGGACGAAGGTGAGTTATATTTCTTGTATGTTTTTGTTTTATTTTGTTGTTCTTCTTTATTTTTGATTTGATTTTGCAGATTTGATTCATTTTATTTTGATTCACTCTCCCGTATAAATGACGGATAACGGTACTCCATGACTTTTTAAGTCAGTATTCTCAGTTTCCCACAATAACTGAACCTCAATGTCAAGTATGGAAGAAATACAACGAAAATTGCATCAACGTTTTCCTTTTCTCCCTCAAAATGCTCTTAAGAAGATTTACAAAATTCGTTGTGAACGACTGCATTTGTTAATGATCAATGAGATTCCTGCTGACATTCGCTGGTTAATTGAAGCAAAGGTCCGACTGGTAGGTGAGTTTTCTGATCCATTCATTTCCTACATGTCTGGTTTTGGTTAAAGTATATTTGCTAAGAAAATAAGAGCTAAGCGACTTACCTCTGAATGTTCTCACTGTGTAAGACTTGCTTGCAAAAAGTCACGTTGTAAAACTTTAGGAATGGTTTCTGTAAATCGTGAAGATAAAATCAAATTCGTTAAGGATGACATGAGTAAACAATCGTTGGATGATATCTTACGATCTCTTGAGACGCATATGAGCGAATATGTTCAACGTGAAATTCAAAGTTTGTGGAAGCTATTCCAAAAGGAAAGTGCACAGTTTAGTCTTGGGAATCTGACTCTAAAGGACCATGTTTGCCAGTTTATAAGAAAACTGGATGGGAAGCTTATCCTCGACCTATAGAGGGCGTTCAAGCCATTACTGGACGTAAAACCAAAGGAAGATGTGAGACACAATCACAATTACTAGTAAATATCCTTTTATTTTACTGTTCTTTTATCTTTTGCATTATTATTATTATTGTTTTTTATGCGACTTTATATATTTAATCACTGTTTGCTTTCTCTTTTCGCTGTTTGCCTTTGAATTATTAAGCTAAAAGCTTCACACGTCATTTGACAAACACACCACCCCATTTACAGATGTATATCATTATATCCGTCACCAAGATTCTTAAATAGAAGCTCCTTTTCAAGCACTCACAAATTGTTTCTTTTTAGAATTATTATAATGCCAGCAACTTCAAGCAGTCAACTTAAAAACAGTTGTGTACTTTCTGGATTTCGCTATGGAAAGTAGAAAGAGTTCGTTCAGCAGTCATAGATCTTGGTCATGCTATAGTAGAGAGGAAACTACATCTTGTATATGGAGGAGGTGACCGAGAGTTATCAAAGCTTGTCTCTGAAGCTGCTTTTGTTCGAGGAAGCCAAGTGCTAGGCATCATTCCAAAAGCTTTAAAACCTTTAGGATGTCTACCATACCCACCAACTGGAGAAGAGTTAGTTGTCTCAGGTATGCAAGAAAGAATATTCGAAATGTTAAATCACGCTGACGCTTTCATTTTCTTGCTAGGAGATCTTGCAACTTTAGAGGCGCTAATTGCATTTGCTTCTTGACCCATTTAAATATTCATAAAAAATTCATCGATTTGTTAAATGTTAATAACTTTTATGATGGCTTAATAACATTTCTTAATCATGCAATTAAAAATTATTTCATTCCGCCCTCAACAAAAAAAAAAAAATCTTCATTTGTGCTCCTACTGCTAATGAGTTACTTCGTCTTTTGCAAGTTTACAAACCAGAGCTAGATCTCATGACTTTGGCGTTGGATTGGGCAACTGATGACGATGGTAGTAACTCTCATAAAAAGTGTAAATTAGATTTAACTCTCCGTTTGTAAATATTTCCAGCAGTGGCCAGGTAATATCTTGTAAACTCTACTCCTTTCTTTAGACATTGAGGACAATATCTCCTTCAGGTTGGGGGGAGTGAATAGTTGATAATTGTGGAATGTCTCAGTCCTGGTGATGTTTTTACTAATTTTTGTTGTAAAGACTAACTTTGGATAAAAATTAGAGTCGAAGATGACAGAATATAGAATGTAGTGTCTCTAGAAATGCATCTTCTTAAGTTTAGTATTCTGTTTCCCAAAAAAAATTATTTTCTAACTTTTTGTTTTCTGTCTTTTTCTCTTTTTCTCTTAATCATCTCCCTTAAGTTTCCACAATCAGTCCCAATTTTTTAGTGTTTCTTTAACAAAAAAAAAGAGTTTTTTTTTTCGGTGTAATCTTTTAACATTGGATAACATGATGATTTTTAAATTTTGGTATTTGTATTATCTTTGGCCTTGAGTTATGTTACACTATGTTTTCCCCTTTGCATGTTGAAACGTAAATTGAGAAATTGGATGAGTAAAATTGATTAAGTCATTTGGAGGAATTTACATGTTATGAAAAGTCCAAGCGAGTTTTTGAGCCTATTATCCTTAGAGAGTAACCTTGTTTGCCTATACAGCTTCACAATTTATTATACAAGATCTCAATATTTTCTTTTAAAAAAAGTGAAAAAAAGAGAAAGTTTGTGCCGCCGCATCTAAAAGTCCATTGAATTAGTGGATATGAAAGATTATTTAAAGCCCTAAAAGATGACAGAATGCCATCTTTGATCCGTTTGAGTCTTTCTAGCCAACCCTATTATAAAGAATCCATAGTTAACCCCTTTGAGCCTTTAAAAAAAAAAAACTTTTCATTTGATAACATATTATCTTATCCCACTCCAATGTGGAGTATCACCTTATATTTTATGTTTTTCCACCACCCAATTATGTTTGAAAATAGGGATGATTATGTATTACTAATAATGGTATTATGAAAAAAAAAAGAAGAGGATATATATATAAAAAAACAAAAAAAAACAATTCCAAAAAAAAAATACCTTGTAATTTCCAAAAAGTTCCTTATTTTTCAAACATATATTTTTGTTTTCCCTATTACCTTTTTTGTTAGCCATAACCCTAACCTACATTACATCCTAATAAAAATCTTTCTCGATTTTTTAGAACTATAATTTGAAGTAAAAGCTAGTAATATGGATTAAAAGATGTGGTGATGCATAAAAATAAAAATAAAATTTGCTACTAATTTCTTGGACTTGAGAACATTTTATTTCTAAGTTGGGGCATTATTTTTTCATCTTGGTAAGAGCGTGTGATATTGTTTTATTATTCTCTCAAATCTACCATTTTAGAGTGACAATTTAATTTAGAGTATATTTTCTTTTGAGAGAGTCACTCTTAATCGTGAGATTTTGAGGTTTGATGTATTATTCTTAAAAGTGGTTTGATTAATGTAGCTCTGATAATTGATTATTTTACAGGATTTTACTGAACTGTTTTGTGCGGGTGTGATTTTCTTTCAGCTGAAGATAATGCTTATACTTTTATTTGATTGTTGTCATTAATCTGATGAAAGAAGTAAACACAATTTTTCCAAAAAAAAAGAGATTTTCAATTTGAGTTTGAAATTTTACTAAACTTTTATCGCTTAAATTGCTAGGGCCTAGCAATAAGCTAGTTGGGAGGTGTGATTGACACTAAAAAGTATACATTTAATAAGGATAAAATTATTAGTTTTTCACTTATTGTGTCGATTAATGCGCTCATTATTTCTAAATTATTTTAATACTCCCCAAATATATTTTATATTAATTTGTAATATATTAATTTTTATCTTGTAAATATTTTTCAGGAATAAAGATAGAATTGGAGTTAAAAGCGAGAACAAAGAAGGACAACTGGAGCAATTTAGAATTCATCAATCGAGGAGATGTTATTAAAAATAAAAAAATAATAAAAAAAAGGGATTGGAAAGCATGTTGGTGATGGTCAGGAGGTCATCACGCCTCCTGACCATCATGCAATTCAATATGTATATATAATATAAAAATAAAATAAAATATTAATATTAATAAAATAAAAGAAAAAAAGATGATTCCCTTGCCTATAAAAGGCAAGGGGATGCAAGCGAATGAGGAGGCCAGAAGATAGGGAGCTGAGTTCTGAGAGAGAGTGATAGGCAAGGGTGTAGCTGAAAAATTTCTTTCTTTCTTTCTTTCTTTCTTTTCTTTTTTTGTTTCCGTCTGTATCAATTTTCTTTGTAATATATTTTAAAAAGTTTATCAAATAAAAAGAGTATTGTGTTTTCTTTTAATATGAGTGGCTAATTTTATTAAACTGAGGTGAAGGGTGAAGTTCAATGTTTCAAACTAATAAATTTATTATTTTCTCAAATGAGTTTTTAAGTTTATTTATTCTTTTCTAGTTATTTTTATGTCATGTTAATTTATAAATTTCTTTGGATCTATATTGTATTTTGACATAATGTCGACACATTAATATAGTGTGGCATTTTAGGTACTTTATTCCATATTTATCCGCACATAGAATTAAATGATATAATAATTAACTGGTAAAAGTGAGGCAAAATATAAATGAGAGAGTATTAAAATTATAGTTTGAATACTGAGAGTGGATCTCGTAACCTTAGCATATTTTTAAATTGTTTTCAAATAATTTATTTTCCCCCACAATTAATTTTCTTTATTTAACAAATTGACAACTAGATTTTAAAATTTCCTGTGGTTCGACCCCGGACTCATCAGGTTATATTATAATTAGACACTCTTATACTTAAGAGTAATACACTTTTGAGTCGTGTCACTACTCAAAACGGGTGAACCTTTCGACCCAATAGTCCATAGCAAAATTGACATAGTAGGTGGAGAACATTTAATGCAAGTAGCTAGAGTTTCAAGAAGACGGCTTTAGCTACTAGATATAGGTGATACAGTAGTTGACATAGCATAGCAAGATGGGAAGCTAAATACAAGAGTGGAAAAGCAAAAAGAGTAAGAAAAAGAAGGTGAAAATGTAAATGGCAAATTAAAGTTGCTGGATATGGAATAAAATTCAAGAAAAAGCACAACACAGTCCATATAAGCTCAGAAGAGGGAGTTGATAATGGGCCAATAGTGAGCCAAGTGAAGCCCAAACACAGGAAGTGGAAATTACAGGCCAGAGAAATGAGCAATAACAATGGAAATAAAAATAGGCTGGGAGCTTCCAAACGGCTTAGTGAAAAAAAATCCTGGAAAAGCCCAAACCGTATGAAAACAAGAGTAGACAGCCCAATTGCAGCAACAACCATACACTTACATTGTAGCACACCTTCAACAAAAATGAAATTAAGCTGGGAGAATGCAGACGCAAAGAAACAAGATGCTACAACCCCAACAAATGACTTATCGGCAGAGGCTGGTGGTCAGCCCCACCGAGAGCCATGAGGACCCTCAACTGGAATGTCAGGGAGATGGGGAATGACCGGACGTTCTTAGTACTCAAAACCATTCTCTAATTGCACAAACCTCAAATTGTATTTTTGTGTGAAACCAAATTGATGTCTGTGCAAATGAACAAAGTTGGCAAATTATTGAAGTTTGATTGTTGTTTCGCGGTCAGTAGAAAAGGAAAGAGTGGAGGATTAGCTTTGATGTGGAACTTAGAAATCAATGTCAATATGACTTCTTTCAGCAGTCGTTATGTTGATGCTGAAGCACAAACTGGTGGATTCAAAGTTTATGGCACATTAACTCATAGAAAAGGAAAGAGTGACAGGCTCGAACCATAGAAAGGTCTTATTAAATAATTAATCTATGTTGATATGGCACATTAACTCATGTTTGGCGAAACTTGCATTAAGCGAGAGAATGAATGAAAAGGGAGGAAAAAGGAAACAAAAGATGTGATGTTGGCATTACTTTAACAGACATACGGATAAATGATGTGATTGTCTTAGATTAGTAGGATATTAGTATGAGAGATTAAGGTAAATCATAATTTAGAACAGTTTAATGTAGTACATGCCAAGAACAAACATTTCAACCTTTAGCAAAAACAGAGAATGGAATACAAGTAAACGAACAAACCCCATCTGGTCTACTTTAACCTTTTCTCTTTAGTTATTTTCTTTCCATTTTGTTTCTGAGTTTCACTTCACATAAAAGTGAGTAGGACCCAACAAATTAACAGTACATAAGACTGATAGTAAGAACCCTTAGGACAAAGATAGATATAACCTAAAATTATCAAATTAGAGTAATGCCAATACTAAGCCATTACTTGTGAGTTTTAATAGCTAAAGATCCTTTGCAGATTAGTAGATTGTAATAAGTCCAGAACATGGACCCAGAAATGAGGCAAGGCCGCTTGGCTAAAGAGTGGTTTGTGTATAACTTACAATAGTATAGTTTTTAAGTTGACAGAAAGCAATACGAAAACAAGAATCATTCTCTGCTAACTTTTTCCCTAGCCAAAAGCAGGCATCCACAACTACAAGAAATCAAGAATCATTAAGTAAACAGATTAGGTAACTTGTAGTTTCTTACTAACTTCTATTAATTCTCTTACATCTTAGAAACTACCCAGCAACTTTAATTACCTCACGCTATAATTAACCAAAATAAAAAATTCTTAGCTAAATATCTAAGGTAGGCAATCGCATCAGCAAGTTTAATGGCGCAACAGAAATTAATATATATGTATATTTGGAAACTAGAATGAGTCATTAATTGAAGAGATGATATATGTAGAAACCGTTGAGAAGTGGTGACAGCAAATTCAGTCCAACCAAGTTCATCACCTTGCCATTTAAGAATACGACCATCAGCGACGCCAGTGTAGGGGCCGTCTCCATTGGGATCGAAAGCAATGCTCTCAGGACCCAGAGCTCCAGTAACTTGGATGATCCTGCTACCTTCCAGATTATTATTGGATCCTTCTATGCACGGCGCACAGAAGAGGTTTCTCAGAGTAGTATTTGTTTGGTTGATTGATATAATTACAGAGACTATTGCTATTACTATTGCCGCAGATGCTACAATCTTTTTGTTTCTGTTCATGGCTGCCTGTGGGCTGTTTCTTCTTATCTTTACTTATTAGAGGACAAGAGCTTCGATTATGAGGGGGTATCTCCTCCTCTGGCTCCTAATAAATAAATTTAAATTGCTTTGAAATCGGAAGAATGTCTTTTCCATAATCATTATTATTATTATTTTCCACGAGGACAATTTATTTTGCACGATAGCTCAACAGATGTTACCGCACCAATCGAATGGCAGTACAGCGCCAATATTCTTTTTATTATTATTAGAAAAAAAAAATCGATCCCTTTAAAATTTAAATAAATGATTATATAGTTCATGCTTTCAATAAGAGATATTAAAATTCTTTTTTATTAAAATATCTTTTATCTCTATTAATTTAAAAAAATTAATTTTAATATTTTATAATAAATAAAAATATAATATTAAAAAATGTAATAATATATAAATTTTAAAAAATATCAATATTTAAAAATATTTTAATAATGTACAATCTTATATTATATTAAACTAAATTTTATAATAAATAAAAATATAATATTAAAATAAATATTTAAAATTTAAATTATTTTCAATATTATATAAAATCATTTTAATGTTATTATTATTGACCGTTGGATTCACATCAATGGCTTTCAAATTTTTCCATGAAAATTGACTGTGGACACTGTGGAGATAGATGATTCACCCTAGGGGAAACAAGAAACAAAAGCCCAAGTCTCAAGTAATTTAGCCTAATTTTAATGTCATTACAGAGATGAGTGGGATTGTTAGCACCCTCCATTGATCTCTTAAAAACCCGTTTATATAATTACAAATATTTATTAAAAGAATATTACCATAATAGACAAATAAACAGACATAGTCTAATTGAATTAGGAAATGATTTCATCTTAAACTCTTTTATACTAACTTGTAATTTTTTCACGTCGAAAGAGAAGAGTTGAAATGGGTAAAAGTATCTTATAACATTCTCAAAGAAAAAATTTTTATGACACATTTCTGACATGGTGCAATTTTTTTGGTCCCAAGAACTTTAAGCATACAGAAGAAAAGAGTGGATTCTCTTATTTCCACCATTTCTGAAGATGATAAATCAATATTATTTAAGATAATTTGTTGTAAGTTTTGTGAACTCATTACCAAAGGATCTTTAGCAATCACCCCCTCCTAACCAACATCAGATCAATCATATTACTCATATAACAATTGAGAGAATAAGTCTCAGAGGTTCATATTAAAAAATATTGAAACAAATTCTCCTTTTTAATTATGTTCATTGTGAAGATAAAGAGAAAAATATATAAGACTTTGAATTATAAGTAAATCATTGTTGAAAAAAAAAACATTAGTTTTGAGCTATAGCCTATAAACAGTCAGTTGATTCACATAAAAACAAAAAATTCAACGAAATCTTATTCATGAGAGGGTGAACAGTAAGAGAGGGATATCGAGAGTTTTGTTTACAGTTTTATGATTTGACTAAACATATAAAATATAATAATAATAAAGAAAAGAATTTGAGAAAGAGACGACGAGACTTGTAAATGCGGTTTACAATAAGGGCTAGTTTTTTCGGGACGTACAAAAGTGTTAAAAGCAATTATACGATGTTTTAAATTTTCTAGTGCTGCTTATTTAGTAGAGGGGTTTTCAGGGGTCATTAGATGGAGGTGTGCCAATAGCACCGCGATTTAGCCCAATTGAATGAAATCAAGACTTGTAAGTCTCATGTGATCTTCCACATGCTTGCACTATCGTTGCAAAGAGAATTGAGCCCATAGAGGTCAGAGGATGGGTCTGGGCCCTGGGGTTAAGCTCCAAAATTATTATTATTATTTTTTGAGAGGTCCAAAATTGTTTTCCATGCTCTACTTTTAAGTTAAAAAAAGTTATTTATAAAATATCGACAACTTTAATTGAATACTTTATTTTAATAAAAAATTATTTCTAAAACATCGACAACTTCCACATGCTTGCATTAGAATGAACCCAACCCAACCAATTCATTGATCAGGTTAAAAAAAGTAACTCAATCAACTCATTATAACCCATTCAATCCATCTAAATTTAATTGGATTGGATTAGATTAGATTGAGTCAATTAAGTTGGATGTACCTCTACCTGATGTGTTAAACGATAATTACCGATGCACATATTATTAATATTTGAGTAGTGCTACATGACCCGAATTATTTATCTCAAAAAATTATTCCAAATTATGTGATATTCATCAATTAGTTAGTGAGAATAAAACAATTTATTCACTTGGATCTTGTAAATAATTAGTAAGTAATTAATGGACGACATATATATTTGGAATGAAATTTGGGATAAAAAAATTTAAGACGTTTATCATTACTCCTAATATTTAGGAAAAAATTGACCGTTGGATTCACATCATCTGCTTCCAAAATTTTCCACGAAAAATCAATTGTGGACGCTGTGGCCTGTGGGTATAGATGATTCAGCCTTGGGGAAACAAGAAACACAAGCCTAACCCTCATGTGATTTAGCCCAATTTCAATGTCATTACAGAGATGAGTGGACTATTGGCACCCTCCATTTATGTCTTAAAAACCCGTTTGCATAATTACAAATATATATAAAAAGAATATTACCATAATAGACAAATAAACAGAGATAGTCTAATTGAATTCGGAAATGATTTCATCTGAAACTCTTTTATACTAACTTGCAGTTTTTTCACGTTGAAAGAGAATAGGTGAAATGGGTAAAAGTATCTTATAACATTTTGAAAGAAGAAATCTTTATGACACATTTTTGATGTGGTACAATTTTTTTTGGTCCCAAGAACTTTAAGCATACAAAAGAGTAGATTCTCCAATTTCCACCATTTTATGAGGATGATAAATCAATTTTATTCCAAATGATTTGTTGTAAGTTTTGTGAATCTCATAACCAAAGGATCCTTAGCAATCACCCCTCCTATTTGGATAATCAAAACTAACATCAGATCAATTAATTTACTCATATAACAATTGAGAGGACATGTCTCAAAGATTCATATTAAAAAACATTGAAACAAATTCTCCTTTTTAATTATATTCATTGTGAATATAGAGAGAAAAATATATAAGACTTTGAATTATAAGTAAATAATTGTTTTTTTTTAAGCATTAGTTTTGAGCCATAAGCCTATAAGAAGCCCATAAGCAGTCAGTTCACTCACATGAAAACAAAAAATTCAAAGAAATCTTGTTCGTGGGAGGGTGAACAGTAAGAGAGGGGTATCGAGAGTTTTTTTTACAACTTCACATATGATTTGGTTATTGACTAAACATACAAAATATAATAATAATAATAATAATAATAATAATAAAGAAAAGAAGTTGAGAAAGAGACGACGAGACTTGTAAATGCGTTTTACAGTATTGGATTAGTTTTTCAACTTACAAAGGTGTTAAAAGCAATTATACGATGTTTTAAAGTTCATAGTGGTGCTTATTTAGTAGAGGATTTCTTAGAGGCTATTATATGGAGGTGTGCCAATAGCACCGCGATTTAGCCCAATTCTTGAATGGAATCAAGACTTGTAACTCTCAAGTGATATTGCACATGCTTGCACTATCGTTACAAAGAGAATTGAGCCCATAGAGGTCAGAGGATGGGTTTGGCCGTCTGGGGCTTTGGGGTTAACCTCCAAAATTATTATTATTATTATTTTCTGAGAGAGGTCCAAAATCGATTCCCATGCTCTTATTTTAAGTTTAAAAAAATATTTATAAAATATCGACAACTTTAATTGAACACTTTATTTTAATAAAAAATTATTTCTAAAATATCCACACTTACTTTATTGTGGAGGACAAGAGTTCATCTAAGTACTGTAATGAAACAAATTTCCATGAACACCAATAACTTAAACTCCAGTTTCTTTAAGTTAAATTTTATGATTCTTATACTTCATTAATTTCTCTAACAGCTAAGTTACATAACCCTCTATTTCTCTACTCCTCCCTCACAACTTTGTAATCGCTTTCTTCAACAAACCATTTGGTCTAAACTCTGGAAATTGATGATGCTCCAGAGTCCCTCTAAACCTCACGTGCTTTGTTAAAAAAAAAAAACCACATGAAAATAAAAGTAAACTTAAGAAATACAAGTACCTCCAAAAAGAATTATAACTCCAGAAAATAGGGGTTAAAAAAATAAAGCAACGTGTGTGTCCGAGTCACAATAATGGACACTTGGCGAACCCTTTAAGATAATGAATTTATTTCGAGACTTGTTTATGGAAGTAAGGTATCACTAACAATTTTAGACACATAAAAATTTTGATAACTTTACTATCCCATTAAATTCTCTCTTTTATTGTTCTACTTGCATGCTTTCTTACAAATCCTAACTTGAGTTTTGGATAGTCTTTACAAGTCCGTCTCCATGCATTTTCATTTAAACTCTTAGGACAGAAGAGTAAATCCAATTAGTGAAGGTAAAAATCAGTCCCTTCACAAGCAAAGAAAGGTTACAAAAGCCTCGATCAAGTGTTCTCTAAATAAAACCCCTTGATCTGCAACTTAATCAGGTCAAATCGGATCCACGATGCGGAAGATGCAACAAATGGCAAGTGTCAATCATAAGTTTAAAAACAATTAAAAGAAGTAGGGCTTGGAAGACAGCCACCATTAAGTATGTCAATTTAGAATATTTCAATACATCATTTCTCAAATAGTTCATATGATATTGTAAGATTCCTGCTTATTCTCTTTTACCATACTTTATTGTAAGAATAATTCTTCATGATGCTCATCCTCTTTTACTATATTATAATTGGCTGTCAAAACAGGTAGAATTTTTCAATTATTTAAAATATAATCACTTTCCACATGAATCCCACTTACCAAGCCAAGTCAAAACAAGGAAAACTAAAGAGAAAATCAAATAATTGTTTTATGCAATAGTTTCGTACGAATAAGTTCATATTTTACGAGGCGATTCAGAATCTAAAACTTCACATTGTGAAAGTTTTAAAGTTAAAAAAAAAAACCCTTTATGTTAACTAATCCATTAAAAAAAAAAGGAAAAAGGCCTTTAGATACCCACCATTTGAGAATAATCCAAAATATAGATTTTTCTTTTCCATATTCTGGTGACGAGTTGATGCAGCTTAATTGGTCTTTTCTAACAACCCCTCTCTTTCAATGACTATCACACCTACGAAATTCAAACAAGAACAGAAGAAGACAAAAAAAAAAAAAAGGAAGGTTAGCTTTCAGTAAATGTTTAACAAAAAAATAACTTTAATTTTGCAAAAGGAAATCAATAAATTCTTATGCATGCTTTTTCTAATCAAAGACAGAGAAATTCCGAATCTAAAATCTCAAAGATTAAACATAAATACATAAATACAATAATTTTTCACAGTTGGAAAAAAAAAGACATAGCTAAATACCAAAAATAAAAAGAATCTAGATGTATACTTAATGTTTAATAAATTGTACGCAATTAATTTTAACTCCTAAAAAAAAAACACAATACACTACGTTATCTAAGAAGAAGTTATTGAAAAAAGAATTCACAATTAATTGAGATTTGTTTGGAAAGTTTTTGTCAACTGATGAAGACATGAACCGCAACTTTGACCATTTTTTAGAATAGAGAACAACAAATTAAACTAATAACATTCATTTTAGCTTAATGTGTTTGGGATGAAAAAGGGAGCAAAGGTTAATGTAGTCTTAGGCAATTTTTTAAGGGACTAATAAAATTGTTATAGACATTTAAAAAAATTAATTTTATGTTATTTTTTGTGACAATTTTTAAAATATGCCTTTATTTACAAAAGAAAAAAAGGATTGATACCAGAAAAATAAATTTAATTCTTCTTAAAAATATAGTTATATACGTCCATATATTATTATTTGCCGAGCCATCTTTTAATGTGTCAAAAAATTTATCTCTCTTGACAATCCATTTTTATTAAACCGACTTATGCATCGCTAAATTACATGATAAATTTTGTTTGTCTTACCCAAAATCGAAATGAAAGAAAAGGGTATTTTGGCCTTTTTGAAAAAAAACTCGAACAGCTGTGATGAAACTACAGGACAGAGGTCTTTTTCAAAAAATGTAATGACCCCCTCCCAGGATGAATAAAAAGCGCCAACCCGTAAGCGCGTGGTTCCTCAAGTGAACACCAGTTCTGCTAAAGTGAACACCAGTTCCGCTAAATCTCTCTCCCAAATATCTTCCAATCCGATCTGAAAATAAACAGCTGCAAACGTTTTCCGATGGCCGCCGAGAACAAAACCAATCTGCCCTCTGCCTCTGTTGACGCGATCCCCAAGGACGCCTTGGCCGATGAGTCTGTGAAGGTCGAGAAGTGGGGTACCACCGAGGTTTTACCTTTTCAAGCCACCGCAAGAGCTCCCAATCGGTCCGATGCTCTCAAGACGGTCTCTGATATGCTTGAAAGCAGGGGGGTCAAATTTGTTGACCTGAAGACTGAGAAGAATGGCTCGATCTCGATGAATTTCGAGTTGCCACATGTCGGTGAGCCGGAGATCGTTGTTGCCGATCAGCATCAGCCGCTTCCTAATTCTGAATGGGAGATGCAGAAAGTCATCCGCTTCCTCAACGCTACCATGGACATTGAGTTTCCTGGAGGAGACAATAAGGTGATGGTGGTGAAGGTGTTCAATCTACCGCCTGAGATTGAGAAAAAGGATGTGGCGACTAAGGTTGAAAATGGCAAGCTAGTTATCGAGCTGAACACTGTGCAGTCTGTGCTTGAAGAGTACGGGAAGATCAAGAAGCTTGCCGAGTTGCCGGTTGATGCGACTGGGAGTGCGATCTCGAGTTTGATGGAGGGTCAAACCCTCACTGTCACTATTGCTCTTGAGAAACCGAAGCCGGAGGAGAAGCCCAAGTCAAGCTCAAAGATTTGGCGATTTGCAAAGGGAGCCCTGACTAAAGCAGTGCCAGCCTGTTTGGTTATGTGTGGCAAGGTGGTGTTGGATGAAACGAATAATGATGAACCCAACGCCGAGCAAGAATGAAGGACGGTGCTAAATTAGCTTCCATACGCCTCATGCTGTTGTGTGTTAAAGATGAGGAGGTTTGAATAAATTCTAGAAGAGATATAGCTCTTTGTTTGTTTTCTATATTAGGAAACTTTTTTAGTGTTTTTTCTTCTTTTCATTTGAAAGAACTTGTTTTACGCAAAATAGAGAGAACTTGTGTTAAAGAGTCTGGAAACCTGTTTTCTTCATTGTGTTACAAACTATTGGCAGGTGCAGATGTGGGTGGGTGGGGTTTACGTTTACAGCATTTTTGTATTTGTTGTGTGAGTGCAGCATTAATTGATGCAACATCTCTTTTCCATTTTGTTAAATGTGCTTTGATAAAATTATATTCTTCAGCTAACTAATTTACATAACATGGTGAAGCTTATCCAGAAAATCTTTTATTGGAAATTAAATATGGTAGTTACTGTCTGTCAAATTATCTTTTTCTTTGGTGATGTTGTTTAGTAGCTATAGATATTGTACATTACCTTCATCCTTCTGCTAGAAATTGGATTTCACCAAACAAACGTTACAAATTTAATGCACTTTGATATATTCGCTGTTTTGGAAATGTTGAGATTAGACATTAATCATGATTTGATTTGATTTGATTTGTGGTAGTGAAAACTCATTTGAAACCATAAATGGTTAAAATGTTTTTGAACTCTGATACTAGCTCTTTAATGTCAGTGTGTCATTTATTATTGATTGATTGTTTTACTGAAAGATTGAAGGTAATATAGACCGTATAAAGGGCAACAATGCCAGATATGCTCAGGCTCTGATGTACCCGTTGCCCCATAACCCTGAAAAATTTTATTTTTGCGCCTTGTACTTTGTCTGGCTTAGCTTTGATTTGGGAGATTTTGCCTACAGGTGAAAATATAGAGATGCGTGTTGATATTCAAACCGAGCCAGACGACCAAATTTGCTGACAAACAAGCAAAACAGTACCATTTTTTGCTGGCTCTCATTCACAACCGATATCAGCCAGCCAAAAAAGGGACTGTTTTGCTTGTTTGTCAGCAAATTCGATCAACTGACTCGGTTTGATTATCATTTTCCTATAAAGGTAGTCTTGATAATTGCAGTTTGGTGCATTGAGTAGTCTTACATATTAAAGGTGGTCTGCGAACCCGCTGATATGAGTGTTTGAGGATAATGATAAAGGTCTGTCAGTGTCTTGATGGCGAAGGAGCTGTTTAAGGTTTAAGTTGACTTTTGAGGCTCCCGAAGCTTGTATAAGTGTCAGGTTGGTTGCAAAGGCTTATAGGCATGAAAAGCTATGTCTTTAAGGTAGTTTTGAGAGTGGTGGCTACTGAAAATTCATTGGAAAATTAGCTAATATATGAACCAACGGATTATATTGTTGTACCAGTTTCTTGAAGTCCAGGAGATTGAAATTAGGGTTTTTGCAGGTTTGGTCAAGAATTGAGGGCTGTTTCTTGATCAAGGACAAGAGTTTTATATATGGTAGAACGCTAAAGGTGTAAGATGGTTAAGGAAAGTTTTGTGTAATCGGTGAAATATCTGAACGAAAAGTGGGGGAAGACCTTTGTTGATAGGAATCATATCCCTATATGGTAACTCAAAACCTAATGGCAGTTTTGTGTAATTGTTGAAATGTATGAACTAATACTGATGGAATACCTACATTTATAAGTTTAGGAGATGAACCTATAAGATAGCTCGAAACCTAATTAAGCGACAAGAGGTAGGGATATCGGCTAGTAATCATGATTTTCATTTTCTCTGTAATGTATCAGAAGATCACTTTCATCCACAAGATAGGATTTGTGCCCCCCTAGTATATGCTTTGCCGACAGCTATGGATGAGAAGAGAAGTTGCAGATAGAATTACTGTTTAACTACAGCATAAATTATGTAGAAGTCTAAACTGCATTCTGCATGCATTGATATTTTTCTTTGGGATATTATGTAGTAGCTATAGATATTTTGCATTACCTTTCATCTTTGTGCTAGAAATTGGATTTCACCGAATGAATGCAATAAGAAATTATTGTACTTTGATATTCTGTTTTGGAAGGGATGAGATTGGACATTAATCTTGATTTGATATGTGGTTGTTTTCAAACGGAAGTAGAATTAACATGGCTGGACAGTTTAATACATGATCATGTTAAAGTTAGCCAATTGCCCTGACTCTTTTATCCTTCTGCACTTATGAGTCTAAAGCCATGTCATTACTCTACTGGGATAAATTAGATGAGTTTCACTGCTGGGTTTATTTATTCAGTACAGGATCGAGAGTGTTTAGTTACCAGTCAAGCTACATGCATACATATGGTTTGTGTTTTTTAAAGTGGAGCCTTCTTTGAAGATAATGACAGTACAGTCTTCTTTGACTGAAAGGAATTGCATGTTCTTCCACAACTTTGGTGTATGTTAAACTTTCAATATCCATTTAAGATAACTACAAAATTAAAGGGGCTGTTTGAAGAGGTACATAGTACTTGCTAGGAAAGCATCCATTTAAACAACAGATTGATCATTTAAGTGACTTTGTCTTCGTTCGAAGTTGCCGTTAGAGCTTAATCCAACGGTTGTTTAAGAAATGGTTAAAAGTTGAACTTTGTATGGGGTTACCGTATAATTCTATAAACATATGTCATTAATTACAAGCAGAGATTTCATTTACAAAGAGCATTTGAAGTGCGTATTTTTGAAGATGGAACCCATGAATTTTGGTGAACTATAAAAGTATAAAGTGAGTGTAGTTCAATCTTTTCAACCAAGATCCAAGAAGAACAGATCAATCTTAGAGTTGAGTTTCAATAGCAAATTAAAATGAGCTAAAATAGAAAGCGGAGAGTAGAAGGGATAGAATATGTGTGTCGCCGTATGGCTTAAAAATAGCACTGAAAGCAAACGATCACAAATCTAATAATAAAAAAATTAGTTTTCAAATTAATTGCATTGTGTAAATGTGCTACTTTTGATGTTTGATTCCAAAAAGCAAAGAGCTGCAGAGATATTAATAAAAAATGAAGTGCTGACACATTTGAGTTTTGGATTTCAAATTCATTGTGCGTTTATGTAAATGTGAGACATTGCAGCTCGATTCCAAAATGCAAAGAGATGCAGAGATGTTGAAACATTTGAGTTTTAGGAAATCAAAAATTCTATATTTATTTGGGAAATTTACAAAAATAACCATAAAAATTTTACTGTTTTCACAATTAATCCTTTAAACTTTTTTCTATCAACATTAGCCAAACACATGCTTTTCTCCCCAAATTACCCTTGCTTACAAATCAAAAGCAACAGTCATGGGTGAATCTGGCGACAGGCGTCTGTCGCACCAAACTACGTGCGACAGGCGTCTGTCGCACCAAGCTTTGTGCGACAGGCTGCGTGTCGCACAAAGCTACGTGCGACAGGCTGCCTGTCGCACCACGCCTGTCGCACGAAGCTTGGTGCGACAGGGATTGTAAACTGATTATGGATTATGAAGCAAATTCCAGAATCAGGGATCCTGTCTACGGCTGCGCCGGCACGGTTTGCCATCTGCAGAAACAAGTCAGTGAGCTTCAGGCTGAGTTAGCCAAGGCACAGGCCGGGCTCGCTCCATGCAAAGCCAGCAACAAAATTTGATTGCTTTGATTTGCATGGAAATGGCTCAATCTCAAGAACAAGTCCTGCATCGTCATCAGCAGCAGCAGCCGCAACAGCTGTTCATTGATACAAGCTGTTTTTTGGACGAATACAGTCTTGGCTCTACCTGGGAACCTCTCTGGACATGAAGAGAAGTTAAAGCAATAGGAGTGGTTGAAACTTTTGATTTGAAGTTAAAGCTAAATAACCAAATGATTTGAATAAATCTCGTTGAAGAGAATAGAAGATAAGAAAGAGGGAAACATTTTTGCTTTTATCGGATTCTGTGCAGAAAGCCCTGCACCATTCCACCTTCTTTCTTTTTCTTAAAAATATATATATATATATATATATATTTGTTTCTATATCTTTCTTAGTTTCTTTCACCTTCGTTCACTCTTTTTCTGGTTTTGCCTTCAAACTCCTGTTCTGCAACTTTCTACACTAGCTCTCCTCAGTAGCTTGTTCTTACGCAGGGATTGACTTCAAAGGATGAAGAATCCTATTTATCCATCCAAATTCGTTTAAATTTCGCAAAATTCAACTCTTGGATATGCAAACTTCAGTTACGGGTAATTCAAGATGATAAATTATAACCAGCATATCATCAATAGACCAAAAGCACATTGAAATACTAGATATCTACAGAAATTGGAATTTTTTTTTAAAAAAAATTATAATGCTTTAATGTATTTACAAAAATAAATTTCTTATTTTAGTGGAATCGCTTGTGAATTAACATATCATTTGCTTGAAAAAAAGACCATTAGTGCCGCCGACGATGGGAGTTTCTTCGGTTTGGGAGAGATGGGTGAAAGAGAGATTGTTGGGGGAGAGAAGTGAGAGAGGGGTATTTTGGTCTCAAAAGTTTTTTTATGGCTAATGTTGATAGAAGTTTGTTTGGGGGGTTAAGATGGAAAAAGCCAAAACTTTTATGGTTATTGGTGTAAATTTCCCTATTTATTTGGATGGAAATTTAAGACTTTCATTATTGATATTTTAGTCATTGTGTAAGTAATATGGCAACAAAGGGAATAAATACATAAAAGTTTAGCTCAAATTGAAAATATTCTCAAAATTTACATCAATTTTAAAAATGGTGAGGGATGTCTTTGAAATAAATATGATAATATGATCTTTGTGATTAAAGTGTTGCAACCTAAACCTCGAAAATTTCCTTTCTTTTTTGCTTTTTATATTGAATATTTTTTTTTAAATGCAAAGGGTGGATAAAGCCTACAATTATTTTTTAACTCCTTACCTCCTCTAAGAGTTAAATCTAAATAGCTAATTAAATAAAGCGTCTTAAAAATCATTAAACCATACTTTCTGTATGACTCTTACGGAATTGTTACTCCTCACTCGGTTGTTCTCTATCTCTTAATTGAGCCCCAGTTGATAAAAAAAAAAATTACTAAGTTGTTAATTTACGAGCATTTTGATTGCTATTTTTGCAATAAAATCAAACAATAATATATGTCAAATGTAAAGCCATTATTATCACATGGCCGGTCCCATGGGCCATGGAGGAGAGAACACAAGGCAAAAGCAAACAAAAGCGAGAATAATGGTGCTGGGCTAGAGCGCTGATATTTGAATCAAATAATCTAACAGTGGATAAGATAGTGTTACACTCATGTCGAATTGCAGTGTTAATTAAAAAATTAACACTATTTTTTTTAATTATCGTTGTGGCTGCACACAGATGTGATATTGTTTTCGTTGCCATTGTGTCACTGCTTTATCGTTTTTCGTTGAACTATTAAATTCAAAGTTGAAGCTGAGGTAGGGCCGCCACCTTCTTCATCCACTTTCGTTTATCTCTCTTTCAAACGCATTCTTGAGCGTTCTTCAAATCTTTAGCTCTCTCTGCCGGAGCTCTCTCTTCGACGGACTTGCTCTTTCTCTGTCCCTTTTTTTCCCTTCCTCCCCCTACTTGTGGTTTTTTGTCCTTCTACTTTTAAAGATTTTATATCCGTAATTTTTAAAATCAGTAATAGTTAGTCGTTAGTAAACTTTTTATTTAATCATGATGATGATGATGATATCATTATTATTATTATTTTGAGAGATGGTGAAAGAAAGTTATTCATTTTAGAACTTAACACTGTATTGAAAAATAATGAAAAAAATAGTTTTTTTTATTTCTTTTGTTAAAAGTGTAGAATGAATTTCACATTTTTTAAAATATTTTTAGAAATGATCTACTAACAAATATTTGGTGTTTCCTAGATTTAGAAAATAGAAAATAAAATTTAAAAACAATACTAAATGCGCCCTAAGTTTGTTCTCACAAAAATAAAGGATTCAAGTAAAAATTACTGAAGAAATCAAAATATGACGGTGTTGAAGTTTTGTTTGATCTTTAATGGCAAATTTGATTAGTATTATTATTATTTTTTAAGCGGCTGGCATTAGCTTAGTGAAGAATTTATTGAAAGGAAAGAAACAAAAATACAACAAAGTTAAGAGACATAGTTAGCCTTACCCTTTAAAAAAACATATTTATTCAAGAAACCTATAATACAAAACAAGCTTGCCTCTTATATTATATTATTATTATTATTATTATTATTAAATAATAATAATTTATTGAATTTTATTATTATTATTATTATTATTGTTATTATTATTATTAAAAATATATTAACTTTCTTCTTTTAGTTGTTATTTATTATTTTTATTAATATTATCATTATTGAAATCTATTAATTTTATTTTTGTAATCATCATCAACATCATTATTATTGTTATAATCAAAATTTATTAATTTTTATTATTATTTAAAATATATTAATTATTATTAATTAATGTTATTATTATTTTTATTAGTATTATCATTATTAGAGCCTATTAATTTATTATTTTTATATTAGAAATTATATTAAATTTATTATTTTAATTTTTGTTTATTATTTTTATTAATATATCATTATTAAAGTCCATTAATTATTATTATTATTACTATTATTATTATTATTATTAAAGTTTATTAATTTTATTGTTCTAATTAGTATTATTGTCATTGTTATTATTATTTTTACTATTAGTATAATGTTATTATTATAATGCATACAAATAATACTGGGGAAAACAATTACAAAAGACATTTTAATTACTTATAATAGTTCATTCTGATTCAAAGATAAAATAAACACATCAACGGGAATGTAGTTTTTTCTAATTTCAGTTCTTACAGCTCAATTAAACAACTTTTTATTATTCCAATTTCTCATTCTGATTTCAACCCATTCCAATTCTAGCTCACTTTAATTTTTATTTTATAAATGCACCTTTAATTCCCAACCCTCTATCGGAAATAAGTTCTCATTACTTGATCTTATAAAATAAAGACCCCACATATTCCATTCTCATTCCACTTCAATGTTAATAAATATCATCAATCATTTTAGTTTTGGATTCTGATTCCCCAATTCCATAAGTTAACACATCATAAAGATGGAGAATATTAAAAAATAAAATACGAACCTAACTAAAACGAAATTTAGGAAGTCCATTAAGATCTTGAGAGATGTATTTACGAATAAGATGGCTCTTGCCGCCAAAATATACACTGTACAATATAAGCCCGTATTAGCAAGACAGTCTGTAGGGCTATTGTTTTCTCCATGGGTGTGACAGAATCCAATATGCAAGTAAGAAAGAAAAAGTGGGTGGTTAAAGAGTGAAGTACAACAGAGTTAATCATTTTTCTTAAACATGAGGATGCCCTTGTCCTTTTGGTGAAATTTTGGAGGGCGCATATGTCTTTTTTCAAATATTTTATGGTGTGTATATTAATAAAATAGGTATTAAAAAAGAAATTTTATGAGTTTAAATAATCTCACACTTTTTTATTAAAATAACATGTTCAAAGTAAATATTAGAATGGAAATATCCCACTATTTTTTATTATATTTAATAAAAATTACAAAATTTAACATCAAAGTGTTATTTGTTTTTTTTTTAAAAAAAGAGTAAACTCGTCCAAGACCATGCAATTCCTTTCCGTCAAAGAAGGCTGTATCGTCTTTATCTTCAAAGAATGCTGATTTTTCAAAAACACAAGCCATATGTAGGGTCATGCTATTTTACATTTGTAACATACATCAACATAAGTCTATGATGTATGTTACACATAATGTAACAAAATCTCTATTATCTTATTTGTATTTTACGTTTGTAACATACATCAACATAAGTCTATGATGTATGTTACATATAATGTAACAAAGTCTAACAAAGTCTTTGTCTCATATGTAAGCATATGGCTTAACCGGCAACTAAATACTTTTGATCCTCCACTGAATATAAAAACTCAGCTGCAAAACACTAATGATCCGTTTGGTGGTGAGGTGTTGTGGTTTTTTATCTATAGTTACTATGAGAGAACATCTAAATTTACCAAAAAAAGCTTATAGATTATGATAAATAGTAAATTTTGTATTAGTTTTATGTTTAACAATTGTTACAAAATTATGAAATAAAAAAGGGAAAAAAACCATAGCCGAGTTTAGGAGTTTGCACTCGAGGGCCAATCTCCGTCTGACCCGAGGAAACCTTTGCACGCCTTTGTTACCTTTTGGGAGGCCTATGCCCTATAAAAATTGTCTACTTGAGACTGTCCCTTGGCCTGTAGGTCTTGACATAAGGTTAGAATTCTAGCTCTTCCAGGTGGTATCTAACTGATGGCTTAGGCGCCCCCCCCCCCCCCCCAACATATTTAAGCAAGCACCCTAGCAGCTGGGTTTTGGGAGTCCAGCTGTTGGAAAACAGATCCAAACGGGTCCTAAAACTACTCGGATTTAGAGCAGCAGGGTAATTATTGACATGACTTTATAAGTGCAGACGGCTACAAGGGTTAGTGCTTTAGCGGGTGAGAATAATTAGTGTCTTCATGTATGTATTCGTCCCTCTGGGTGCAGTACTACATCGGTCTAAAATAATCTAGTTTTCACTACCACAAATCAAACCAAGTTAATATCGAATACTATCCCCTCCAAAACAGAATATCAAAGTGCATTAATTTCTTATTGTGTGTTCATTTGGTAATGCATGATATCTATAGCTACTACATAATATCACCAAAGAACAAGATTAATGCATGCAGAATGCAGTTTAGTACTTCTACATAATTTCTATTGTAGTTAAACAGTAAATCTATCCAGTACATTTTGATCTCATCCACAGCTGTAGGGAAAGTACTAAATGAATTTCATTGTTAACCTCTACAAGGACACAAATCCTATTTTATAGAGGAAAGTGATCTTCTCATACATTATTGAGAAAAGAACCACGATTATTAGCCGATATTTCTACTTTCTAGCTTAATTAGATTTCGAGCTATCTTATAGATTCACTTCCTAAACCTGTAAATAGAGATATTCTATATATCACCATTCATTCATAAATTCCACCCAGCCCATGAACTGACCTTAGGTTTCAAACCATCATATAGGGAAATGATTCTTTGACTAGGGTTCACCTCGTGGACCGATTAATAAAGTTTTCCATCAGTACTATTCATTCAGACATTTCACCCATTACATAAACCTGTCCTTAACCATTGTCCACGTATCGCTAGCCTTCTACCATAATTCTCCTGTTCCTGGTCAAGAAACATCCCTCTTGATCAAACATGCATTAAGAAATTTTCCAATGAATTTTCAGTAGCCTCCAATTAAACAAGCTTAAAGATATAGCTTTTCTGTCTGGAGCCCTCTTCAACCTACCTAAACACTTACCTTAGCCTCTAATGGCATGTCTGGTTTAAAAAAAATAAATAAATAAAGGAAAGGAGAGAAGAGAAAAGGAAGACAAAAGGGAAACAAATAAGAAGAGAAGGGATGATTCTATTTCAAATCAAGTAATAAAATTGAGATTGACTCCCCTTTTTTTTCTCATTTTCTCTTCTCTCTCTCCTTCCCATTCCTCTCCTTTCCTCTCATTTCTTTCTCTCTCCTTTCATCTCATTTCTTTCAAACAAACATTGTGTAAAGAGACTCAAAAGCCAACTTAAGACTTCCACAGCTCCTTTTCCATCAATACACTCACAGACCTATCCTGGTTGGCAACCCTAATCACACCTTACAAGCCCTTACCATTGTCCTCGAACTCTCGTATTGGTTCGAAGACCACCTTACTAGTACTAAATCTAAGACTACTCAAAATCACCGAACTGCAGTTATCACACCTAACTTTATATCTTCACCCTGTAGGCAAAGTCTCCCAAATCAGTGCCAAGTCAGATGAAGTACAAGGCGCTAAAATAAAATTTTTCAAGGTTGCAATGTGGCAACCGTTACACATAGCCGGAACACCTGACTTTGTTGCTCTTTATACACTGAGATTGCAGAGTCAGTAAAAAGCAGCAAAAGCATTTTAACTACTTCGGTCTTAAATGAGTTTTCACTGCCACAAATCAAATCAAATGATTATTAATGGCTAACATCATTCTTTCCAAAACAGAATGTGAAAGTGCATTAAATTTGTACTGTTCCTTTAGTGAGATCCAATTTGCACAGTATCTACAGCTAGTAATTAATATCATCATCAAAAGAAAAAAATAATAATTTTACTGACGGTAACAACTACCGTTTAATCTCACAAACTGTAGATTACTTTTATCAAATCACATTTGAGTAAAATCTAAAGAAATGTTGCATTGATTAATGCTGCATTTCACATTTTGAATCACCAATCATGAGGTATTCACAGAACAAATATAAAAAAGTTCTATTGAAGAAAATAGCTGGATTCACAGGCTTTTATAATCTCTAACAACATTACATTACACAAGTTGTCTATTTTCAGAAAAAAGTGGGGAAAAAAAAAGCAGCATCATAAGGCGAGTTCTTTCAAGCAAAAAGAAGAGCAACACTAGACAAGTTCCCTCAATAAAAAAGCAAAACCCACACAGACCCTCGACAAAATTATTCAAAAGCACTTATGTCTGTTCAAAACCCATACAAATAGGTAGTACACTTGAAGCGTATAGAAATATATACCTAATTTAATTGGCGTCACCACCAGTGATTTCATCGTACGCCGTCTTAGCACCTACGACCAAACAAGCTGGCCATGCTTTAGCCAGAGCTCCTTTAATCTTTGAGATCATTGACTTGGGCTTCTCCGCCGGCTCCGCTTTCTCAAGAGCAACTGTGACGATAAGGGTCTGATCCTCCATCAAAATCTCGATCTCACTCCCAGTCACGCCATCGGGCAACTCGGCACGCTTCTCGATCTTCCCATAGTCTTCAAGCATAGTGTTGAGTACCATAACCAGGTAACGATTTTCAACAGCAATCGCCACATCATTTTGGTCAATCCCGGCCGGAAGATCGACCACCCTGACCACCATCACCTTATTGTCTCCTCCAGGAAACTCAATGAACATCTTGGCGTTGAGGAAGCAGATGATTTTCCGATTCTCGATCACCCATTCATAATTACGAATGGGCTGATGCTGATCGGATTCAACGATCTCCGGCGCACCGCCATCTGGCAACTGGACATTCACCGAGATCGAGCCGTTCTTCTCAGTATTCAGACTAGAAATTTTGCACCCGCTGCTTTCAGGCATATCAGAGACCGTCTTGAGAGCACCGGACCGATTGGGATTGCTTGTGCTGGCTTGAAAAGAGAAAGCTGCAGTGGTTTTCCCCTTCATAGCCTTCACAACCTCATCGGCCGCGGCGTCTATGGGGATGATATCAACAGAGCCAGAGGACGTATTTGCGGCGGCGGCGGCATCTCTAGTAAAAGCGACAGTGAGGACCCCATCCTCAATCGAAGTACTCTTGAAGTTAGACCGCTTCACACCGTCCGGCAAATCGAAAGTCCTGTAGAAAATCTGCCTGCTAATCGTGCCTCCGTCCGTAATATTCAGCTCACTGGTTATCGTAAGCTTCTTATCGTTAATATCAATTTTGACATCCTCCATCTTCGCCGCCGGAAGAGACACCTTGCACACGATCTTGTCTCCATCATACTCCCACGGCGTGCTGATGTTTGAGGAGTCGATGAATTTGCTGGACTTTTTAATGAACGCGTACCGATCTTGTTTGATGCTCAGCGACATGATTCAGGATCGGATCGATAAAACCAAAACAATTTGACTTGAGCTAGACGAATCGGCGCAACTGTACTACTTTTATGATGTCTAAAAACGGTATTCCCCTGGTCTGATGAGGTTGGTGTTAAAAACAGCAGCTGTGAAAGGTCAAAGATGGACCTTGAAGCCAAGCGGGCATGCCACTTAAGCTACTCTGATTTGCAGTAGCTGAACCTTATAGAAGCTTAATATGATTGGTTCATGATTACCATTCTCACGAATCGATTTTAATTTTTTCCATGTAATACCCCTATGCTAGCTGTCATTGTTTCTTTGTCTTTATATAAACTAGAATGGCTATGTATTTCAATTCATTCAAGTCAGCAATAATAAAAGAGTTCTAGCCATTACACTCTGCTTGCATTACTGAAAGCAATTCTTAACAAATTAGTATGCTAAAATGTTCAATTAATTAAAGGCTATGCCGATAGCTTTGACAGCCTAAATCCAGTTGTTATTTTTGTAGACATTATGAACAAATCATACAAGGGAGAAACCCAGTGAGAAAAAAAATAATTATATATATATATATATATATATATATACTTGCATTACTGAAAGCAATTCTTAACAATTTAGTATGCTAAAATGTTCAATTAATTAAAGGCTATGCCGATAGCTTTGACAGCCTAAATCCAGTTGTTATTTTTGTAGACGTTATGAACAAATCATACAAGGGAGAAACCCAGTGAGAAAAAAATAATATATATAAGGGAAAATATCCACCGTCCACCTATTTTTTACACATTTTTCAAAAATACACAATTCCTTCATTTTTTAGCTGGAATCCACCTAAAGTTACATTTTTTTTTACTTTTCCACTTCCGTTTGGAGTCCGTTAAGAAAACTAACGGAAACTTAATAAAATGACTATTTTACCCCCAAAACGAAAATTACAATTTCACCTTAAAATATACCAAAAATAATAAGATTTAATGATGAATATCATTATTGGTACTTTAATGAAGTACAAAAAAATCTTAACTACTAGAGATTATAACTCAATTAATAATAAAACTCTACTTATCTTAAATTCAATTGATGATTTGTGAGATTGGGCTATTTTTAATACTACTGTTATAATTTAGCATTCTAATTACAGATATATTTAAAAAAAAAACATGTATTTGATGGTTATGGAATTAATTTATTTATTGACCGATGGGGAAAATAATTAGATTTAATCTAATTATTTTTTGTAATTTTTAAGGTGAAATTGTAATTTTCGTTTTGGGGGTAAAATGGTCATTTTTTAAAGTTTCCGTTAGTTTTCTTAACGGATTCCAAACGGAAGTGGAAAAGTGAAAAAAAATGTAACTTTGGGTGGATTCTAGCCAAAAAATGAAGGAATTGTGTATTTTTGAAAAAGGTGTAAAAAATAGGTGGACGGTGGATATTTTCCCTATATATAATTTGATTATATATAGTCAAACATTAAGACACATCAAATTTTTTTTGCCCCAATTGAAATACATGTTACAGAAACTTTAAAATTCACATTTGTAGTTTCAAATTGAAAGGGTTTCTATTGGAGAAAAGATTGACATTTGACATTTTTATTCATTTATGTTTTGGGGACCATGGGAACTAACTTACAAATTGTGAATAAATAGAAAAGAAAAAAAAAGGATCCTTTAATATATATATTTCAATAAATTAGAGTTTTTTTTCTTGTTAGTATATTGAATTCATTATTTTTTTTAAAGTAGTATCTTCACTTTATTAAAATAAAAATATACCATTAGAGAATTATTCTCTCTCTCTATTTATATGTGCGCAGAAATTATGGCAGCTTCTATTTTTTGCATTAACCTTGCAGGAAAATCTACTCCATCCAAATTAGTGGAGAGATGACTAACCTTATCTAATTACATAATTAAGGGTGGATTGGCGTCCCAAGCATGAAGCATACATGTGCCCTCAGAGTTTTAGAAAAAAAAGTGCTTTTGGATGATGTATTGGATGCAAAACCCCATCATCGTACTTATAGTATCAGTAATAAATAAAATTACATAAGAATAGGGAATACAAATCCCTTACTCTCTTTTCAATTACACACACACACACAAATGATGGAATAATATAAGATTTCCTATAAGAATTACTTATTGTAAAATTATTGGGTTTAACATATTATTACTATAAAAGAAGAGGGTATTCAGGAACTATGTGAGGTTTACTTTTCAATTTTGCATTTTCTCGAAGCCCAAGCCCGTTAACAATTCAGACTGGGCTAACCGAAAACGACAATATTTATATGTGTGGGTACAAATTACGTTACATATAAGTTAGTGTTTGCCCGTAATAATAATAATAATAATAATATTAGTCTCTCAAACAAAAAAAATAATAAATAAATAATATCAGTATATAAAAAATAATAATAATAAACAATACCAATTACCGAACGCGCATTTCTATCGCAACAACTTCATCAGACCACCTGTGTTAGGGGAATACCCTTTTTCAACACAATAAAAGTAGTACAGTCGCGCCGATTCGTCTAGCTCAAGTCAAATTGTTTTGGTTTTATCGATCCGATCTTGAATCATGTCGCTGAGAATCAACTTAGATCCGCTCGCGTTCCTTATAGAGTCCAGCAAATTCATCGACTCCTCAAACATCAGCATGCGGTGGGAGTATGATGGAGGCAAGATCGTGTGCAAGGCGTCTCTTCCGGCGGTGAGGATGGAGGATGTCAAAATTGATATTAACGATAAGGTGCTTACGCTAACCAGAGAGCTGAATATTGCGGACGGAGGCACGATTCTCAGGCGGTTTTTAAAGGTCTCGAGGAATTTCGATTTGCCGGAAGGTGTGAAGCGGTCTAACTTCAAGAGTACTTCGATGGAGGATGGGGTCCTCACCGTCACTTTTACTAGAGATGCCGCCGCCACCGCAAATACTTCCTCTCGTTCCGTGTATAAAAAAGTCATCGCCTTCCTCAACGCCGTGATTTACTGGGAGACGTCTCTAGACAAGCACGTGTTAAAGGCCTCTCTTCCTCCAGGCATGAAGAAAGAGGATGTGAAGATCGAGATCGAAGACGATGGTACGGAACTTAAAATGATCGTACTGCTGGAGACTGAGGAGGAAGAAGGAGACACGATTCCCGAGTGGCTGCTGGAGGAGTTTACAGATGGCAAGATCATTAGGAGGTTCAAGTTGCCAGCGGATGTGAGGCTGGATGACTTTAAAACGGCGATGGAGGAGGATGGAGTTCTCACTGTTACTTTTACTAAACCCATCAAGCCCAAGAAAACGCAGCAGCAGCAGCAGAAGCTGATATCGAAGTTATTGGGATTTCTGGCGAAAGCTGCGGCGGCGCCTTTTGCTAAACTGAATCAAAAGTCAAAATTGCTGAGAGTTCTATCCACGAAAAAGCTGATCTCCAAGTTGGGAGTTCTGGCTAAGGCAGCGCCTGTTTGTATCTTGTGTGGCCACGCGAGATCGAATTCTGGGAGTTCGAATAATTCAAATTCTCAAAGGTAAATATTTTTGGGCTTTTCTTGCTGCCTCTATCTACAAAAGTAAAATAAATGAAATCAAGCTTTTGCCCACATAGTATGGCAATTTGTCTCATGGTCTTGTGTCATCTATACAAGGTCATTGGCATGATATTCTATCGCAGACGTTTGGGTCTTGTTTTTCCGTTTTCTGTGAAAGAACTTGTCTACTGCTACAGAGAACTTTCTAATTTTGTATTCGCGTGATAAATTTGTAATCTGTTTTTCAATCTATTGACGTGTGACAAACTATTTGGGTCTTGTTTTCCCTTAAGTTGTTAATGTTATATAGAAACCCCTAAAATCTATTATGCAATTCAGTTTTGATAGTTTCTGTTTCAAATCTAGGTGTGCTATTAGATTAGGATACAGATCATAGCAGTTTTGGAATTCTTTATTAGGTCTTAAATAATTGTAAGATAAATAATTAAAACACTTTATACTTGTTCTGCCTTAATGTTCTTCAATGTGAGATGTAGCATTGATTTTGCTCAATGTTCTTTTTAAAAGTAGACTTCCGCTAGCTCACTCAGGCCCTATCTGGTAGTGTGGTTGAGCAGATGCAGTTTTTAAGTTACAATACTAAAAGTGTTTGGTAAACAAAAATTACCCTTATTTTGAAGCTGGGATGATTTCAGGGGCAGTACTATGAAGAGACAAGCATGGGCTGTAGCCTCCATAAGAAAAATTATATGTTTTTTAAATAATAATTATATATTTTTTAATATGCTATATATTAAGTTAAATAATAAGATAGTTAAAAAAATCCTTCAAGTTACTTGTATTTAACAAAATACGAACTTATATAAATATATCTTTGAAATGAGCTAATCTTAATAGTGATCCATGTTTGTCTCTTGTTTCTCTCTTAATTTCTCAATTCGGTTTTCTCTTGGTAATCCCTTAAAATGTCAATTCCGAATTCTCACTTTTCTTAACTTCACGCTTTGAGAATGTTAGTTTATTATTTAGCTTCTTTGTTTATTTTTCAATTGATAGATTTTAGGTGATCGATTGTGATGAATGTTGCTTATATTTTATTTCTTAATTTTTCAGTGTAACTGATTGGAAACTAACCTCTATAAACTGTATTTCTTCACCTTATAAATAAAAATTCAAACAATTATTTTTCTTACTTGATTGTTGAAAAATTTTATTGTTCATTATGTTTATCTATGCGTTCACATTGAATTTTTTTGTAATCTTTCCTTGGCCCTTGTAGCCAAAGTTGGCTTGCTTGGCCTCTGGTTGATTTGATCATATAGTTGTATGATGAAAACTCTATAATATCTTTATTATTTTTGTCAAAATTATTATTTGCAAGTCATAGTTTACAACACACTAATAACTCTGCAACAGTTTTTTTTTAATACAACAGTTGAAACCATTAAGCCACAGGACCTCAATATCAAACAAAACCTTAACATATTAAAGAAAATCTTTAATTGGAAATTAAACAGTAGCTGTCAGTGAAAATAATCTTTTTCGTTGGTGATATTTTTTGGTAGCTAATATTGTAAATCACCTTCATCCTCAAATTGGAATTCAAAATCAACAGTCAGAAATTACTGTACTTTGATATTCTGTTTTGGAAGGGATGAGCTTAGACATTAATCTTGATTTGATTTATGGTAGTGAAAACTCATTTCAGACAGGAGCTAAAATTTACTGATATTATTGTTATTTTTTTCACTGGCTCTGTAAACTCAATGTATTATGTATTATTAGTGTTTGACTGTGATTGTTACATTAATGACAATGACATGCATTGGTTTTGTTGGATACTGAGAATTTTTTCCTTTGAAACTACTGTAATATGCGCGTAATCATGCTATTTCCGAAATGCATGCGTCTTTAAAGAGTACTGCTGCATTCAGTATATAAAGTTTATTGAAAGAAACCAAGCCAAGGAATAGAGAGGTATATATTATGACTTGAGGCAATTCATTAGTCTTCCTTTGAGAGAAAAATGGCTAAAGAAACTAGTTTTTTTGATCTAAACTGAGTTTCTTTTCTTGTCTTTTCTTTTCGTTTTTAAGCAATAACGTTGGTATCAAACAGCCATCAAGGTAAATACGTGGAAATGATATTTATGTTCTGCTAATTCATTCAGTTCAATCTTCAAACTCGACTATCAAATGCAGTGCCTTACACATGAGTTTGAGAGTAAAGTTCAACCTTAGCTTTGAGCTTGAGGATGCTCCTTTTTCTACCATCTATCTTTTAATAGCACTCTTAAATCTCAAACTCCCATCTTTTCAGAGCGTCCTCAAACTCTAAGCCAACATTTCATACATGGCTCGCATACCTCCAAAAGCTGGTTTAGAAATCACTGGACTCCTTCATCTATACTTTCAAGAATTGATCGTGTCTTTACTTGTGAAATTAAAGAATTAAAATGATTGATGATGTTTACTTGTTGAAATAGAAGGGAGAATGAGAATGAAATGTGGGGTTCATATATTTTGGATTAAGGAACGGAAATTTGATATTGATGTGGTTGGGAATCAAGTTCCCATTCAATAGATTGACCCTTTTACCCCATTCAATTTTAAAAATCTACAAATTGCCCTTAATTATATTTTGTATTGTGGTTGTTGTTTTCAATACTTTACATAATATATAGAAATATTGATAAGTTTTAAAACATTTGCAAATAGGTCCTATTAGTATCATCATCATCATTATTAGTATTTCAATATTTTATTGCCATAATTATTAATATAAGTATATTATTATTGTTGTTATAATTATTATTGTTATTATTTTCATTATTATTGTTATTATTATAATAGAAAATAGTAATACTAAATAATTAACTAAGGATATTTTGGTAACTTGGAAGATTTTATTTCGATTTTAGTTCATTTCAATTATAGTTCATTTTGATTCTCAATTGGTAAATGTACCATGTGTTCCAACCACACAGCGACTCCAATGCCTTCCCCTGCATTATTTGTCAGGCTATTGTGTTCAATCTTTCAAAATTATTGATTTGTTCCTAGTTCAACTCAATCGATATTATTTAAGATATAAGAAAGAAAAGATTTATGGTTTATGGAAAAAGAAGTATATATGAATACACCCTAAATGTTGTTCAGATTAATTACATTAAATTGATTAAGTGGATAGTTCTTAATAGTGATTCATATTATGTCTAAATGTTTTTTAAAATTATATTCAACAATAAATATTTAAGGCTTAATACTAAAGGTGTATTTGTCTATATAAATTAAAAAAAAAAGGAAAAATGGATTTCTTTCCATGCGATATACATTGCACAAAACATTGAAATTCTATTTCTGTTATGAAATAATTATAATTTATGTGGATGTTCATCAAAGCATTTTTTTATCTCCTCACAAGCAACTTTTCATCTCTTATAACTTCCATTATCTCCTTAATTTATGGATTGTTGTCTCTCATAATTATGATGTATTACTTACTACTTTATGGTTGTATCACTATAAAAGGAGATTTTTACTCCTTATTTGTATACACTTGGAAGTGTAAATAACACACAAGAGATTGAATAAAATTTCTCTCTACACACATTATGTCTCTTATTTGCTTTCTTTCTTTCTCTTGCTATATGGTTGTGCTCTTAATTAATAGATTTTATAACACGTTATCAGCACGATTCTCTAGTCACAAGAGATCAATTTTCATCATCTTTAAAATATGGTAATATCTCTTCTTTAATCTTACTCATAAAAGTATGAAGTAACAATTTTGATTTTGCCTAAGATGATATTTACATTCGCATATGTATTTTGATAATCTAGAATAATGCATCAATGAATTCATACTTTTATATCATCATTACTTTTTTGACATTTCTTATTCTAATATTCAATTGATATTATATATTTTCCATTCTTGAAATTCAAAAAAGTTCATCCTGAAGTGTGAATACTATAATATACGATGAAAGATTAAGAATGTATCCTTGGGGGATTACATTGCATATAATGAAGATTTTCTTTCAAAATAGGTTCCTGAAGAACTATTACAAAATCATGATGTCATTCATCACCATCTTGTTTATGAAGGATTGACTATATAAGTGTATATTTTACATGTCCCTGAAGGACTATACAAATATTATAAGTTCATGTATATGTCATGTAAGACTATATACAAATTTTCTTCTCCATATCTCCCAGAAGGAGTTACAAAGTGAATATATATAAATAATGCGTAATTGTTTCTTTGAAAAAATTTTAAGGAAAAAACATGACAATCAAAAGTGTTTGAGTAATAAGTGAGGTCATTAAAAAAAAAATTGTTCGTTTTCGATTTTAACATCTTCTTGACTTCGTTGGCTCATTGTTCAGTTTTCAACTTCTTAGACTTTTAGCATAGAGTTTTGCATACTTATTTTACATTAGATAATTTTCAACAAATAGTTTGAAATGATAAAATAGAGGAATGTGTTGTTAGTGGCATATGTATGTACTTGAACTTTTAAATTGATCCTTATGTTTTTATTGAATTCTTGATGAACATTTTTTATTATTGTCTTGAATTACTAAAGTCTAATTAATATTCACATGTTTAAGACCATGAATAGTACTAAAATATTTTTGTGGAAGAAATCAATCCTGAAGGATTGTAAAAGATTATGATTTTCTTTTATGATCATCTCCCTGCAGGAGCTAAAAATTCATATATAAGCTTGATGATAATTTCAAAGGCTCAATTAATTCTCTCATTTGAAATTATATGGAGAGAATAATATAAAAGGAAACATATTATAGGGCACATGATTTTATAGCACAAATATGCTCTTACAGTAGCAAATTAAGAGTACCAATATAAATTGATACTATGTTTTCTTTTGATAAAAATAAAATATGAGCTTTTGATTAAAAGAAAATCATGACTAATTCAAATCCTTAATGGATTCCTACTCTTTTGAGAGTAGTAATGGATGTCATGATTATCAAATAACTATTCAAAATTATAATGGTCATAGGTCTTATTGTAAGAAATCAACATGTGAATATTGTATCACCAAAAGTGGTCTAAAATTGAATTAATATTGGAGATGGACCAGAATTTCAATCCAAAATCTTCAATAATTTGACTTAGTAAAGTCTCTATGCAAGCTTAATAATTTTTTTGAAAATTCTCCTATGATTAGGGGGAGTAAAGCGATATACACTTGATAGACAATATAATTTGTTTCACCTTTATCCAATTTTAATCTTTACTTGCGTTAATTTATTTGAACCTGAAGTTCAACAAGATTATTGTGCAATGCGCATTATTGATCAATTATTGAATGAATTTATTGACATGTGAAAGTGAAAAATCACAAACAAAATATAATTGTTGGTTGATATGATGTCCTTGAAGAACAAAATGGTGGGACAAAATGGTGAGACAAATAAATATGTGAATACCTGAAGCATATAGTAGATCAATCAATGCAAATGTTTAATTCTTGGGAAGTTGTGTTTAATTCTTGGGAAGTTGAAGTTAAATAATTCGGTGCCCCTGAAGAGACCATGTTTGCATGTATAGCAAAATATTTTATCTATATTAAATTATTGAACATATTGCCCTTAGAGGAGCATAATGTACCAGCTAGAAGATTAGTCTCAAATACCCTTGAAAAGGTAAATTGTGAGAAATAAAAAGAGATTCATATTGCCTTATAAAAGACACGCGTGAAAATTAAGAAAGAGAGATTTTTAGCTCTTGCAGAAGCATATATATTAGAAGTTTCGAAAGATCTCATCAGGCATACATATTGCAAAATAAAAGGTATTTGATCAATAGTATGTTGGTACTTGGTGCAAGAAAAAAATTGAAATTGACATAAAATTATTGTCAGTAAAAGTTTAGTTATCATAATAAAATATTCAGGATCATGAATCACAAAATAATGAAAGAATGTCAATTTATATGATTTGAGAAAATTTGGACCTGTAGTCCATATGCCAGAAGATGTATAATTAATTAGCAAGACATAAAGAATTTTGGAGTTGCAGTTCATACGCCTGAAGTCGTAAACTTTATTGATAAAATATGAATATGAACTATAGTGCGTCAAAAATCAAATTGAAGAATCTATGCACTTATCCCTGAAGGATAACTAAAAGTACTAAATGAAAAAGCTTGCACTTTATATGTTCTTGATAAAGCTATAATTATAGTTGTGTATATTATAGCAATATAAACTTACGAAAGTATAATCACTTGAGTGAATTTATTATAAGTGAGATATGTCATTATCCACTTTGCTATGTAATTGAAAATTACATTTGCAATCTTTGCACAATGTGTTGATGATTTCATCATGAAAAGACTCTTGAAGATGTTATGAACTTATTTATTTTAAGAATACAATTCAAGATTAAAGATCTTGCAATAAAAGAATTCTCTCAATTTATGAATTGAAGTTTATGAAATTGAATGCTGATATTTAGAAATACTAAAAGTATTTCATATTCAAAATTATTCTACTTTAAAATATGTTTTATATGTTTTGGTCCTGAAGAACCATACTTTACTCAAAATTGTGCTTAAAAAGACATTAGAAAGTTGCATAATTGTAAATTAAATTATGCTCGGCATATACTTGAAAATTTCAAAATAGTGTGAAAAGTATATCACACTGTTTCCATGATATGGATGCAAAACCTTTGTTTTTTTTTTAAGAAGATCAACAAGATTATGAAGATATATGCATGGCAATATTCTTCAAATTCAAGATGATTGTATCTATAATTTATTACATATTTTCAAGCTTCGAAAGGATGGTGTTGATCTTGCAGATTATTTCACCAAAATATTGCTAATTACAACAAATTATGATTGATCTTTGAAGCATCCATGTCATTTTGAGGGGGAGCATATTTATATGGAGGACTACATGCACTGTACTCTTTTTCCTTCACTAGGCTTTTGTCCCATTGGGTTTTTCCTAGTAAGGTTTTAATGAGGCAGTTTGCACCTCCATAAAATACAAATGAATAATGTAATCTTTTTCTTTTGCTTGTTTTTTTTTCCTATAGGGTTTTTACTAACAAAGGTTTTAATGAGGCATATTCTTTATAAGATGAACATTCAGGGGGAGTGTTATGAAATAATTATAATTTACATGAATGTTCATCAAAGCATTCTTTTATCTCCACACAAGCAACTTTTCATCTCTTATAACTCCCGTTATCTCCTTAATTTAAGGATTGTTGTCTCTCATAATTATGATGTATTACTTACTACTTTATGGTTGTATAACTATAAAAGGAGATTTTTACTCCTTATTTGTCTACACTTAGAAGTGTAAATAACACACAAGAGATTGAATAAATTTTTTCTCTACGCACATTATGTCTCTTATTTGCTTTCTTTCTTTCTTTCTCTTGCTATATGATTGTGCTCTTAATTAATAGATTTTATAAAAATTTCCTTTTTCCCATCTTTTCTTCCGTCTAATTTTCTCCTCTCATTCCTTTCCTCTCTCAATTCATTTCTTTTTTCTCTTTTGTTCAAACCCTTGAAAACAAACATCTAAGCAAGGAACCTCGTGAATCGTTTTCGGTTAGCCCAGCACTAAGTTGTTAACGGGCTTGGGCTTAAAAAAAATTCAAATTTTTTTAACTATAAAAAAAATCAAATTTGAAAAGGAAACCCCCACATAGTTCCTGGATACCCTCTATTTTTATATTAATAATATGTTAAACCCAGTAATTTTACAATAAGTAATTCTTATAGGAAATCTTATATTATTCCATCATTTGTGTGTGTGTGTAATTGAAAAGAGAGTAAGGGATTTGTATTCCCTATTCTTATGTAATTTTATTTAGTACTGATACTATAAATACGATGATGGGGTTTTGCGTCCAATACATCATCCAAAAGCACTTTTTTTCTAAAATTCTGAGGGCACATGTATGCTTCATGCTTGGGACGCCAATCCACCCTTAATTATGTAATTAGATAAGGTTAGCCATCTCTCCACTAATTTGGATGGAGTAGATTTTCCTGCAAGGTTAACTCAAAAAATAGAAGCTGCCATAATTTCGGCGCGCATATAAATAGAGAGAGAGAATAATTCTCTAATAATATATTTTTATTTTAATAAAGTGAAGATATTACTTAAAAAAATAATAAATTCAATACACTAACAAATAAAAAAAACTCTAATTTATTAAAATATATATTTTTTAATATTTTAATGACATTTATCCTCATTAATAAATGATTATACATGTGCGCAGACACTTTCTAACACTCTATTGTTTATGTAATCTGTATATTACTTTCAAATTCTTTCAGCAATTTTTTTTTTTTATCTTATCAAAGCATCAATTGATCATTACTTCCAATCATGTAAAAGTATCTATATACTCTACACACACACACACACAATCACAAATACACACAAAGGCAAATTAGACTGGTCGTTAGATGTGCTTTTCCAATTTAAAATTATTTTGTTAAATAAATTATGTTCAAATTAATTTGTAGCTTTCTTCAGTAAGGCATTCTCTATTATCGTTTTTAAGATATTAATAATATATATCGGTAATGGTACAGATTGTTAACTTATATAATAATCCATACATGTGATTTCCAAGCAACCATAAAAGATATGGAGGCAGATATGGCGCGGGGTGCCCCAATAACGGGATTTCTATGGTTAGTGTCTCACTTCACACGTCCCCTTGTGTCTTCATAAGGACACATTAATTATTTTTTATATATAAATAATTTCATTTTTGAAGTTTGTAATAATGATAATAAGTGATTTAGTTTGCAAAACACGATACTTCATATTACTTTAAAGAAGAAAAACGTGCGTTGTTTGCCTTTGCTGACAATTGTATACCTTAAAAGTGTTGGAAAATTTCAAAATAATTGTGTCTTATGGTAAAGACATGTCCTATTAATTGTGCCTTATAGAAAAGGTACCTTTCACTAAAGAATTGTCTAATTAAATGATGTCTTGTTGTAAGGACATGTCCATTTAATTGTGTCTTGTAGAAAAGGTATCCTTTTACTAAATGATATAACTTTTCATGGCAACATTTCACTTAGAGATGCATCATTTCATGGTGACATTTCATTTGAAATGGTGATGGTTCAATTTAGACCATTGATTAAAATCAAATCTAGATCCAATGGCCATGAATGAAGGGGTATCATGAAAGATGATAACCCAAATGAGGGGGCACAAGTATATCTATAAATAGGGGTCATGTTTAAGCCATTTAGACATGAAATGAATGATCCTACACCACTCTTTTCTTAGCATTCCTTTCTAGTACGAATCTCAACACAAAACACCCATTCCATTTGTGCATTCACATTCCAATATATTGTTTTCTGCAGGAACAATATATTGTTTCTTGGTAGGCTTGCAACATTCAAGAGTATTCTAGTTTGCTTTCGTCGATGCACAACGCAAGCAAACAAACAAGTGCTTCATTGTATCCTGGAGGCGTATTTGCTTAACCCATGTGCATCACTCAATTGGTGGGGGCAAATAACGTCTTAAGGAAAGCGACATTTGTAACGTGCCTTGAAGCACACAAAATTTCTGCAGTTTCTTCCTACATACAGAGTTAGTTGTAAACACATTATTTTACATAATAAAGTTCCACCATTATTATTGTATTTCTCTACATTTGTCATTCCCCACAAAATTTACCACCAACAAAAAGTGGGTAAATATTTATTTAATTCTTTTATTTTAAATTAAGTGCTTGTTTAATTTTTATATTTTGAAAAATATTTTAAAATATCTTTATTGCTAAATATGCAGCACTCTTTTTCTTATTTTCTCTCCCTTTGTAATAATACTTATATTACAATTTTTAGGACATTAATTAATTTATTCATAAAAAAGTTAAATAGAAAATTAATAAATTTTTATTTTACTAAAAGTGTTAGTTTGATGAATTAATTTTTTTTTGTTCATATCCTTAAGAATATTATTGTAAGAATATTATAGTAAAAGAAAAAAAAAAGAGAGGCCAAAAGTGTCACATATTTCAAAATATAATTTAAGGCTTTTTCTATTTTGATCTCTAGAACTTCAGGCGCAGCGAGAACTTCTCCTTCATGGCATCCACTTCATCTTCCCCTCCTGTTACTCTTTCTTCTACTCTTTCTTTGCCCCGCTCTTGCACTTCTCATACTACTAATAAGATTGAAAACCTTGTCGAATATTCCTATATCCCTGAATCCGCCCAAATCAGTGAGTCCTCCTACCCTCTTATCAGCCCTTATCAGTTGTACAAACGACCTAGCTCCTTTACCTGCAGTATCCGCACCCTTATCTCTACCAGACGCCCTCACCCTAAAGAATATATCCAGTCTTCTCGCCTGGATCAGTGTGCTCTTCAAGCCACCTCTGCTGAGCAATATGTCACTCTTGACATACCCTCCGAATTGATTTCCAACTGGAAACGCGAAGGTTTTACCCATCTCCATCTTGGAGGCATCAGATTAATCCTTACCCTTTATGGGAGAAAAGGATTACCGGTTATCGCTCGACTTGCTATGCTTGATACCCGGTTTAAACAGTACCAAGATGCTGTCATCGGTACTGTCCTCACAACCCTTCATGCAGGCAGTGTTTTACTCACTTTCTACCCAAACTTTAACCTTTCTCTCCAAGACCCAAATTTTCCCACAACCTTGAAAGTCCAGGTTTAGATTCAAGGTGCTGAACAAATTTCTTCTGCAAAAATTGCCACTTTACACCACCAACTGGTCTACAGGCTTCAAAATCACGCCTTAGATCTACCCGCTCCAGAACACCACTCTGACACCCTCATGGTGCTAGCAGAATCTGACCAGATCCCGACAATCATCCAGATTCCACGACAAATTCCCCGCCATGAGCTCATCAAGCTTATGCCTCTTGAATGGATCTCCAACTATGAACAGTTCCATAACAATACAGCTCCAATTCAGACCTCTGAAAGCATGTTTGAACGACGACAAGATGGAACCGTCAGAATGAATTTTAAACCACCTCCCAGTGCTCCACAAGAGCCTCCTCGGCTCTCTTTTACCTATTCTTCAATGATCACAGCTGTTCAGACAGCGCAGGAAGATCTGCCCATTACAGGGTTTAATTCTCAAGGCTACCCTGTTTATCCAGCCAAGCACAATGGCCATTTCCTATGGGATGCCCCTGGTTCCGGCATGTGTGACCCAAATTGTCCCTGCTGGGATGATTGGGAAGAAGACGATGATTATGCAACCACAAGGAAAAAGAAACCCAAAAAGAAAAAACCTCTTGTCCCATGTCACCATTGTGACCCTAAACCACCATCAGATCCTCCACCTCCACCGGCTCCATTACCCATCTACCGAAAAGAACTCAAATGGATTGCCAAACATTGCAACTCTGAGATTCCATCACCACTCTCACACCCAACACCTATCGTCCAACCACTGGCTTGTATGATGTTTTCCTCTACTTCTTCAGATTACTCTTCTTCCTTTCCTCCTTTGGAACCCCATACAGATTCTCAACGAAATGTTATGTCCAAACCCTTTATCCCTTCATCTATTACATCCACTGGCCACCTGGAGCCCCTTAAACCTTTTGAATCAGTCCTCAACTGGCAAACTCAAAATGCCAGGGCCATTAAACATGTTTTTACAAGATGACAAATTCCTTTTACCTCGCCGACAAAGCATGTTCACTTTTCTAAAAAATGCCCAGATCTTTTCAAAATTTGATTTAAAATCTGGTTTTTGGCAACTAGGCATTGAACCCTCCGAACGTTACAAAACCGCTTTTTGTATTCCCAATGCCCATTTCCAATGGACCATCCTACCCTTTGGTCTCAAAACTGCCCCCTCCATTTTCCAAAAATCCATGGTCCAAATCTTCCAGCCCATTTTACATCATGCATTGATTTACATTGATGATATCTTGCTTTTTTCAGGATCACATGATAACCATCGCCAGCTGTTAACTCAATTCTATGATATTATCCAAAGTCATGGAATCATGTTATCGGCCAAGAAAAGCACCATTGCTACAGATAATATTGAATTCCTTGGTATGATCATCAAAGATGGACATTACCAGCCCGGAAAGCACATTGCCCAAGAATTGCTTCACTTTCCAGATCAGCAACTTTCCAAAAGGCAAATCCAACAGTTTCTCGGCATTATCAATTACATCCGTGATTTCCTCCCACATGTGGACCATCACACTCATCATCTCTCGGCTTTATTGAAAAAGCAGCCCCCATAGTGGAATGCTGCCCACACAGCTGCTGTCACTACCCTAAAACAGATCGCGCAAAATCCGCCTCCTTTAAAGTTGATTACTGACGGAAAGCGTATATTGCAGACAGATGCCAGTGATGAATCATGGGGTGCCATCCTCCTCGAAGAACTCAATGACAAGGAACACTTTATCGCTTACGCTAGTGGACATTTTTCTGAAACACAGAAGCACTACCATAGTGTGTTTAAAGAAATCTTAGCGGTAAAGAATGACATCAAAAAGTTTGAGTATCATCTGATTGGACACCATTTTCTCATCCGAATGGACAGCTCAGCCTTCCCCAATATCTTTCATTTCAAAGGTAAAACTGTTTCCGAAAAAATGTTACTCAGATTAAAAGATTGGTTTTCCAAATATGACTTTTCAGTCAAGCATATAAAGGGATCCCAGAACCTCATCCCTGATATGCTCTCCAGACTCTCCAAACCACAAAACCCTCTCACCCTGTTTTCCACCACCTACCATTTTCCAATTATCTCCATGGCTACCTCACTACCCCCAGAAGCTCTCACCAAGAAAACTTTTCCCTTCAACAAAACCTTCTCTTCTGTTTTCGCCATCCAAGAATTTGCTAGAAAAGCTCTCTTTCGCTTTTTCATGAAAGCCTACCTTGTCACCGACCCTTTTCCTTTTTCCTCTTTCCACCCAGAAAATCTGTTCCTTACAGGTTTAACCCTTGATCCGACCAGAGACACCACTGAAGACGTATTATGGTACATCTGGTGCCTAACAGTTCTTTATGCAACCAAGTTAGTCCTTCCCATTTCTCCCACTCTGGACCACCTCCTTAATCCAGATAACGCCACCTCTCTTACCTGGACCCTACTTGAATGGTTCTCCCCCATCCCATGGTGGAGAAAGAAACTGCAACAACTGTCCGAAATTTACAACCTTGACCGTATGCCTGCCCCTGAAGCACAAATGTTCACATCCGTTTTTATTATTCACAGGCCATACTTCCAACATCCAGACACCCATCTCTTTTGGACTCAAGATCAGGTATATGAATGGTTCACTGCCCCACATATAGCTGTGATTGAAAATGACATACAAGAAGTCCTGCACAATTACCTTTGCCAATTAAACCACCAACCTCCGCCACTTAAAGATATCTCTCACACCTCCTTAGGTCCACAACATGACCTTCTCATGATACCCACTCCATCTGCCATATCTAAACCTAAGTCCACTGGCATCATCATCAAAGAAGAACGACCAGATTACACTGACTTCCTTTACCAAGACTCTCAAGACCCATGGGAAGACTTTCTTCTTCTAAGCCAACACCTCCACCAGTTTCCCTAACCAACAATGGATGAACCTGGCCCCTCTGAACAAGGACCCTCAACCCAATCTTCCAAACGACTAGCTCAATCATCCAAAGTTGACAAAGCCACCCAAACGTCCCCTAAGTATACTCCGAAGTGTACTCCCAGAGCCTATAATTGCCCTTATCCACCATGCCGAGGTCCCTCATGTAAGCATCCAAAGCTCTCCAAAACTTTCTTCCAAAAGCATCCTCACTCTGGTGATACGGACCCCGATGAGACCGAAAGCTCATCCGAAGACGAGTACATGAATCTCCGCTCTCCATAAAGTTGTTTGTCGTGTTGCTTTCAATAAAGTAGTTTGTCTTGTTGTAATAATTACGTTTTACTTTATGGTTTTGTCTTGGCTTGCCTTACGCTTTGGCTTTTTCCACTTGTAAAAGTCTTTGTAAGCATGCTTTATCTTTTGTCCATTTGTCAAAGTCTTGATCGGTGGGCTTGGCTTTCTAAAAAGGTGTGCTATAGGTCATAATCTATGTTGTCGTATCTTAAGAAGATAGGGGTCATGTCCTATCTTCCCCGAGAATTCTCCCCTCCTTTGTAAGATATAGAAGTAAAAAACAAGAAATAAACTCGTGTTTTTCTCTTACAACATGAATCCCTAAAACTCTTCTCTCTCCCTGCAAATGAAGTTCTAAGAAAGAAAAAGAATAAAGGATTAAATTTGTTCATTTTGAAAACCTAAGGAAGTATGCTCTGCACTTGCCTTCTCGTAAGGATCCTGTGCATCAGAAAACTTTTGATCATTTCTTATCTGGTTTGGTACCCTGTTTTAGACTAAAGAGAAGTCTGTTTTGGGTTGTATAACCTGAGAAAAAATGTTTTAAAGGTTTTTTATTACAGAGGTATATCGGCTGGAAACCCGAGCTTGCGGACTACTGGTCCAAAGTACAGTTTTAACTGTTGTAGTTCTGGTATAACAATGCCACGTACACTTATATAACCTAGAAGAAACTGTTTTAAGTTTTGATATATCCAAAGGTATATCGGCGGGAATCCATCGACGTAAGTTCCAGAGGTGATCCCGAATGGGCACTAGTCTGGTCCGCACTGATGGTAACAAGCCACGTATCTTGATGGTAACAAGCCACGTATCTTTATGGTATCAGAGCCATACCCATCCTTGAAAATTCCATGTTTTCTAAATTCGTATCTTCTTGACCAAAATGGTATAATTTAAGGCTTTTTCTATTTTGATCTCTAGAACTTCAGGCGCAGCGAGAACTTCTCCTTCATGGCATCCACTTCATCTTCCCCTCCTGTTACTCTTTCTTCTACTCTTTCTTTGCCCCGCTCTTGCACTTCTCATACTACCAATAAGATTGAAAACCTTGTCGAATATTCCTATATCCCTGAATCCGCCCAAATCAGTGAGTCCTCCTACCCTCTTATCAGCCCTTATCAGTTGTACAAACGACCTAGCTCCTTTACCCGCAGTATCCGCACCCTTATCTCTACCAGACGCCCTCACCTTAAAGAATATATCCAGTCTTCTCGCCTGGATCAGTGTGCTCTTCAAGCCACCTCTGCTGAGCAATATGTCACTCTTGACATACCCTCCGAATTGATTTCCAACTGGAAACGCGAAGGTTTTACCCATCTCCATCTTGGAGGCATCAGATTAATCCTTACCCTTCATGGGAGAAAAGGATTACCGGTTACCGCTCGACTTGCTATGCTTGATACCCGGTTTAAACAGTACCAAGATGCTGTCATCGGTACTGTCCTCACAACCCTTCATGAAGGCAGTGTTTTACTCACTTTCTACCCAAACTTTAACCTTTCTCTCCAAGACCCAAATTTGCCCACAACCTTGAAAGTCCAGGTTCAGATTCAAGGTGCTGAACAAATTTCTTCTGCAAAAATTGCCACTTTACACCACCAACTGGTCTACAGGCTTCAAAATCACGCCTTAGATCTACCCGCTCCAGAACACCACTCTGACACCCTCATGGTGCTAGCAGAATCTGACCAGATCCCGACAATCATCCAGATTCCACGACAAATTCCCCGCCATGAGCTCATCAAGCTTATGCCTCTTGAATGGATCTCCAACTATGAACAGTTCCATAACAATACAGCTCCAATTCAGACCTCTGAAAGCATGTTTGAACGACGACAAGATGGAACCGTCAGAATGACTTTTAAACCACCTCCCAGTGCTCCACAAGAGCCTCCTCGGCTCTCTTTTACCTATTCTTCAATGATCACAGCTGTTCAGACAGCGCAGGAAGATCTGCCCATTACAGGGTTTAATTCTCAAGGCTACCCTGTTTATCCAGCCAAGCACAATGGCCATTTCCTATGGGATGCCCCTGGTTCCGGCATGTGTGACCCAAATTGTCCCTGCTGGGATGATTGGGAAGAAGACGATGATTATGCAACCACAAGGAAAAAGAAACCCAAAAAGAAAAAACCTCTTGTCCCATGTCACCACTGTGACCCTAAACCACCATCAGATCCTCCACCTCCACCGGCTCCATTACCCATCTACCGAAAAGAACTCAAATGGATTGTCAAACATTGCAACTCTGAGATTCCATCACCACTCTCACACCCAACACCTATCGTCCAACCACTGGCTTGTATGATGTTTTCCTCTACGTCTTCAGATTACTCTTCTTCCTTTCCTCCTTTGGAACCCCATACAGATTCTCAACGAAATGTTGTGTCCAAACCCTTTATCCCTTCATCTATTACATCCACTGGCCACCTGGAGCCCCCTAAACCTTTTGAATCAGTCCTCAACTGGCAAACTCAAAATGCCAGGGCCCAAAATGATACCTTATCGCATCTCAATTCAAAAGTTGAGAACATCAGTTTGCGAACTGAACAGATTGAGACAAAAGTTGATTCCATCACTGCACAGATGCAGCAGATCCACCAAAATCTTCACTCCCGAATTGGCCAACTCGATTCAGAGTTACGAGCCATGCTCGCCCACAGATACAATGGTCCCGAATTTGACCAAAAAGAAAGGGAAATCAGGCGATTAAAAGCTGAACTTGCTCAGATTGAATCTGAAAAACAGAGACCTACCCTTTTCACCACTTCACCTCCTATCCCTTCTATCGGTCCAACTTATCATCCTTTTGCCTCTATGCTCTCTCCTATTAAACAATATGACCCTTCCAAGTTATTTGGCATGACTCATACTCTTTTCAGAGACAATCCTTTGCCACCGCCACCTAAACCTAAACCCAAACCTAGACCGCAGCCTCGACCTCCCCCTCTTCATCCTTCCTCTATGACCATCCCTGGCCAACCATCTCCTACTTTTACACCGACATCACCACCAGCTCCTTTATCAGTCCCTGCCCCATCAAAAGATAAAGAACCCTTGAACCAATTTACTGCTCACACAGTCAGCCATTCATCTACAAACGATCAAACTTCTGATTCAAATCTAGCTGTTTCAGATAGCCATACCGAAACCGACTCAGAATCTTCAGCATCCACCAGTGACTTTGAAAAGTCCTATGCTGATATTACCAAAATCCTGATGGCTCAACCTGATCAAGGCCAAACATCTCATACAGAACCATATGTTGATATTCCCTCCGAAGTTGAAGAAGAAATGCCTGAATCCTCTGCCACAAACCAACCTTCTCCAGCCCAGCCCAATCCACCCAGTCACAAATCGTCAAATGGTCCATGGTTCACATTTGATGATCTTCCATCTCATAAATGGCGTGACCGACTCAATGAAATGTCTGCCTAGATTGACCTACAGATGCTAAGAACAGGAGCAACAACTCAATCGGTCCTTAGAGAATTTGCTACTCGTTTTACGGGTGCTTTAAGAGATTGGTTTGATTCGTTAGGACAATATCGCCAGTTACAGTTTGTTGACCTTCCAGAAGTTTCAAGTGCTCTTGCTGTACTTCATGATCAATTCCTTGGCGATCCTTCTGCAGTCTTTGAAGCTGCCAGACGAGACTACCTCAACATGAAATGCTGCTCCCTCAATGCTAAGGATCTTGACTTCCATTATAAGCGAATGTCCCTGCTGTTCTATAAGCTTAATGGATTCAATGAGCCGACATTAAAGCATGTCTTTCTGGCTTCTCTCCCCGAAGAACTCCAACCTGACATCCAGAGACAACTTACAGCATCCAATCTTTCCCTAGACAACATCTCCCTTGGCAAAATCTTCCAGCTTGCCAAAACCTGTCTTGACAAACTTTGCGAGCAAAAACAGTTTTTCAAAGAACTGTTGAAAGACAAATAACCTTTCCGCAGTGCTTGCAAAAAGCCTTATTTGCAGATCAAATGCCACAAGAAAAAGGATTGTGATTGCAGTTCTAAGAAAAAACGGTATTTTCGAAAATTCAAAACTCCAGAATTTTTATCCAAACCTCGCAGATCCCGAAAGCCCTACCGGTTCTTCAGAAAGAAATCTTCCTCCTCTAGAGAATTCAAACGAAAGCAATCAAGCAGATGTTTCATCTGCAAGAGAAAAGGCCACTATGCCAAAGATTGCCCCAACAAAAGAGAAAAATCCATCCGGTTGGTTGAGCATCTTCAAGCAACTACAGACTACTCTCCTGCCAAAGATGAATTGGAATTCTATTTCTCTGAACAAGATGAACCCAACGATGAAACAGTGTTCGCACTACAAAATTCCTCTGACTCAGATAGTGACCAGCCTCAAGTAATTTTCCACCAACAGTTACTCTCCCTTGATACTACAGTTCCTATCCCATCCATCAAACTCCAGATCTTGCCCTCAAAATTCCACAGGCCCATTCCAGCAATTGGTCTTATAGATACTGGTGCCCAACGAAGCATGTTGAACCCCCATATTCTTCCACCAGAATATTGGACCCAGTCTGAAGAACATTTCAAAGCTGTCAATGGCAAACTCTTCACCACCTCTTTGATTACCAGAAAATCCATTGGTATTCAAATCTTCCCAAATTGTGTCATTTGGACCAAGGTTATTGGTTCCACTCTTCCTAATAAGGATATCTTATTAGGATTTGACATCCTTCACCAAATCAAACACCTCCAAATCATTCCCACTGGAATCCGAGTCCAGTCCATGTTCAAACCATTCACAGACATTCTGAAACTCTACAATTTGTCTGAAACTCCCCAGTCTTACCAGGATATTTCAACCAAACTTTTGAGTTTCTGTCCAGAGTCTCATTCTGAGTTCACCCATCCAAATCCCTTGTGGAAAAATAAGTCTTTCTTTATTAAGTTACCCTTCAAACTCAATGAAGACATTAACCCAACTAAGGCTACCCATCCAGGAATGAGTCCTTCTGACTTACTCCTAGCCCAACAAGAATATTCACAATTGTTAGCCCAAGGTTTAATTGAGCCCACAAGTTCCCAATGGGCTTGCCAAGCCTTTTATGTTGAAAGCATTCTGAAATTGTCCGAGGAAAGAAACGCCTAGTTGTTGTGCAAATTTTAATGTACTCGCAAGCGCACGAATCTATTGTAGTATAGACTAATGGTGACGAGTGTCGATCCCACGAGGAGGTTGATTTTAATTATGTGTATAGAATTAATTTTGTGAATGGGCGATTGGATTTATGGTGGAAATGATTTGGAATATGCTAAGACTTAAATTAAAATGGCGAGAATAAATTCTAAAATTGGAATTGCAATGGAAAGAATAAATTGAAGAGAAAATCTATTAAATTGACGTACTTGGGTATCTGGATCCGTATCAACATGCATCATGGGCTAAATAATCCGTATTAATGCCAATTAAATCATGAGGGGGAATCCATACCTCATGAACCACGCTCTAATCAATATGGTGCTAAGGGCTTATCGTGCCAAATAATAATAACCTTATACTAGAGAGCCGGTGTAACCAAGGCGGTATCTAGACAAGACTATTATTATTTGTCGACGAGAAGTCAAAACATCCACAAAAACTAGAGGAGAAGAGAAAATAAATTTACCAAATTAAGCCCATGACACATGTTGAGACTTCACCTTCAACCCAAGCTTGAAAGAAAATTAGCCACTCATAATTGAACTAGGGGCAAAATGGGAATTTATTAAAATACGAAGAAAATACAAGATGGAGAGGGAATTACAGAAAACAGAGTCCAAAAATGGATTCAGAGATATCAAATTAGGGGAGGGAGGCCCCCTTTTTATAGATACATGGAGTAAATCATGGCCATCGGATTAAAAACAGTTTGGACGCTCAGGATTGCGCCACGTCATCAGTCAACAGTCCACGGTTTGACCACGCGGATGAACAGTAACACGGTTTGACTCGGATGAACAGTAACGCGGTTTGACTCGGATGATATCCTGTGTGATGCATGTACCGTACGCGAGATTTTTCATCCACTGATATGCTGCCACGTCACCATCAACAGTACATAAGAATTTTAGCCCAACAGGATCGTGACACCTCATCAGTCAATGCCACATCATCGGTCAATGCCACGTCATCGATCCGTCTATGTGAACAGTGTTGTGAACAGTAACGTAATTAGTACCGTACACGTGAATAGTACCGTACATATGAATAGTGCCATTTTTCCTTTTATGCTCCTCCTAAGGTTTTCGACTGTCCTGAGTTCAAAAGTGATGTCCGTTTTGCCGTCTGATCTCTCCTTTATTGTGAAATGACTATAATGCCCCTAAAATACATAAAATACTTAATTAAAATAAAACACATGTAATTAAATCACAAGAAGGTTAAATACATAAAAGTAAGGGTTGTTAGTAAGACTTGAAATGTAAAATGACGGTTTTCTCCTTTATAAATATGCATTTTCTAACACTCAACACACCCCCCAACCAGCTTATTGCTAGTCCCTAGCAAATAAAGCGAAAACAAAATTCAAATTCAAAATATTATTATTATTTTTTTAATAGAAACATTCGTATTTATTCCGTTAGATTAATGATAGCAATCAAATAAAAGTATAAGCATTATCTCCAGTCTAAAGCAACATCACACCCACATCAACCATCCACATGAATCAGCCCAGCAAACTTTGTCATAGCTACTTTCAAGAATGACATGTCAAACCCCAAAATCTCATTGGAAGTAGTGACACTCTCACAAAGAAATTAAAACCAATAAAAATAGTCACTCCAATGAATGGTAATTGAGAGAGAAAATAATAAAGAAGTGATATCACATGCTCTCACCAAGATGAAATAAATATGCCCTCAGCTTAGAAATAATACGATCTCAAGTCAAACAAAAATGCTAGTCAACCCAATTTATTTATCTTTTTTTTTTATTATGCATCACGACATCTTTTTAGCCCATATAACTAGCTTCTACTTCAAACTATAGTTCCCTAAAATCAAGAAGGACTTTTATTAGGACGTAACGTAGGCTAGGGACATGGCTAACAAAGAAGAAAAATAAGGAAAACAAAGTGTATGTTTGAGAAAAATGCAGAGAATTTTTTTTTTTTGGAAGTTGCAAGGTGGATTTCACCTATTATTTTTTTTTTTTCTTTTGAAACAACAACTTTTGTTTTGTTTGTTTTTTTTTTTTTTTTTTTGCATAACTTTACTGAACAACAAAATTATTTACATTTTCTCAAACATATATAGGTGATGGAACTTATAAGACATTGGGTAATACTCCAAATCGGAGTGGGTCAAGATGATAAGTTGACAAAGAAAAAGGTTTTTTTTTTTTTTTTAAAGGCTCAAAAGGATTAACTATGGATATTTGATAAAAGGGATAGCTAGAAAGGCTCAAACGGATCAAAGATGGCCTTTTCATCGTCTTTTAGGGCTCTAAATAATCTTCCATATCTACTAGTTAGATGGGCCTCCAAATGTAGCAACACACTCTTTTTTTTTTAAATTTTTTTTTTAAGGGTTAACTCAAAAGTAATTTAGAGATCGTGTATAAAATAATAAACTGCTAAGCTGTATAAAGAGTGGGCAAAAGAGTTATTCTCCAAGAAAAATAATAGGCTCAAAAACTCACTTGGTACTTATTATGATATGTTCATTCCTTCAAGCAACTCACATTTGTCTCCGACATCAACATGTAAAGTAGAAAACATAGCGTAACATCACTTAAGACCAAAGATAATACAAATACTAAAATTTAAAATTAATCATGTCATCCAATGTTAAAACAAATCACATATTTTTTTTTTTTAAACATCATTCTACCCCCCAACCTATTCTAAACATGAAAGGAAAATATGCATGCAGAAATGTGAAAATGATGCATAAAAACTAATTAGAAAAGTTACACGTAAAATGATAGAAAACGAAAATGATTTTTTTTTTTTAAAGAAAATGCGTTTCTAGAGGAACTACACTCCATATTCAGCCATCTTCGACTCAAAAGTTGGAAAATGTATATTTATAGAGGAGAAATTAAAAAGAAGAAAAATAAACATAAACACATAATAAAGAAAAAGAAAATGTCTGAATTTTTTTTTTTATAAACGATGAAGATGCGTTTCTAGAGTCACTACACTCCATATTCAGCCATCTTCAACACAAAAAGTTAGCAACAGTTAGTTTCTACAACAAAAAATTAGTAAAAACTTAACCAAAATTCCACAATTGTCGACTATTCCCTCCCCCCAACCAGAACGAAACATTGTCCTCAATGTTTGAAAGGAAAGAAGTAGAGTTTAGAAGACATCACCTGGATGGTGCAACACAGAAGAAAATATTTATAGGCGGAGAGTTAAATCTAATTTGTACTTCTTACTGCTGCTACTGTTACCATCATTATTTGGACGCTCCAACACGAAGGTCCAGGGGTCTGGCTCCGGTCTATAAGCTTGTAACAGATCAAGTAGCTCATTAGCAGTGTGAGCACAAATAAAAAGTTTTTTCACATTAGCGGGAATGAAATAGTTTTTTATTGCATGGTTAAGAAATGCGATATAGCCATCATAAAAGTTATTGACATTTAACAAACCGATGGGTTTCTGGTGGATGTGGAGATGGGCCCAAGATGCTAGCGTGATAAGTGCCTCTAGTGTTGCAAGATCTCCTGGAAGAAAAATAAAAGCATCAGCATGATTAAGCATTTCAGTTATTCTTTCCTGCATACCTGAGACGACTAACTCTTCTCCAGTTGATGAGTCAGACGAACTGCCCAATGGTTTTAAGACTCTTGGGATGATGCCTAACACTTGACTTCCTCTGATAAAAGCTGCTTCTGAGACCATTTTTGATAACCCTCGATTACCTCCTCCATACACCAAGTGTAATTTTCTCACTGCTATGCTTCGACCAAGATCTATGGCTGCCTCAACGAACTCTTTATGTTTGCCATATGTAAATCCAGAAAGCACACAAATGTTCTTGAATTGTCTATTGGGAGTAGCTGCCATTGTGATACTTCGCAAAAATAATTTGTGAGTGCTTGACAAAGAAAATCACATTTAAGAGTCTTGGTGATAGTGGGTCATAGTTGTGTATGAGGTCACATGTCCATGTCAAATAACGCGTAAAGCACGTGGCTCGCGAGTCAAAAAGGAAACAGTAAAAAGGGAAAGGCAAACAGTAATAAGGAAAAAGCAAACAGTAATAAAATTATTAAAGACAATAATGCAAACAATAAGACAATAGTGAAATAAAATAACAATAAAGTAAAAGGATATTTACAAGTAGTTGCGACTGTGGCTCACATCTTCCTATGGTTTTACGTCCAGAAACGGCTTGAACGCCCTCTATGGGTCGAGGATAGGCTTCCTATCCAGTTTTCTTATAAACTGGCAAACAGGATCATTTATAGTCAGATTCCCGAGACTATATCGTGCATGCTCTTTCTGGAATAATGGCCATAACTGGAGAATCGCTCCTTGCACATATCCACTGGGATGCGTTTCAAGAGACAAAAGGATATCATCCAATGACTCCTTATTCAAGCCATCCCTAATGAATTGAATCTTATCTTCCCTGTTATCAGACATCATTCCTAAAGAACATGGGTTTTTATTGCAACTCATTCTGGCACACTTATGACAAGCAACAGAAATTCTTCGAGCTCGTCGTTTTCTTGCATAATTTCCTTTACCACAACCAGGCATGTATGCAATAAATTTTGGAGGTAACTCACCTGCCGATCGTACTTTAGCCTCGATTAACCAACGGATGTCAGCAGGTATGTTATTCCTCATGAGTAATCGCATGCGTTCGGACCGAGCTTTATAGATTGTAAGGAGGGCATTCTGAGGAAGTGAAGGGAATCGCTTGTGAAGTTTCGATAGAATCTCGTTTCTGTCCATACCTTCGCCTCAGAATATCAGTTATTATGGGAAACTGAAGTAACCGACTTGATTGTCACGGAGTACCGTTATCCGCCACTTCACCGGGGTAACAAACTAAAGCACACAAATAGAAAAACAAATTAAAACACACAAAGAAAATTAAAATCGTCCTCTTATTGAATTTACCTCAAGCTCCAACTGGATGTCGTAAACACTTCTCTCAATGTCTCTGAGTTGGCGTTCTAAACCCTCAACATAGGCTACTAACTCTGGTGGTTGTAGAGCCCAAATGCGTTGTGTTTTACAAAATTGAATCTGCCTTTTGAGATGAGTTTTGACACGTTGAAGTGGTTTAAGAATGTTCAGGAGGAACGGTCTAAGTATGAGACTCATGATTAAAAATGATAAGAGAAAACTTAATGGTAAAATAAACACACTTATGCAAAAACAATTTCAATTAGCAAAAGAATAATATAAAGAAAGAAAACAAAATTAAATCAACGAAAAAAAAGAAAAAAAAATCAATTCAAATCTGGTGGGTCACTCAAATTTATTTCGGTGTCTTCTCCACGTGGTTGGTATTCTAGATATGGATTTAATCTTTGACCATTAACTTTAAACGTGACACCGTTCTTTGGGTCCTTAATTTCAATTGCCCCATGTGGAAAAACAGTATGAACAATAAAGGGACCAGACCAACGAGAGCGTAACTTACCTGGGAATAGGTGCAAGCGAGAATTGAATAAAAGCACTTTCTGACCTGGAGTGAACGATTTTCTCATAATTTGCTTATCATGAAAGACTTTCATTCGTTGCTTGTAAATCTTGGCATTTTCGTATGCATCATTGCGAATTTCTTCAAGTTCTGCCAGCTGTAATCTTCTTTCTGAGCTGGCTTGCTGCATGTCAAAATTGAATTTCTTGATGGCCCAATACGCACGATGTTCGAGTTCCACAGGTAGGTGGCAAGCTTTTCCATACACTAGCCTGTAGGGTGACATCCCAATCGGGGTCTTGAAAGCCGTTCTATATGCCCATAAGGCATCATCAAGTCTTAATGACCAATCTTTTCTGTCCGGCCTCACCGTCTTTTCTAATATGTGCTTTATTTCTCGATTGGATATCTCAACTTGGCCACTGGTTTGCGGATGATACGGGGTCGCCACTTTGTGTGTGATTGAATACTTTGTCAAAAGTGCTTTGAATACTTTGTTACAAAAGTGGGCACCACCATCACTGATTATTGCTCGAGGGAATCCAAAGCGTGAAACAATGTTGCTTTTCAAAAATGCTATCACCACCTTGTGATCATTGGTCCTACATGGAATTGCTTCTACCCATTTCGATACATAGTCAACAGCAACCAATATGTATTGATGACCAAAAGACGGGGGAAAGGGTCCCATGAAGTCGATACCCATACGTCAAAAATCTCAACCACTAAAATTGGATTTAGTGGCATCATGTTCCTCCGTGTAATGCTCCCCATTCGTTGACACCTATCACATGAAGAACATAAAGTGTAAGCGTCTCGAAATATAGATGGCCAATAGAAACCACATTGTAAAACTTTAGTCGCTGTTTTCTTAGCACTGAAATGGCCTCCACAAGCTTGTTCATGGCAGAATGAAAGGATATTCTGAATTTCACTTTCTGGGACACATCGTCTAACAATTTGATCCGCACAATACTTGAACAAATACGGGTCATCCCAAAAGAAATTCTTTATCTCCGCAAAGAATTTAGCCTTATCTTGCTTAGTCCAATGCTCTGGAAGTTGACCTGTAACAAGATAATTCACGATGTCAGCATACCACGGTAATACTTCCACATTCATCAATTGTTCATCAGGGAATGACTCATTTAGTGGTAATGGCTCTGTAGTTGTGTCAAAATGGAGACGAGAGAGGTGGTCCGCCACAACATTTTCTGTCCCTTTCTTATCTTTGAATTCCAAGTCAAATTCCTGCAAAAGTAACTAACGTTTTCTGTTAAAAATGCATTCTTTTGAACATGCATATTTCTCTTTTTAGTACAAAGGTCTTTAAGAAACTTGGCATAAGATGGAACTTGCTTAATAGCATCAAGTAAAGGGATGTTAACACTTACCTGTTTGAAGATTTCGAGAATCTCACCTGTGGATTTTCCTTTCTTGCCTTTAGCTAACCTCTGGGGAAATGGAGCTTTCGGAACATATTCTCGTGGGTTGGTTTCTTCTTTCTCCTCCGGTGGTGAGTCCTCAACACTCACAGGAACAATTTGATTTTCTTTTGTCACCGGCATCTCCACTTTGTTGTCGACTTCTTTTCCTTTTCGCAAGGTCATTAATGCTTTGACCTCTCCATGCTGCTGTGGTGAACTGGTACTTGCTTCCTGTACTCCTTTAGGATTAGGCACTGGTTGACTTGAAAATTTGCCTTTCTCAACAGTCATTGCCAAGGTCTGAACTGAAGAAGCAAGTTGTCCCACCATCTTCTCGAGGCTTGAAACCGATTGAGCTTGTGAGTTGAAGCCTGCTCTCAACTCATTTCGTAGTCCATCAATGGTGCGGTTCTGTTGCTCAATCGTAGAGTGAGTAAGATTCTTGAGATTCTGGAATGAATCCTCCCATGGTCTAGGTTGAGAGTAGTTCTGGTTCTGATTGTATGGTCTAAATGGGGGCTGAGAGGCTTGAGGATTTTGTGGAATTGGTTGCATTGGTGGAGCTGGAGCTGCTGGTCCATTCTGTTGAAATCCTTGAGACCATGAAAAATTGGGGCGGTCTCTCCATCCAGGGTTATATGTGTTGGAGTATGGGTTGTAATTTGATGGCTTTCTCATTACACCTATGGCATTGGCTTGATCTGAGTATGAGTCATGGTCATGTGGTTCTGTTGATTTAGCAGTCGATAACGATGCTATTTGTCGAGCAAGACCTTCAACCATCTCCTTGACTTCTTTGATTCCTGAAGTTGATTCGCCAATTTGAACCTCATTCACTCCTTTAATTCTTCTAGTAGTCCTGAGTGATTGACTCCGTTGTTGGGAATTATCTGCTTGTCGCTGGAAGAATTCCCAAATTTCTGATGCACTTTTTGACATTAGCTCTCCTCCACTTGTTGCCATTAGCCATTCTTGCACATTTGGCAATAATCCCTCCAAAAAGTATTGGCATTGGTGCCATTTCTCGTACCCATGATGTGGACACTTCAAGAGTAGGCCATTGAATCGCTCCCACGTCTCGAAAAACTGCTCGTCCTCTCTCTGAGTAAACTCTGAGATTTCCCTGCGAATAGCATTGGTTTTATGCACTGGGAAATATTTATTCAAAAATTTCGTTACCATTTGTTCCCATGATGAAATGCTATTGGCAGGCAATGTATTAAGCCATGAACGAGCTCTATCCTTTAAAGAAAATGGGAATAATCTGAGTTTAACATCATCGTCTGAAAAATTTTCATATTTAAAAGTTTGACAAATGGCATGAAAATCATTCAGATGATTATATGGATCCTCATTTTCTAAGCCATAAAATGTGGGGAGACAATTTAGCACACTAGGTTTTAATTCAAAACTCCTAGCAGCTACATTTGGGTATCTTATGCATGACGTGCTCAAATTAGCTAAGGGACTAAAATAGTCCTTAAATGGTCTCTCCTGTGGTGCTTGTAAATCCATTTTATTTTTAACGTGTTTGTGTGTGCGAAGTGTTTTTTTTAATTCAAGGTCTATAGGTTCAAGATTAGGTAATAATGACCTACGACCATGCATGCAAAATAAATAAAATAAAAATAAAGATGCAAACAAAACAAAAAATAAAGATGGGAACAAAACAAATAAAAATAAAGAAGAGGGAGAAATTACGATACTAACCTTATTGCGCTATTACAACCTTTCTATAAAAATACACAAAAATAAATACGTGAAAGAAATTAACTAAAAATTAAATTAATAAGATAAACAAAAAAAAATTACAAAGAAAAATAAATGGAAAATTAAATTACAGAATTTTAAAGAAGAGAAAAAGAAAAGAAATACTAACCTTTAAATGTAGATTCACTTTTTTTTTCTTTTTTTTAATTTAATAAAAAAATACAAGAAAACAAATAAAAGAAATTATTCAAAAAAAAATTAATTCTATGAATTAAAATTACTTACCTCCCCGGCAACGGCGCCAAAAACTTGTTGTGCAAATTTTAATGTACTCGCAAGCGAACGAATCTATTGTAGTATAGACTAATGGTGACGAGTGTCGATCCCACGAGGAGGTTGATTTTAATTATGTGTATAGAATTAATTTTGTGAATGGGCGATTGGATTTATGGTGGAAATGATTTGGAATATGCTAAGACTTAAATTAAAATGGCGAGAATAAATTCTAAAATTGGAATTGCAATGGAGAGAATAAATTGAAGAGAAAATCTATTAAATTGACGTACTTGGGTATCTGGATCCATATCAACATGCATCATGGGCTAAATAATCCGTATTAATGCCAATTAAATCATGAGGGGGGAATCCACACCTCATGAACCACGCTCTAATCAATATGGTGCTAAGGGCTTATCGTGCCAAATAATAATAACCTTATACTAGAGAGCCGGTGTAACCAAGGCGGTATCTAGACAAGACTATTATTATTTGTCGACGAGAAGTCAAAACATCCACAAAAACTAGAGGGGAAGAGAAAATAAATTTACCAAATTAAGCCCATGACACATGTTGAGACTTCACCTTCAACCCAAGCTTGAAAGAAAATTAGCCACTCATAATTGAACTAGGGGCAAAATGGGAATTTATTAAAATACGAAGAAAATACAAGATGGAGAGGGAATTACAGAAAACAGAGTCCAAAAATGGATTCAGAGATATCAAATTAGGGGGGGGAGGCCCCTTTTTTATAGATACATGGAGTAAATCATGGCCATCGGATTAAAAACAGTTTGGACGCTCAGGATTGCGCCACGTCATCAGTCAACAGTCCACGGTTTGACCACGCGGATGAACAGTAACACGGTTTGACTCGGATGAACAGTAACGCGGTTTGGTTGAAAATAATCCTGTGTGATGCATGTACCGTACGCGAGATTTTTCATCCACTGATATGCTGCCACGTCACCATCAACAGTACATAAGAATTTTAGCCCAACAGGATCGTGACACCTCATCAGTCAATGCCACATCATCGGTCAACGCCACGTCATCGATCCGTCTATGTGAACAGTGTTGTGAACAGTAACGTAGTTAGTACCGTACACGTGAATAGTACCGTACATATGAATAGTGCCATTTTTCCTTTTATGCTCCTCCTAAGGTTTTCGACTGTCCTGAGTTCAAAAGTGATGTCCGTTTTGCCGTCTTATCTCTCCTTTATTGTGAAATGACTATAATGCCCCTAAAATACATAAAATACTTAATTAAAATAAAACACATGTAATTAAATCACAAGAAGGTTAAATACAGAAAAGTAAGGGTTGTTAGTAAGACTTGAAATGTAAAATGACGGTTTTCTCCTTTATAAATATGCATTTTCTAACACTCAACACTAGTCATTGACTACCAGCCATTAAACATGTTTTTACAAGATGACAAATTCCCTTTACCTCGCCGACAAAGCATGTTCACTTTTCTAAAAAATGCCCAGATCTTTTCAAAATTTGATTTAAAATCTGGTTTTTGGCAACTAGGCATTGAACCCTCCGAACGTTACAAAACCGCTTTTTGTATTCCCAATGCCCATTTCCAATGGACCGTCCTACCCTTTGGTCTCAAAACTGCCCCCTCCATTTTTCAAAAATCCATGGTCCAAATCTTCCAGCCCATTTTGCATCATGCATTGATTTACATTGATGATATCTTGCTTTTTTCAGGATCACATGATGACCATCGCCAGCTGTTAACTCAATTCTATGATATTATCCAAAGTCATGGAATCATGTTATCGGCCAAGAAAAGCACCATTGCTACAGATAATATTGAATTCCTTGGTATGATCATCAAAGATGGACATTACCAGCCCGGAAAGCACATTGCCCAAGAATTGCTTCACTTTCCAGATCAGCAACTTTCCAAAAGGCAAATCCAACAGTTTCTCGGCATTATCAATTACATCCGTGATTTCCTCCCACATGTGGACCATGACACTCATCATCTCTCGGCTTTATTGAAAAAGCAGCCCCCAGAGTGGAATGCTGCCCACACAGCTGCTGTCACTACCCTAAAACAGATCGCGCAAAATCCGCCTCCTTTAAAGTTGATTACTGACGGAAAGCGTATATTGCAGACAGATGCCAGTGATGAATCATGGGGTGCCATCCTCCTCGAAGAACTCAATGACAAGGAAAACTTTATCGCTTACGCTAGTGGACATTTTTCTGAAACACAGAAGCACTACCATAGTGTGTTTAAAGAAATCTTAGCGGTAAAGAATGGCATCAAAAAGTTTGAGTATCATCTGATTGGACACCATTTTCTCATCCGAATGGACAGCTCAGCCTTCCCCAATATCTTTCATTTCAAAGGTAAAACTGTTCCCGAAAAAATGTTACTCAGATTAAAAGATTGGTTTTCCAAATATGACTTTTCAGTCAAGCATATAAAGGGATCCCAGAACCTCATCCCTGATATGCTCTCCAGACTCTCCAAACCACAAAACCCTCTCACCCTGTTTTCCACCACCTACCATTTTCCAATTATCTCCATGGCTACCTCACTACCCTCAGAAGCTCTCACCAAGAAAACTTTTCCCTTCAACAAAACCTTCTCTTCTGTTTTCGCCATCCAAGAATTTGCTAGAAAAGCTCTCTTTCGCTTTTTCATGAAAGCCTACCTTGTCACCGACCCTTTTCCTTTTTCCGCTTTCCACCCAGAAAATCTGTTCCTTACAGGTTTAACCCTTGATCTGACCAGAGACACCACTGAAGACGTATTATGGTACATCTGGTGCCTAACAGTCCTTTATGCAACCAAGTTAGTCCTCCCCATTTCTCCCATTCTGGACCACCTCCTTAATCCAGATAACGCCACCTCTCTTACCTGGACCCTACTTGAATGGTTCTCCCCCATCCCATGGTGGAGAAAGAAACTGCAACAACTGTCCGAAATTTACAACCTTGACCGTATGCCTGCCCCTGAAGCACAAATGTTCACATCCGTTTTTATTATTCACAGGTCATACTTCCAACATCCAGACACCCATCTCTTTTGGACTCAAGATCAGGTATATGAAGGTTCACTGCCCCACATATAGCTGTGATTGAAAATGACATACAAGACGTCCTGCACAATTACCTTTGCCAATTAAACCACCAACCTCCGCCACTTAAAGATATCTCTCACACCTCCTTAGGTCCACAACATGACCTTCTCATGATACCCACTCCATCTGCCATATCTAAACCTAAGTCCACTGGCATCATCATCAAAGAAGAACGACCAGACTACACTGACTTCCTTTACCAAGACTCTCAAGACCCATGGGAAGACTTTCTTCCTCTAAGCCAACACCTCCACCAGTTTCCCCAACCAACAATGGATGAACCTGGCCCCTCTGAACCAGGACCCTCAACCCAATCTTCCAAACGACCAGCTCAATCATCCAAAGTTGACAAAGCCACCCAAACGTCCCCTAAGTATACTCCGAAGTGTACTCCCAGAGCCTATAATTTCCCTTATCCACCATGCCGAGGTCCCTCCTGTAAGCATCCAAAGCTCTCCAAAACCTTCTTCCAAAAGCATCCTCACTCTGGTGATACGAACCCTGATGAGACCGAAAGCTCATCCGAAGACGAGTACATGAATCTCCGCTCTCCATAAAGTTGTTTGTCTTGTTGCTTTCAATAAAGTAGTTTGTCTTGTTGTAATAATTACGTTTTACTTTATGGTTTTGTCTTGGCTTGCCTTACGCTTTGGCTTTTGCCACTTGTAAAAGTCTTTGTAAGCATGCTTTATCTTTTGTCCATTTGTCAAAGTCTTGATCGGTGGGCTTGGCTTTCTAAAAAGGTGTGCTATAGGTCATAATCTATGTTGTCGTATCTTAAGAAGATAGGGGTCATGTCCTATCTTCCCCGAGAATTCTCCCCTCCTTTGTAAGATATAGAAGTAAAAAACAAGAAATAAACTCGTGTTTTTCTCTTACAACATGAATCCCTAAAACTCTTCTCTCTCCCTGCAAATGAAGTTCTAAGAAAGAAAAAGAATAAAGGATTAAATTTGTTCATTTTGAAAACCTAAGGAAGTATGCTCTGCACTTGCCTTCTCGTAAGGATCCTGTGCATCAGAAAACTTTTGATCATTTCTTATCTGGTTTGGTACCCTGTTTTAGACTAAAGAGAAGTCTGTTTTGGGTTGTATAACCTGAGAAAAAATGTTTTAAAGGTTTTTGATTACAGAGGTATATCGGCTGGAAACCCGAGCTTGCGGACTACTGGTCCAAAGTACAGTTTTAACTGTTGTAGTTCTGGTATAACAACACCACGTACACTTATATAACCTAGAAGAAACTGTTTTAAGTTTTGATATATCCAAAGGTATATCGGCGGGAATCCATCGACGTAAGTTCCAGAGGTGATCCCGAATGGGCACTAGTCTGGTCCGCACTGATGGTAACAAGCCACGTATCTTTATGGTATCAGAGCCATACCCATCCTTGAAAATTCAACGTGTGCTAAACTCAAAATGTAATTATTACGTATTTTCCCAGATATGCATGTATATATATATTTTAAAAAAATACCTACAACAAAAACCTTAAAAGTCAATATTGTTGGAATCAAGAAAAATGTATTAAATAAATTAATATTTTGCAACATCAATCCTAAATCAATACGGATAAAAAATAATGTTTAAAGAATTTATCTCAATTTATTAATTAATTATTAATTTATCGAAATTATATTTGTACATATATACATACCAACCATATATTCTTATACGTTAGTCACATGATTCATGAACATGTCAAGTGTTGTTTTCAAGAGGTAGCCATGAGGCCCATGACCCATGAGTCACGACCCACCATACGTTATTCCCCAGGAATCAAGATTTTAATACCCCAAATTTATTAAAGGATCCTTTTAGTTTTTTTTTTTTTTTTTTTTGCTCTTTTCTATTTATTCACAATTTGTAAGTTAGTTCCCATGGTCCCCAAAAAATAAATGAATAAATATGTCAAATGTCAATCCTTTCTCCAATAGAAACCCTTTCAATTTGAAACTACAAATGTGAATTTTAAAAGTTTCCGTAAAATGTATTTGAATCGGGGCAAAAAAAAATTTGACGTGTCTTAATGTTTGACTATATATAATCAAATTATATATTCTTAATTTTTTTTTCTTACTGGGTTTCTCCCTTGCATGATTTGTTCATTATGTGTACAAAATAACAACTGGATTTAGGCTGTCAAAGCTATCAGCATAGCCTTTAATTAATTGAACTTTTTAGCGCATATATATATATATATATATATAAAGATAACAACAAATAACAGGAAAACCTTAGGTGCAAATGTAGTATCGTGTTATAATTACATCCAGCCGTTAGATGTCAATAAATTCCATCAATCTTAGTGCATCCAATGACTGAATACAACTGTAGTACAGTACTATAGTTGCACCGTAGCCTCATCCCAAATAACAAGCATTTCTTAAAATAGCTGCCCAAATATTTTGGTACAGTACATCTGCCCAACAAGTTGCATTAATTAAAAATATTTTTTTTTATTATTTCCTATCTTTACGAATTTGTCTTCGACGTGCAAATACTCGTGCGATTAAAGCATTATTAAAAGATTCTTTTAATTTTATTTTCAAATGTTCTTTGAACTTATCTTGTTATTTATGTAACAAATAAAAAAATAAATTTTTTCTTTGCAAAGACTTTTCAAATAAAAATAAATTTTATATTATTTTAATTAAATCTTTTCATCCATAAAAATAACAAAAAAATAAATAAATTTTTTCTTTGCAAAGACTTTTCAAATAAAAATAACTTATCTTTCTTTAATAATGATGATACAAAAATTAATATAATATAAGATTAAAGAGGGAGAAATTACTCTATAATTAAAAAAAAAGAGACGAATACTATCTCATTAAAAAAAAAAAATTCGAGAAGTTTTTTAGAACCTTTAATATAAATGTAACTGTTTAAAAAAGAAATCAAATCTCATCAAAAGAAATTTTTAATGATACTCTTAGTTCTCAAGACATGATAATATATGTAAAAGTTATTTTTTTAATTAAAAAAATAAAAGAAATAGAAATACATTTATATTAAATTTTCTTTCTTTTTCTTTTTAATTTGGTGTGCTATTCGAAGTAATTTTAAAAACATCTAATTATAAAATTTTTGTTCGATTTTACTAGTTATCATGCTTATTGTTGGAGGCCAATTTGACTAAATAAGAAGAAGACAGGTGTCGAGTATAAGAATGAATAAAATAATGAAGTAAAACATGAGCACAATCCTATAAGAGAAAGGGAGGTGACCTAATTAAAATCAGAAACAGACTATTGAGGGGGCAAAACAAAAAAGAAAAGGTACAGAAGGAATAAAATAAAACAAATAGAGGACACTGGGATTGCCCTAGCATGTCTTCTTAGGATTCAGAAGCTGACTCCTTATATCCCTCATGGCAGCTGGTTTTATTATCCTATGAGTCACCTCTGCACATTGAAATGGACATTGCCTTCATTCTCAAAATTAATTAGGAGTGCCACCGTTAGAAGGGTCTGTCTGGGCGCCCCTGATTTTTTTTCTATCAATATAATTCAAGTCTAGAGGACCAATTACTCTACAAAAGGACTAAAATGGCGTATTAATTAGTTTTTCTTCTTTTTTATCATTCAAATGTTATGCATTTACTTACTACATGTGTGATTCTAATGCCAACCCAAAACTACTTATATCATTGTCTTTGTCTACAACTAATTAATTAATTTAAGCAATGACTTTATTTTCTTCTCAAATTGCAAATAATTGTCTAAAAACAATTTAAGCAATTACTTTATATTCTTGTTTTTTTATCAAATATATAAAAGATTAAAAAAAAACTTCTCAAATACAACAAAAAAACTAGAATATAGAAGAAGTAATGCGAATTAATACATGGATGATATGTGTAACTGAATATAATATAATCACCACTTATATAGTAGTTTTTTAAAAATAAATGAACATATGTTATATATAGTGTTATTTGTTTGTGGTATGGTTGATATAATATATCTGATGTATTGTAAATTTTTATAAATTAGAAAATAAATCATGATTCATGAAAAAGTCAAAATTAAAAAAATAATGGATAAATTTTTGGATTACTCTCCTCTCATGAATTAATTATTTTCAAATTATCTCCTTTATTTTTTAAAACTTCAAATTATTCTTTTAAAAAAAGATAAGAGAAAAGTGGGGCTAGATTGATGAATCTTTTTTTTTTCTTATTAACAAAATAAAAGGTTTATTGAAACTTTTAAAGATAATTAATTGATAAGGAAATAATCCAAAATTAATTCAAAAATAATTTCTAATTTGGTTTCTTGCAATAGTGGACCTCAACCACATAGTATTGCTTTGCCTCAGCATATAATCAAATTCTAATGGGGTAAAAGGCCCACCATATCGACTCATGTGCATAGAAGATCTGAGAAAATCTGCCGTATCAATCATTTCGTTGAAGGTTGACCCAATAACGATGATTCCCATTATTATCTTTTTGGTTGGTAAGAATTTTCAACTTGCCATTAATTGGCTTTCACACAATGTTTAAGATTTTCTGGTTGTTGTATTGAAGGGATTTCAAAATGTTACTACTAATGGACTTTTCCCCGTACGATCATCACTTTGATAAGTAAACGAACGATTCAACAAACGCATTTAGCTATTTAATTATGAATTGTCCCTTACTTTTCACGAATAGAATTGCACTCTGTTTGTATTTCAATTCATGTAATATTATTAGAATTTAAATTATGTGACATTTTAAATTGTATTATAATTGATTAAGCCTAATATATATTTTGTTCTACTGTACACAAATAGTAATTCAAGAAAACCAATTGTACAATATCCTTTACTAATTCTAAAGTTTTCTTAATTTTTTTTTCTTTTGGGTGTACTATTCTCCTTTTTTTTGGAAATAATCTATATAAATAAATACTTCATAATTTAGTAATTGAGATTTCTCATCATTTACACAGTTATAAATTTATATATTTATATATACATATATGTGTGTGTATTAAGGGCTAATAATACACACCCTACCTGAAGTTTATGAAACTAGACAGAAACTTTGATTATAAATATTATTATAGACCCTTATTTTAATAAAATATAAAGCAGATTCAAAATTAAAAAAAAATCATAAATTTTAATACAAAATATAATTACATTAACGTGTATATTTTTTTTTATCTTTTAATTTATACCTTATTTTATTAAAAATAATTTTTTTATTATAAAATTACTCTATATATGTGTGTATACCACTTTAGATAACAAAACTATCAACCCATTTTAACCAAGGTTATCAATTTTTCTAAAGGGCCATTTGTTATGAGCAGAAAAACTACTTGGACACCAAACCTTGGATATATATCATTACCTCTTTTATTTTATTTTTAAACAATACTAATAATAAATGTCAACTTTTGGGTACGCATACATGATTTGTCCATGATCGATATCCACCTAAGACCTAACAAATTTTGTGTATATGTCCAGTATCACGTTTTAAATATAAATAAATAAATAAACTTTGGAACTAATCTTAATTCAATAATATAATGTATTAATTCTCCAAGAAGATCTCAAAGTATCATCATATCTCTTAAAACTAATAGCCATAGTGGAAGGTTCACTATATCAAGCTATTCAAATAATAAAAAAATTAACAACTAATAGTGCATGGCAATGATATGATTGGTTGCAACTGCTCACTGATCGACATACAAATTAGGTCCAACCCCTTTATATATTTTCGTGTGATTCCATACAGAAATGTTAATTCTCAAAGAAAATAAATTAATCATATGTTGGCATTTCCTCATCAACCATGATAATGACTTGGCAAATAAATGTTTAATTTAATTTGTTTCAAACTTTTAAAGAATACTAATTTTTCTTTGCTTTATAAGAGCTTGGCTTGAATGGACTTTTGAATTTTTCAGCGTGTCAACATTGTCACCTCGTTGACATTGACCTAAAATTAACTTATTTTCGAATACAAGTCAAATGCTAAATAATATTAGCTTCTTTTTTTAGAAGAAATAATATAAGGTTAAAACACTTATGAAATATTTTATATACTACACCTTTTTCTTTTGCATGGTAAGAATTAAAACTTAAAATAATTCGGAGTGGAGGATTGAAATACATATGATCTCGCTTTGAGAAAATTAATAGTATATCATGGTAAAGGTTAACATTTTAAGATTGTTGGAAGCAATTAATTAAGATAACTAGATTTTAAAAAGATAGTTGGGATCATAAATGAAGGCCTCAAGACAAAGAGTGAGGCCAATTTATTAATTAATTGTGGACTACACTTTCATACTTTCCATATCTATCGTAAGGGTAATTTTCTGAAGGATAATTTTGTTAATTTGGGTATTTTTATTAATAATTTTATCTAATGGGATAAATCACTTGCTCTTATAAGGAAGTATCTCTTAATTAAAGGTTTTTGAAGTCTTTCTTTTAAGAAAGTCTTAATTTGTAACATACTTTTTAGAGAAATTATCACTCATATACCTTTAAATGACACTTGTATCAAACGTACTAGAACATATTTAACATGTATGAGTCATATACCACTAACAAAATGTGTCTACTGTCCATAAAACCATTAGCTGCCATTAGAAAGTTAACAGAATTGTGGCAAATTAACTATTTTACTCTTTAAACTTAAATTAAGATAAACAGACTGATTTGCCCAAAAAATTAAAGTAAATTTTCAATACACAATTTTTTTTATTAACAATACATATTTTTTTGATAAAAAAACTATAATTATTAATAATGCATATTATTAACAATTATACATATTATACCATAAAAAATTCAAGTTGGAGCTTGGAGGAGTAGACTTCAAAAATTCAGGTTAAAGTTTGGAGGAGTAGAATCAGTTGTGGAGCTGCAGAATTTTTTTTTATAGTCCCGGTGAAATAACATTGTTTCACATAGATTATGTCGTTGTTCGATAAATGGGATGACATATCATTTTTTTAATCAAATATATCGGACTGCATATCATTTTTTACCAGATAAATGGGATAACATGTCATTTTTTTTAAGCAAAGTTTCTTCTATCTTAAAAGATTGGGTTACTCTTATGATGTTAGCACTTGCAAACGACAACTAACAGATTAGTGAATGACAAACACATTTTGTCAACTTAGGGTATACGAGTAATAATTTTCCTACTTTTTATCCATTTACTATTTACCTTATATGTATGTATATAATTATGATTGATTGAAGTATACACATAGTCAAGAGTAAATGAAAAAGGGCAATGTTTTGTGAGCACCCAAGAATTTTTTCAATCAAATTATCAGTTTAAATAACAAATCTTATAATTCTTTTTTCTTTTCTTTTCTTTTTTTTTAAATTTCAGCATCAGTCATATAAAAAAGAAATGGTAATAGGTATCTAACATATCAAGTCAATATTTTATGGGACAATTTAAGCCATGTGGTGACAATATTTTTCACACACAAATAATTACTTGGTTTCATTTCTGCCATTTCATTTTAGCCTATTCACTTTCAAATAAGACTCAATTTAGAATTGCTTTTCAAATATATTTTATTCAAATAGAGCTTTTATTAGGATATCTTTTATATTTGAATTACTACTAAAAAGGAATTTAATTGTTTAATTATTCAGTTATTAATGAGAACTTTTTAAAATAAAATCATAACATCACTTTAATAAACAAGTTTTAAATTTTAAAATTATACTATAAAAAATAAAAAAGAAATCATGAAATAAATAAATGATATTTTAGAAAATTTAACTTCTTAAAAAATTCCCTAACAGCTACTTCCGAAAACCCAACATTTAAACTTTTACAAAGAGAAACAAAATAATTAATTTCATCTCCAAAAAATTCTACTCATAATAACACCACAAAACATCTAAATACATTGCTTTTGCTTTTGAAGTAAAAATAAAATTATCGATCCCAACTAAAGTAAGTTCAAACTTGTAGATTTTCTCATGTGATGATACATGGTTTTCACATGTTATGTTTGATATCATATTTTTTTAAAAAGAAAAAGAAAAACGAAATTACTTATGCACAAGAGCACCAGACACATAATTGATTGTGAAGGGGACAAGAATCCCAAAAAAAGAAACATTGTTTCATGAGATATGAAATATTAGTGATAATGAAGTTCGATGATAGGGGAACATGCTAGGTCCCTGTGAGATCGACAAAATTAACTGTTTATCATTCTAATCTTGTGCCAATATGGCTCCACTCTAGTCTTATGACCATCAAATTTCCCGTTTTTGTTAATTATTCTCTATTTTTCTAATAATGCATTGATGCCCGCTCACTCTCCCAACAAATTAATTGATATGTCTCTCCAAATAAAGGAGAGGGGAGATACATTTTAGTATATATCGAAATAGTAATTTAGAATGCATCGCAATAGTAATAATATTGATTGGTTTTAATAGATTTTTAATTGTATATATCACCATGATAGTGATTACAAGATAATAATAAAACTTTGACGACATCCGAATTGTTTTTTTGTTTGGACCAACTTATATATAATAATAAAGATTTTGAGAATATCCATATTAGAGACTAACTGCAATTTTACGTAAGCTGCTTTATTGTTAGGACCCCATCCCATGGGATAACTCTGGTTGAGAAGCAAGGATTATTACCCATGGCCATGGTGTTTTTGGCAATTGGTCGAATAATGACCCTGCCCAGCCCCACGAACAGTATTTGCATAAAAAGTGTTGATTGATTATCTGTGACAAGTTGTACGATCCATTATAAGTGTGTCGGCTTAATCTTCTTCTACATCTAAGCCAACAAAATAGCACACCTTCTGCTTCTTCAACGTGCATAATTTTCCAGGCATATTCATTCGGACTCCCGGTAGGGTCTTTTTTTTTTAATTGTTTCAAGGGAAAATAGAAAGAACTATATTAAAAAATAAAAAAACGAACAAAGTCATGAAAATAAGTATTTGGAAAATTTCCTTTCTTTTTTTTTTATATTGATTTTTTTTTTAAAAATGCAAAGGGTGTATAAAGCCTACAATTATTTTTTAACTCCTTACCTCCTCCAAGAGTTAAATCTAAATAGCAAATTAAATAAAATGTCTTAAAAATCATTAAACCATACTTTCTGTATGACTCTTACGGAATTGTTACTCCTCACTCGGTTGTTCTCTATCTCTTAATTGAGCATCAGTTGATAAAAAACAAAATTACAAGCTGTTAATTTACGAGCATTTCGATTGCTATTTTTGCAATAAAATCAAACAATAATATATGTCAAATGTAATGCCATTATTATCACATGGCCGGTCCCACGGGCCACGGAGGAGAGAACACAAGGCAAAAGCAAACAAAAGCGAGAATAATGGTGCTGGACTAGAGCGCTGATATTTGAATCAAATAATCTAACAATGGATAAGATACTGTTACACTCATGTCGAATTGTAGTGTTAATTAAAAAATTAACACTATTTTTTTAATTATCGTTGTGGCTGCACACAGATGTGATATTGTTTTCGTTGCCATTGTGTCACTGCTTTATCGTTTATTGTTGCACTATTAAATTCAAAGTTGAAGCTGACGTGGGGCCGCCACCTTCTTTGTCCACTTTCGTATATCTCTCTTTCAAACGCATTCTTGAGCGTCCTTCAAATCTTTAGCTCTCTCTCCGACGGACTTGCTCTTTCTCTATCCCTTTTTTTTTCCCTTCCTCCCCCTGCTTATGGTTTTTTGTCCTTCTCCTTTTAAAGATTTTATATCCGTAATTTTTAAAATCAGTAATAGTTAGTCGTTAGTAAACTTTTTATTTAATGATGATGATGATGATATCGTTATTATTATTATTTTGAGAGATGGTGAAAGAAAGTTATTTATTTTTTAATTTAATACTGTATTAGAAAATAATGAAAAAAAATAGTTTTTTTTAATTTTCTTTATTAAAAGTGTAGAATGAATTTCACATTTTTAAAAATATTTTTAGAAATGATCTACTAACAAATATTTAGTGTTTCCTAAATTTAGAAAATAGAAAATAAGATTTGGAAACAATACTGAATGCGTCCTAAGCTTATTCTCGCAAAAATAAGGATTCAAGTAAAAATTACCAAAGAGATCAAAATATGACGGTGTTGAAGTTTTGTTTGATCTTTAATGGCAAATTTAACTAGTAGTATTATTATTTTTTAAGCGCCTTGCATTAGCTCAGTGAAGAATTTATTGAAAGGAAAGAAACAAAAATACAACAAAGTTAAGGGACATAATTAGCCTTACCCTTTAAAAAAACATATTTATTCAAGAAACGTATAATACAAAACAAGCTTGCCTCCTACTACTACTATTACTACTACTACTACTATTATTATTATTATTATTATTAAAACAGTAACAACAACAATAATAATAATAATAATAATAATAATAATAATAATAATAATAAGAATAATAATAATAATAATAATAATAATAATATTTTAATTGAGGATAAAAGTGAAATTATGAAATTAGGGTGGGATAAAATGAGGAGTTTAATGAATGAGAATTTAAGGTGTGTTTACTTCCTAAATTGGAGAATCAGAATACGGAATTTGAATTATTGACAGTGTTTACTTCACAAAATAAGAGCTGGAATTAAAATTGAAATTGTGCAGGGCCCACAAATTAAGGAATCATTTCCACAAATTTGATTTCCGAGGTATTGGGAATCAAACTCCAATTTTTTGAACTACTCATTTTGCCCCCATTTAATTCTCATAATTTCTAAATTGCCCTCAATCGAGTTTTGTCATTTTTACATATTAGTCCTTGTATAATTCATGAAAACACCCAAAATTTTATTATTATTTACAAATAGGGCCTTCATTATTTTTTAATAATAATAATAATATTAATGTCGTCGTCGTCGTGTTGTTATTATTATTATTATTATTATTTGGGGGGAAATTCGGATGCTAACATGGGTCAATAACTCATTGACACATGGTAAAGAAAGTTAAAAAAGGAAGTCAATTTGTTTGACTGGACGTCAAGATAGCTCACAAATAACTAGGAGATAAGCTCCCAAAGAAAAGAACAATTTTGGCAAAACACTTAACATTAACGGATATTATCGGAATTTGAATTTTGGTGATTAGAGCCAACACATGAACAATACATGCCATCATAAGAAAGAACGAAATAGCCTAATTTTTGGCTAAGAAAAAAGAACCAGTAAAGCTAAGCAATGGAGAAAGCCACCTCAACTATCCTTTGTTGAGTCCTAAAAAGTAGTAGGACTACAAAGTTGGGAGGCTGCTAGGTGTCCAACTGTGGAAGCAAAAAAGTGGCTGAAAGATTTCCTTACCTCTCAAATTCATAGGTGTCACCATCAAAGGATTACAAGACCGATTACTCAAATAACTTTACCTAAGAGAGGTTAGCAAGTAAATGAATGCCATGTGTCCAAATGGACCAAAATGACCCTCAAGCACACTCCACAAAAGCTCAAGGGTATCACCAAAATGAGTAACTTCTTTATTATGGGGGAGAAAAAGGAGCTTAATCTTCTCCTTCCTTAGAGCTAAGAACACTATTGTCAAAGCTTCATGGGCTCTTAGACCTTGAGGCTACTACTTTGTCACCCTAAATCTTACTTCAGCGGCTAGATCCACCTCTAACCTTGGTTTGCTTAATTTTGCATGTTCACACAGCTCAAAGGTTTGTGGTTTCATCTTCATTTTCGTTTTATTTTCACCCCCTCAACAAACACTCAACTCACCCAGCTATCCCCCTCCATCTTGCGAGAGCACACCTTAAGTTTAGCAAGGCGCCCTCGTCCCCTTTTAGATAAACCTATTTATTTTAATCGAATCCACCAAAAGCTGGCTAAGACATTAATTTTATCATCATCATCATCATCATTATATTAATATTATTAGTTATTGAAACTTATAATTTTTATTATTTTAATTATTGTTATAATCAAAATTTATTAATTCAATTAGTTAATTAATATTATTTTCATTGTTTCATTATTTTTATTATTATTATTATTATAAAAATTTATTGAATTTTATTATTATTATTATTATTAAAAATATATTAACTTTATTCTTTTAATTGTTATTTATTATTTTTATTAATATTATCATTATTGAAATCTATTAATTTTATTTTTGTAATCATCATCATCATCATCATTATTGTTGTAATCAAAATTTATTAATTTTTATTATTATTTAAAATATATTAATTTTTATTAATTAATTTTATTAGTATTATCATTATTAGAGCCTATTAATTTATTATTGTTATATTAGAAAGTATATTAAATTTATTATTTTAATTGTTGTTTATTATTTTTATTAATATATAATTATTAAAGTCCATTAATTATTATTATTTTAACTCTTAATATTTAGGAAAAATTTGACCGTTGGATTCACATCAATGGCTTTCGAAACTTTCCACGAAAATTGACTGTGGACACTGTGGGGATAGATGATTCACCCTAGGGGAAACAAGAAACAAAAGCCCAACTCTCATGTAATTTAGCCCAATTTTAATGTCATTACAGAGATGAGTGGGATTGTTAGCACCCTCCATTGATCTCTTAAAAACTTGTTTGTATAATTACAAATATTTATTAAAAGAATATTACCATAATAGACAAATAAACAGACATAGTCTAATTGAATTAGGAAATGATTTCATATGAAACTCTTTATACTAACTTGCAGTTTTTTCACGTCGAAGGAGAATAGGTGAAGTGGGTAAAAGCATCTTATAACATTCTCAAAGAAGAAATCTTTATGACACATTTTTGACGTGCTGCAATTTTTTTGGTCCCAAGAACTTTAAGCATACAAAAGAAAAGAGTGGATTCTCTGATTTCCACCATTTTTTAGGATGATAAATCAATATTATTTCAGATGATTTGTTGTAAGTTTTGTGACTCTCATTACCAAAGGATCCTTAGCAATCACCCCCTCCTAACCAACATCAGATCAATCATATTACTCATATAACAATTGAGAGAACAAATCTCAGAGGTTCATATTAAAAAATATTGAAACAAATTCTCCTTTTTAATTATGTTCATTGTGAAAATAGAGAGAAAAATATATAAGACTTTGAATTATAAGTAAATCATTGTTGAAAAAAAAAAAAGCATTAGTTTTGAGCTATAGCCTATAAGCAGTTAGTTGATTCACATGAAAACAAAAAATTCAACGAAATCTTGTTCGTGAGAGGGTGAACAGTAAGAGAGGGATATCGAGAGTTTTGTTTACAACTGTAGATATGATTTGACTAAACAGACAAAATATAATAATAATAATAATAATAATAATAATAATAATAATAATAATAATAATAATAATAATAATAATAATAATAATAATAATAATTAGGAAAATAAGTTGAGAAAGAGACAACGAGACCTGTAAATGCGGTTTACGGTAAAGGGCTAGTTTTTTCGGGACGTACAAAGGTGTTAAAAGCAATTGTACGATGTTTTAAATTTTCTAGTGCTACTTCTTTAGTAGAGGGGTTTTTAGGGGTCATAAGATGGAGTTGTGCTAATAGCACCGCGATTTTGCCCAATTCTTAAATAAAATCAAGACTTGTAAGTCTCATGTTAACCTCCAAAATTATTTATTTATTTATTTTGAGAGGTCCAAAATTGTTTCCATGCTCTAATTTTAAGTTAAAAAAATTATTTATAAAATATCGACAACTTTAATTGAATACTTTATGATCATAATTAAACAAATTTCCATGAACAACAAAAACTTAAACTCCAGTTTCTTTAAGTTAAATTTTATGATTCTTATGCTTCATTAATTTCTCTAACAGCTAAGTTACATAACCCTCTATTTCTCTACTCCTCCCTCACAACTTTGTAATCGTGCGCTTTCTTCAACAAACCATTTGGTCTAAACTCTGGAAATTAATGATGCTCCAGAGTCCCTCCAAACCTCACGTGCTTTGTTAAAAAAAAGAAACACATGAAAATAAAAGTAAACTCAAGAAATACAAGTACCTCCAAAAAGAATTATAACTCCGGAAAATAGGGGTTAAAAAAATTGAAGCAACATGTGTCCGGGTCACAATAATGGACACTTGGCGAACCCTTTAGGATAATAAATTTTAGACACATGAAAATTTTGATAACTTTACTATCCCATTAAATTCTCTCTTTTATTGTTCCACTTGCATGCTTTCTCACAAATCCTAACTTGAGTTTTGGATAGTCTTTACAAGTACGTCTCCATGCATTTTCATTTAAACTCTTAGGACAGAAGCGTAAATCCAATTAGTGAAGGTAAAAAACAGTCCCTTCACAAGCAAAGAAAGGTTACAAAAGCCTCGATCAAGTGTTCTCTAAATAAAACCCCTTGATCTGCAACTTGACCAGGTCGAATCGAATCCACGATGCGGAAGAAGATGCAACAAATGGCAAGTGTCAATCATAAGTTTAAAAACAATTAAAAGAAGTAGGGCTTGGAAGACAGCCACCATTAAGTATGTCTATAATTTAGAATATTTCAATACATCATTTCTCAAATAGTTAATATGATATTGTAAGATTCCTGCTTATCCTCTTTTACTATACTTTATTGTAAGAATAATTCTTCATGATGCTCATCCTCTTTTACTATATTATAATTGGCTGTCAAAACAGGTAGAATTTCCCAATTATTTAAAATATAATCACTTTCCACATGAATCCCACTTACCAAGCCAAGTCCAAACAAGGAAAACTAAAGAGAAAATCAAATAATTGTTTTATGCAATAGTTTCGTACAAATAAGTTCATATTTCACGAGGCGATTCAGAATCTAAAACTTCACATTGTGAAAGTTTTAAAGTTAAAAAAAAAAACCTTTATGTTAACTAATCCGTTAAAAAAAAAAAGGAAAAAAGCCTTTAGATACCCACCATTTGAGAATAATCCAAAACATAGATTTTTCTTTTCCATATTCTGGTGACGAGTTGATGCAGCTTAAATGGTCTTTTCTAACAGACCCTCTCTTTCAATGACTATCACACCTACGAAATTCAAACAACAATAGAAGAAGACGAAAAAAAAAAGTTAGCTTTCAGTAAATGTTTAACAAACAAAAACAACTTTAATTTTGCAAAAGGAAATCAATAAATTCTTATGCATGCTTTGTCTAATCAAAGACAGAGAAATTCCGAATCTAAAATCTCAAAGATTAAACATAAATACGTAAATACGATAATTTTTCACAGTTGGAAAAAAAAAAAGACAGCTAAATACCAAAAATAAAAAGAATCTAGATGCATACTTAACGTTTAATAAATTGTAGACGCAATTAATTTTAACTCCTAAAAAAAATATACAATACACTACGTATCTAAAAAGAAATTATTGAAAAAAGAATTCACAATTAATTGAGATTTGTTTGGGAACTTTTTGTCAACTGATGAAGACATGAACCGCAACTTTGAACAGTTTTTAGAATAGAGAACAACAAATTAAACTAATAACATTCATTTTAGCTTAATGTGTTTGGGATGAAAAAGGGAGCAAAAGTTAATGTAGTCTTAGGCAATTTTTTTAGGGACTAATAAAATTGTTATAGACATTTAAAAAATTAATTTTTGTTATTTTTTGTGACAATTTTTAAAATATGCCTTTATTTACAAAAAAAAAAGGATTGATACCAGAAAAATAAATTTAATTCTTCTTTAAAATATAGTTATATACGTCCATATATTATTATTTGCCGAGCCTTCTTTTAATGTGTCAAAAAATTTATCTATCTTGACAATCCATTTTTATTAGACCGACTTATGTATCGCTAAATTACATGATAAATTTTGTTTGTCTTATCCAAAATCGAAATGAAAGAAAAGGGTATTTTGGCCTTTTTGAAAAAAACTCTTAACAGCTGTGATGAAACTACAGAACAGAGGTCTTTTTCAAAAAATGTAATGACCCCCTCCCAGGATGAATAAAAAGCGCCAACCCGTAAGCGCGTGGTTCCTCAAGTGAACACTAGTTCTGCTAAATCTCTCTGCCAAATATCTTCCAATCCGATTTTAAAAACATCTGAAAACATTTTCCGATGGCCGCCGAGAACAAAACCGAACTGCCCTCTGGCTCTGTTGATGGGATCCCCAAAGACGCCGATGAGTCTGTGAAGGCCGCGAAGTGGGGTACCACCGGAGCTTTCCCTTTTGAAGTCGCCACAAGGGCTCCCAATCGGTCCGATGCTCTCAAGACGGTCTCTGATATGCTTGAAAGCAGAGGGGTCAAAGTTGTTGGCCAGAAGATTGAGAAGAATGGTTCGATCTCGATGAATTTGAAGTTGCCAGATGGCGGTGAGTCGGAGATCGTTGTTGCCGATCAGCATCGGCCGCTTCCTAATTCTGAATCTGAGATCTGGTATAAGAAAGGCATCGGCTTCTTGAAGGCTGCCATGGTCATTGAGTTTACTGGAGAAGACAAGAAGGAGATGCTGGTCAAGCTGTCCAATCTTCCGCCTGAGTTTGAGATAAAGGATGTGGAGATTGAGGTTGAAAAGCGCAAGCTGGTTTTGAAGCTGATCACTGAGCTTGAAGAGAACAGGGAGCTCGTGAGGTCTGAGGAGTTGCCAGTTGATGCGACTGGGAGTGCGGTCTCGACTTTGATGGAGGGTCGAACCCTCGTTCTCAAATTTACTCTTGAGAAACCGAAGCCGGAGGAGAAGCCCAAGTCAATAATCTCAAAGATTTGGCGATTTGCAAAAGGAGCCGTGAAGAAAGCAGGGCCAGCCTGTGTGGCTGTGGGTGCGAAGATGGGTTTCGATGAAATGAATAATGATGAACCCAACGCCGAGCCCGAGGCCGAGCAAGAGTGAAAGTACGCTGCTAAATTAGCTTCCATACCCCTCATGCTGTTGTGTGTTAACGATTAGGAGGTTTGAATAAATTCTAGAAGAGATATAGCTGTTTGTTTGTTTTCTATATTAGGAAACTTTTTTAGTGTTTTTTCTTCATTTCATTTGAAAGAACTTATTTTACGCAAAATAGAGAGAATTTGTGGATTGTCGTCAGTGTTAAAGAGCTTGTTTTAATGCACTTTGGGATATATTCGCTGTTTTGGAAATGATGACATTAGGCATTAATCATGATTTGATTTGATTTGATTTGTGGTAGTGAAAACGCATTTGAAACCATAATAGTTAAAATGTTTTTGGATTTTCGTGCTAGCTCTGTAATCTCTTTGTGTCATTTATTATTGATTGATTGTTTTTACCGAAAGATTGAAGGTAATGTAGACTGTATAGATATCAACAATGCCAGCTATGGTCAGGCTATGATGTACCCGTTGCCCCATAACCCTGAAAATTTTTATTTTTGCGCCTTGTACTTTGTCTGAAATAGCTTTGATTTGGGAGATTTTGCCTACAGGTGAAGATATAGAGATGAGTACTGATATTCAAAGCGAGCCAGCCGACCAAATTTGCTGACAAACCAGCAAAACAGTACCCTTTTTGGCTGGCTCTCATTCACAACCGTTTTCAGCCAGCCAAAAACGGGACTGTTTTGCTTGTTTGTCAGCAAATTCGATCAACTGACTCGGTTTGATTATCATTTTCCTATAAAGTTAGTCTTGATAATTGCAGTTTGGTGCATTGAGTAGTCTTACATATTAAAGGTGGTCTGCGAACCCGTTGATATGAGAGTTTGAGGATAATGATAAAGGTTTGCAACGTGCGATTGGGGTTGTTAGGACAGGTCTGTCAGTGTCTTGATGGCGAAGGAACTGTTTAAGGTTTAAGTTGACCTTTGAGGCTCTCGAAGCTTGTATAAGTGTCAGGTTGGTTGCAAAGGCTTATAGGCATGAAAAGCTATGTCTTTAAGGTAGTTTTGAGAGTGGTGGCTACTGAAAATTCATTGGAAAATTAGCTCATATATGAACCAACGGATTATATTGTTGTACCAGTTTCTTGAAGTCCAGGAGATTGAAATTAGGGTTTTTGCAGGTTTGGTCAAGAATTGAGGGCTGTTTCTTCATCAAGGACAAGAGTTTTATATATGGTAGAACGCTAAAGGTGTAAGATGGTTAAGGAAAGTTTTGTGTAATTGTTGAAATGTATGAACTAATACTGATGGAATACCTCCATTTATAAGTTTAGGAGATGAACCCATCATATTAAGATAGCTTGAAACCTAATTAAGCTGCAAGAGGTAGGGATATGGGCTAGTAATCATGATTTTCATTTTCTCTATAATGTATGAAAAGATCACTTTCATCCATAAGGTAGGATTTGTGTTCCCCTAGTATATGCTTTGCCGACAGCTATGGATGAGAAGAGAAGTTGCAGATAGAATTACTGTTTAACTAGATCATAAATTATGTAGAAGTCTAAACTGCATTCTGCATGCATTGATATTTTTCTTTGGGATATTATGTAGTAGCTATAGATATTTTGCATTACCTTTCATCTTTGTGCTAGAAATTGGATTTCACCGAATGAATGCAATAAGAAATTATTGTACTTTGATATTCTGTTTTGGAAGGGATGAGATTGGACATTAATCTTGATTGATATGCGGTTTGAAAACTGATTTCAAACGGAAGTAGAATTAACATGGCTGGACAGTTTAATACATGATCATGTTAAAGTTAGCCAATTGCCCTGACTCTTTTATCCTTCTGCACTTATGAGTCTAAAGCCATGTCATTACTCTACTGGGTTAAATTAGATGAGTTTCACTGCTGGGTTTCTTTATTCAGTACAGGATCGAGAGTGTTTAGTTACCAGTCAAGCTACATGCATACATATGGTTTGTGTTTTTTAAAGTGGAGCCTTCTTTGAAGATAATGACAGTACAGTCTTCTTTGACTGAAAGGAATTGCATGTTCTTCCACAACTTTGGTGTATGTTAAACTTTCAATATATCCATTGAAGATAACTACAAAATTAAAGGGGCTGTTTGAAGAGGTACATAGTACTTGCTAGGAAAGCATCCATTTAAACAACAGATTGGTCATACTCTAAAGCTAACTTAATTAAAGGATGGGGATTGACACTACATAATCTAAGGGTATATTTGTCTCTACACTTATCAGACTCCCTAGCTTGATCTTGATTTTGAGTTTTTAAAGAATCTTACAATGATCCAATAAATGTAAAAATCCTAAACAAAGAAAATAGAAGAAGAAGACGAAGGGTAGATTAATTCAAAAAAAAGAAAAAGAACTGCATTAGTAAAATATTTCCGGCCCTTTAATCCTAAAGTTTTATTTAGTTTTAAATGACTCGCTTGATTTCTCCATCATTTAAAATCTATTTGAACCCAAACTATAAGGAATAAGGATAATTATTGCGAAAATGGGCACATGCGCACATTCTTTAAAACTTATTTTATATTCATGTTTCCAAATTCAAAGTAACGACAAGAAGAAACCAAAACGACGAGGAAGAAAGCATGCGAAAAATTTCGGAAAAAACAAGAGAAGAATGTACTTAATGAGTTCAATCGAAATTTTTTAGGCTCGACAAATATATTTATGGTTGCAAAAGAAGAATGTAAATATTTATTTAATAAGATTTAGTGGAAGACGGTCCTGATATTTACAAGAGTGTGTAGAGGAAGATATAATTTTTAAAAATTTATCTCTATTTTGTAAAGTAAAAGTGTTCAGGCCCCACTATAAATTATTTATATCTTATTTCAGTGAAGCTGACGATCTCCTGCTCCATCAATCGGAATTCATAGAATAATTGAATAATAATTTAATTAAGTTTATCTTAAACAATGCATTTTACATATTGGACTCATATGAACGCGAGATTATGTATTGAACCATAGACTGAAAATTAGAAAATTCGAAGCATGTGTAATACATAATCCAAGGAAAAAGAGACCGACAAACTCCAGTAAACCTATGCTCTGACCTGGAGCCCACCATTAACAATTATGTGTGTGTGTGTATGTTTGTAAAAATTGACGTATATGGGCATAACTCATCTCGTCATATTCAAAACCTAACCTAAATTAATTTAATAGTTGAGGCCTGTCAAATGTTTATATTATTAGTCTAATTACTATCTTCAGCTAACTGTTAATGGGTGTGGGTTGTTTCAAATTTATATTAGTAGTGCAGTAACTATCCTTAGTCCATTTGGCATAATATCCTCAACCCCATCATGTACAAGCAGAAGCGGACTTAAAACTTTAATTTAGAGGACTTAGTACTAAAATAATTTAAAAAGTTTTAGGAGAGATGATGAAAGTGAAAAATGATGGCAACATGTTGATAGCAGTGACATCCATAAATTAAGGATTAAAGACTTAAGGCGACTTTGGGTGAAAAACTAAAGTTTTTTCATCCCAATCAAACTAAGATTAGAAAAGAAAACCTCCTTTTCTAGTGATAAAGGGTACTGAGAAAAAGAAGGATATTAAAGTTTTTCAGAAAATGAGAAACGTGAAAGATAAGTAGAATAGTACATATTATACACACACACAAATAATAACTAACATAAAGGATTTAGAGGTAGAAATGATTTGCTTAAATAATATAAATGAAAAGTTGTTAATTAGAGTATGAAAATCATTATAAGAGAAAATTTGGAAATAAGTCGAGGTATATGGAGAAATTTAAATCATTTAACTAATTAATTTTAGTTGTAGAATGGTGATATCGGCACACGTCTAGTGTCCTTTTAAAACCCTTGTTAGTTTTCTTCAAAATTTTTCCAATAAGTAAAATCTGCCTTAGTGCAAACTACAAAGCGACAAAAGGAAGTTTGAAGACCCACTTGCAGTTACCTCTTTGCCAATAACAACACTGATTTACACCGATTAAAATAAATTATCTTTGATAATCTATACTCAAATACGAGGGTCCAGCTGTCTTGGCACTTGGGCTAATAACCCAGGAGTTTTGTCTTCATTCGAAGTTGCCGTTAGGGCTTAATCCAACAGTTGTTTAAGAAATGGTTAAAAGTTGAACTTGTATGGGGTTACCGTATAATTCTATAAACATATGTCATTAATTACAAGCAGAGATTTCATTTACAAAGAGCATTTGAAGTGCGTATTTTTGAAGATGGAACCCAAGAATTTTGGTGAACTATAAAAGTATAAAGTGAGTGTAGTTCAATCTTTTCAATAGCAAATTAAAATGAGCTAAAATAGAAAGAGGAGAGTAGAAGGGATAGAATATGTGTGTCGCCGTATGGCTTAAAAATATCGCTGAAAGCAAACGATCACAAATCTAGAAATAAAAAAATTAATTTTCAAATTAATTGCATTGCGTAAATGTGCAACTTTTGCAGTTCGATTCCAAAAAGCAAAGAGCTGCAGAGATATTAATAAAAAATGAAGTGCTGACACATTTAAGTTTTGGGTTTCAAATTCATTGTACGTTGATGTAAATGTGAGACATTGCAGCTCGATTCCAAAATGCAAAGAGATGCAGAGATGTTGAAACATTTGAGTTTTAGGAAATCAAAAATTCTATATTTATTTGGATGGAAATTTAAGACTTTCATTATTGATATTTTAGTCATTGTGTAAGTAATATGGCAACAAAAGGATTAAATACATAAAAGTTTAGCTCAAATTGAAAATATTCTCAAAATTTACATCAATTTTAAAAATGGTGAGGGATGTCTTTGAAATAAATATGATAATATGATCTTTGTGATTAAAGTGTTGCAACCTAAACCTCGAAAATTTCCATTCTTTTTTGCTTTTTATATTGAATATTTTTTTTTAATGCAAAGGGTGGATAAAGACTACAATTATTTTTTAACTCCTTACCTACTCCAAGAGTTAAATCTAAATAGTTAATTAAATAAAACGTCTTTAAAATTATTAAACCATACTTTGTGGTAATTACAAGTTGTTAATTTATGAGCATTTCGATTGTGAAAAGTGAAACAATATTTTAGGAGATTAGTCTATTTTTGCAATAAAATCAAACAATAATATATGTCAAATGTAAAGCCATTATTATCACATGGCCGGTCCCACGGGCCACGGAGGAGAGAACACAAGGCAAAAGCAAACAAAAGCAAGAATAATGCTGCTGGACTAGAGCGCTGATATTTGAATCAAATAATCTAACAGTGGATAAGATAGTGTTACACTCATGTCGAACTGTAGTGTTAATTGAAAAATTAACACAATTTTTTAATTATCGCTGTGGCTGCACACAGATGTGATATTGTTTTCGTTGCCATTGTGTCACTGCTTTATCGTTTATTGTTGCACTATTAAATTCAAAGTTGAAGCTGACGTGGGGCCGCCACCTTGTTCGTCCACTTTCGTATATCTCTCTTTCAAACACATTCTTGAGCGTCCTTCAAATCTTTAGCTCTCTCTCCGACGGACTTGCTCTTTCTCTATCCCTTTTTTTTCCCCTTCCTCCCCCTGCTTATGGTTTTTTGTCCTTCTACTTTTAAAGATTTTATATCCGTAATTTTTAAAATCAGTAATAGTTAGTCGTTAGTAAACTTTTTATTTAATGATGATGATGATGATATCGTTATTATTTTTATTTTGAGAGATGGTGAAAGAAAGTTATTCATTTTTTAATTTAATACTGTATTAGAAAATAATGAAAAAAATAGTTTTTTTTAATTTTCTTTATTAAAAGTGTAGAATGAATTTCACATTTTTAAAAATATTTTTAGAAATGATCTACTAACAAATATTTGGTGTTTCCTAAATTTAAAAAATAGAAAATAAGATTTGGAAACAATACTGAATGCATCCTAAGTTTATTCTCACAAAAATAAGGATTGAAGTAAAAATTACCAAGAAATCAAAATATGACGGTGTTGAAGTTTTGTTTGATCTTTAATGGCAAATTTAATTAGTAGTATTATTATTTTTTAAGCGCCTTGCATTAGCTCAGTGAAGAATTTATTGAAAGGAAAGAAACAAAAATACAACAAAGTTAAGGGACATAATTAGCCTTACCCTTTAAAAAAATATATTTATTCAAGAAACATATAATACAAAAAAAGCTTGCCTCCTCCTCCTCCTCCTCCTCCTCCTACTACTACTACTACAACTATTATTATTAAAACAGTAACAACAACAACAATAATAATAATAATAATAATAATAATAATATTTTAATTGAGGATAAAAGTGAAATTATGAAATTAGGGTGGGATAAAATGAGGAGTTTAATAAATGAGAATTTAAGGTGTGTTTACTTCTTAAATTGGAGAATCAGAATACGGAATTGGAATTATTGACAGTGTTTACTTCACAAAATAAGAGCTAGAATTAAAATTGGAATTGTGCAGGGCCCACAAATTTAGGAATCATTTCCACAAATTTGATTTCCGAGGGTATTGGGAATCAGACTCCAATTTTTTGAACTACTCATTTTGCCCCCATTTAATTCTCATAATTTCTAAATTGCCCTCAATTGAGTTTTGTCATTTTTACATATTAGTCCTTGTATAATTTATGAAAACACCCAAAATTTTATTATTATTTACAAATAGGGCCTTCATTATTTTTTAATAATAATAATAATAGTATTAATGCCGTCGTCGTCGTGTTG
>NW_006261964.1:20470328-20477042 GCF_000493195.1 Citrus x clementina
ATAAGCTCCCAAAGAAAAGAACACATTTTGGCAAAACACTTAACATTAACGGATATTATCGGAATTTGAATTTTGGTGATTAGAGCCCACACATGAACCATACCTGCCATCCTAAGAAAGAACCAAATAGCCTAATTTTTGGCTAAGAAAAAAGAACCAGTAAAGCTAAGCAATGGAGAAAGCCACCCTCACTATCCTTTGTTGAGTCCTAAAAAGTAGTAGGACTACAAAGTTGGGAGGCTGCTAGGTGTCCAACTGTGGAAGCAAAAAAGTGGCTGAAAGATTTCCTTACCTCTCAAATTCATAGGTGTCACCATCAAAGGATTACAAGACCGATTACTCAAATAACTTTACCTAAGAGAGGTTAGCAAGTAAATGAATGCCATGTGTCCAAATGGACCAAAATGACCCTCAAGCACACTCCACAAAAGCTCAAGGGTATCACCAAAATGAGTAACTTCTTTATTATGGGGGAGAAAAAGGAGCTTAATCTTCTCCTTCCTTAGAGCTAAGAACACTATTGTCAAAGCTTCATGGGCTCTTAGACCTTGAGGCTACTACTTTGTCACCCTAAATCTTACTTCAGCGGCTAGATCCACCTCTAACCTTGGTTTGCTTAATTTTGCATGTTCACACAGCTCAAAGGTTTGTGGTTTCATCTTCATTTTCGTTTTATTTTCACCCCCTCAACAAACACTCAACTCACCCAGCTATCCCCCTCCATCTTGCGAGAGCACACCTTAAGTTTAGCAAGGCGCCCTCGTCCCCTTTTAGATAAACCTATTTATTTTAATCGAATCCACCAAAAGCTGGCTAAGACATTAATTTTATCATCATCATCATCATCATTATATTAATATTATTAGTTATTGAAACTTATAATTTTTATTATTTTAATTATTGTTATAATCAAAATTTATTAATTCAATTAGTTAATTAATATTATTTTCATTGTTTCATTATTTTTATTATTATTATTATTATAAAAATTTATTGAATTTTATTATTATTATTATTATTAAAAATATATTAACTTTATTCTTTTAATTGTTATTTATTATTTTTATTAATATTATCATTATTGAAATCTATTAATTTTATTTTTGTAATCATCATCATCATCATCATTATTGTTGTAATCAAAATTTATTAATTTTTATTATTATTTAAAATATATTAATTTTTATTAATTAATTTTATTAGTATTATCATTATTAGAGCCTATTAATTTATTATTGTTATATTAGAAAGTATATTAAATTTATTATTTTAATTGTTGTTTATTATTTTTATTAATATATAATTATTAAAGTCCATTAATTATTATTATTTTAACTCTTAATATTTAGGAAAAATTTGACCGTTGGATTCACATCAATGGCTTTCGAAACTTTCCACGAAAATTGACTGTGGACACTGTGGGGATAGATGATTCACCCTAGGGGAAACAAGAAACAAAAGCCCAACTCTCATGTAATTTAGCCCAATTTTAATGTCATTACAGAGATGAGTGGGATTGTTAGCACCCTCCATTGATCTCTTAAAAACTTGTTTGTATAATTACAAATATTTATTAAAAGAATATTACCATAATAGACAAATAAACAAACATAGTCTAATTGAATTAGGAAATGATTTCATATGAAACTCTTTATACTAACTTGCAGTTTTTTCACGTCGAAGGAGAATAGGTGAAGTGGGTAAAAGCATCTTATAACATTCTCAAAGAAGAAATCTTTATGACACATTTTTGATGTAGTGCAATTTTTTTGGTCCCAAGAACTTTAAGCATACAAAAGAAAAGAGTGGATTCTCATATTTCCACCATTTTTGAGGATGATAAATCAATATTATTTCAGATGATTTGTTGTAAGTTTTGTGAATCTCATTACCAAAGGATCCTTAGCAATCACCCCCTCCTAACCAACATCAGATCAATCATATTACTTATATAACAATTGAGAGAACAAATCTCAGAGGTTCATATTAAAAAATATTGAAACAAATTCTCCTTTTTAATTATGTTCATTGTGAAAATAGAGAGAAAAATATATAAGACTTTGAATTATAAGTAAATCATTGTTGAAAAAAAAAAGCTTTAGTTTTGAGCTATAGCCTATAAGCAGTTAGTTGATTCACATGAAAACAAAAAATTCAACGAAATCTTGTTCGTGAGAGGGTGAACAGTAAGAGAGGGATATCGAGAGTTTTGTTTACAACTGTAGATATGATTTGACTAAACAGACAAAATATAATAATAATAATAATAATAATAATAATAATAATAATAATAATAATAATAATAATAATAATAATAATAATAATAATAATAATTAGGAAAATAAGTTGAGAAAGAGACAACGAGACCTGTAAATGCGGTTTACGGTAAAGGGCTAGTTTTTTCGGGACGTACAAAGGTGTTAAAAGCAATTGTACGATGTTTTAAATTTTCTAGTGCTACTTCTTTAGTAGAGGGGTTTTTAGGGGTCATAAGATGGAGTTGTGCTAATAGCACCGCGATTTTGCCCAATTCTTAAATAAAATCAAGACTTGTAAGTCTCATGTTAACCTCCAAAATTATTTATTTATTTATTTTGAGAGGTCCAAAATTGTTTCCATGCTCTAATTTTAAGTTAAAAAAATTATTTATAAAATATCGACAACTTTAATTGAATACTTTATGATCATAATTAAACAAATTTCCATGAACAACAAAAACTTAAACTCCAGTTTCTTTAAGTTAAATTTTATGATTCTTATGCTTCATTAATTTCTCTAACAGCTAAGTTACATAGCCCTCTATTTCTCAACTCCTCCCTCACAACTTTGTAATCGCGCGCTTTCTTCAACAAACCATTTGGTCTAAACTTTGGAAATTGATGATGCTCCAGAGTCCCTCTAAACCTCACGTGCTTTGTTAAAAAAAAAAAACCACATGAAAATAAAAGTAAACTCAAGAAATACAAGTGCCTCCAAAAAGAATTATAACTGCAGACAATAGGGGTTAAAAAAATTGAAGCAACGTGTGTGTCCGAGTCACAATAATGGACACTTGGCGAACCCTTTAGGATAATAAATTTATCTTGAGACTTGTTTCTATAAGCCGGGTATCACTCACAATTTTAGACACATGAAAACTTTGATAACTTTACTATCCCATTAAATTCTCTCTTTTATTGTTCCACTTGCATACTTTCTCACAAATCCTAACTTGAGTTTTAGATAGTCTTTACAAGTACGTCTCCATGCATTTTCATTTAAACTCTTAGGACAGAAGCGTAAATCCAATTAGTGAAGGTAAAAAACAGTCCCTTCACAAGCAAAGAAAGGTTACAAAAGCCTCGATCAAGTGTTCTCTAAATAAAACCCCTTGATCTGCAACTTGACCAGGTCGAATCGAATCCACGATGCGGAAGAAGATGCAACAAATGGCAAGTGTCAATCATAAGTTTAAAAACAATTAAAAGAAGTAGGGCTTGGAAGACAGCCACCATTAAGTATGTCTATAATTTAGAATATTTCAATACATCATTTCTCAAATAGTTAATATGATATTGTAAGATTCCTGCTTATTCTCTTTTACTATACTTTATTGTAAGAATAATTCTTCATGATGCTCATCCTCTTTTACTATATTATAATTGGCTGTCAAAACAGGTAGAATTTTCCAATTATTTAAAATATAATCACTTTCCACATGAATCCCACTTACCAAGCCAAGTCCAAACAAGGAAAACTAAAGAGAAAATCAAATAATTGTTTTATGCAATAGTTTCGTACAAATAAGTTCATATTTCACGAGGCGATTCAGAATCTAAAACTTCACATTGTGAAAGTTTTAAAGTTAAAAAAAAAAACCTTTATGTTAACTAATCCGTTAAAAAAAAAAAGGAAAAAAGCCTTTAGATACCCACCATTTGAGAATAATCCAAAACATAGATTTTTCTTTTCCATATTCTGGTGACGAGTTGATGCAGCTTAAATGGTCTTTTCTAACAGACCCTCTCTTTCAATGACTATCACACCTACGAAATTCAAACAACAATAGAAGAAGACGAAAAAAAAAAGTTAGCTTTCAGTAAATGTTTAACAAACAAAAACAACTTTAATTTTGCAAAAGGAAATCAATAAATTCTTATGCATGCTTTGTCTAATCAAAGACAGAGAAATTCCGAATCTAAAATCTCAAAGATTAAACATAAATACGTAAATACGATAATTTTTCACAGTTGGAAAAAAAAAAGACAGCTAAATACCAAAAATAAAAAGAATCTAGATGCATACTTAACGTTTAATAAATTGTAGACGCAATTAATTTTAACTCCTAAAAAAAATATACAATACACTACGTATCTAAAAAGAAATTATTGAAAAAAGAATTCACAATTAATTGAGATTTGTTTGGGAACTTTTTGTCAACTGATGAAGACATGAACCGCAACTTTGAACAGTTTTTAGAATAGAGAACAACAAATTAAACTAATAACATTCATTTTAGCTTAATGTGTTTGGGATGAAAAAGGGAGCAAAAGTTAATGTAGTCTTAGGCAATTTTTTTAGGGACTAATAAAATTTTATAGACATTTAAAAAATTAATTTTTTTTATTTTTTGTGACAATTTTTAAAATATGCCTTTATTTACAAAAAAAAAGAATTGATACCAGAAAAATAAATTTAATTCTTCTTTAAAATATAGTTATATACGTCCATATATTATTATTTGCCGAGCCTTCTTTTAATGTGTCAAAAAATTTATCTATCTTGACAATCCATTTTTATTAGACCGACTTATGTATCGCTAAATTACATGATAAATTTTGTTTGTCTTATCCAAAATCGAAATGAAAGAAAAGGGTATTTTGGCCTTTTTGAAAAAAACTCTTAACAGCTGTGATGAAACTACAGGACAGAGGTCTTTTTCAAAAAATGTAATGACCCCCTCCCAGGATGAATAAAAAGCGCCAACCCGTAAGCGCGTGGTTCCTCAAGTGAACACTAGTTCTGCTAAATCTCTCTGCCAAATATCTTCCAATCCGATTTTAAAAACATCTGAAAACATTTTCCGATGGCCGCCGAGAACAAAACCGAACTGCCCTCTGGCTCTGTTGATGGGATCCCCAAAGACGCGTCGGCCGATGAGTCTGTGAAGGCCGCGAAGTGGGGTACCACCGGAGCTTTCCCTTTTGAAGTCGCCACAAGGGCTCCCAATCGGTCCGATGCTCTCAAGACGGTCTCTGATATGCTTGAAAGCAGAGGGGTCAAAGTTGTTGGCCAGAAGATTGAGAAGAATGGTTCGATCTCGATGAATTTGAAGTTGCCAGATGGCGGTGAGTCGGAGATCGTTGTTGCCGATCAGCATCGGCCGCTTCCTAATTCTGAATCTGAGATCTGGTATAAGAAAGGCATCGGCTTCTTGAAGGCTGCCATGGTCATTGAGTTTACTGGAGAAGACAAGAAGGAGATGCTGGTCAAGCTGTCCAATCTTCCGCCTGAGTTTGAGATAAAGGATGTGGAGATTGAGGTTGAAAAGCGCAAGCTGGTTTTGAAGCTGATCACTGAGCTTGACGAGAACAGGGAGCTCGTGAGGTCTGAGGAGTTGCCAGTTGATGCGACTGGGAGTGCGGTCTCGACTTTGATGGAGGGTCGAACCCTCGTTCTCAAATTTACTCTTGAGAAACCGAAGCCGGAGGAGAAGCCCAAGTCAATAATCTCAAAGATTTGGCGATTTGCAAAAGGAGCCGTGAAGAAAGCAGGGCCAGCCTGTGTGGCTGTGGGTGCGAAGATGGGTTTCGATGAAATGAATAATGATGAACCCAACGCCGAGCCCGAGGCCGAGCAAGAGTGAAAGTACGCTGCTAAATTAGCTTCCATACCCCTCATGCTGTTGTGTGTTAACGATTAGGAGGTTTGAATAAATTCTAGAAGAGATATAGCTGTTTGTTTGTTTTCTATATTAGGAAACTTTTTTAGTGTTTTTTCTTCATTTCATTTGAAAGAACTTGTTTTACGCAAAATAGAGAGAACTTGTGTTAAAGAGTCTGGAAACCTGTTTTCTTCATTGTGTGACAAACTATTGTTTTGGAAATGATGACATTAGGCATTAATCATGATTTGATTTGATTTGATTTGTGGTAGTGAAAACGCATTTGAAACCATAATAGTTAAAATGTTTTTGGATTTTCGTGCTAGCTCTGTAATCTCTTTGTGTCATTTATTATTGATTGATTGTTTTTACCGAAAGATTGAAGGTAATGTAGACTGTATAGATATCAACAATGCCAGCTATGGTCAGGCTATGATGTACCCGTTGCCCCATAACCCTGAAAATTTTTATTTTTGCGCCTTGTACTTTGTCTGAAATAGCTTTGATTTGGGAGATTTTGCCTACAGGTGAAGATATAGAGATGAGTACTGATATTCAAAGCGAGCCAGCCGACCAAATTTGCTGACAAACCAGCAAAACAGTACCCTTTTTGGCTGGCTCTCATTCACAACCGTTTTCAGCCAGCCAAAAACGGGACTGTTTTGCTTGTTTGTCAGCAAATTCGATCAACTGACTCGGTTTGATTATCATTTTCCTATAAAGTTAGTCTTGATAATTGCAGTTTGGTGCATTGAGTAGTCTTACATATTAAAGGTGGTCTGCGAACCCGCTGATATGAGAGTTTGAGGATAATGATAAAGGTTTGCAGCGTGCGATTGGGGTTGCTAGGA
>NW_006261964.1:20477352-20482467 GCF_000493195.1 Citrus x clementina
AACGCTAAAGGTATAAGATGTTTAAGAAAATTTTTTTTAAATGGGGAAAATTTAAAAAAAAAAGGGGGGGGGGGGGGGGGGGGGAAGACCTTTGTTGATAGGAATCATATCCCTATATGGTAACTCAAAACCTAATGGAAGTTTTGTGTAATTGTTGAAATGTATGAACTAATACTGATGGAATACCTCCATTTATAAGTTTAGGAGATGAACCTATAAGATAGCTTGAAACCTAATTAAGCTGCAAGAGGTAGGGATATGGGCTAGTAATCATGATTTTCATTTTCTCTATAATGTATGAAAAGATTACTTTCATCCATAAGATAGGATTTGTGTTCCCCTAGTAAATGCTTTGCCGACAGCTATGGGTGAGAAGAGAAGTTACAGATAGAATTACTGTTTAACTACAGCATAAATTATGTGCAAGTCTAAACTGCATTCTCCATGCATTGATTGTTTTCTTTGGGATATTATGTAGTAGATATAGATATTGTGCATTACCTTTCATCTTTGTGCTAGAAATTGGATTTCACCAAATGAATGCAATAAGAAATTATTGTACTTTGATATTCTGTTTTGGAAGGGATGAGATTGGACATTAATCTTGATTGATATGCGGTTTGAAAACTGATTTCAAACGGAAGTAGAATTAACATGGCTGGACAGTTTAATACATGATCATGTTAAAGTTAGCCAATTGCCCTGACTCTTTTATCCTTCTGCACTTATGAGTCTAAAGCCATTTCATTACTCTACTGGGTTAAAGTAGATGAGTTTCACTGCTGGGTTTCTTTATTCAGTGCAGGATCGAGAGTCTTTAATTACCAGTCAAGCTACATGCATACATATGGTTTGTGTTTTTTAAAGTGGAGCCTTCTTTGAAGATAATGACAGTACAGTCTTCTTTGACTGAAAGGAATTGCATGTTCTTCCACAACTTTGGTGTATGTTAAACTTTCAATATCCATTGAAGATAACTACAAAATTAAAGGGGCTGTTTGAAGAGGTACATAGTACTTGCTAGGAAAGCATCCATTTAAACAACAGATTGATCATACTCTACACTTATCAGACTCCCTAGCTTGATCTTGATTTTGAGTTTTTAAAGAATCTTACAATGATCCAATAAATGTAAAAATCCTAAACAAAGAAAATAGAAGAAGAAGACGAAGAGTAGATTAATTCAGGAAAAAAAAAAGAATTGCATTAGTAAAATTTTTCCGGCCCCTTAATCCTAAAGTTTTATTTAGTTTTAAATGACTTGCTTGATTTCTCCATCATTTAAAATCTATTTGAATCCAAACTGTAAGGAATAAGGATAATTATTGCGAAAATAGGCACATGCGCACATTCTTTAAAACTTATTTTATATTCATGTTTCCAAATTCAAATTAACGAAAAGAAGGAACCAAAAGGACGAGGAAGAAAAGCATATGAAAAATTTTGGAAAAAAACAAGAGAAGAACGTGCTTAATGAGTTCAATCGAAATTTTTTAGGTTCAATAAATAGGATCATGCTACGGTGCAACAGTGGCACCGTACCACAGTTGCACCTAGCCGTTGTATACAGTTGGATTGGTGGGATCCACTAATATTCAACTGCATCCAACGACTAGGTGCAACTGTGGCACGGTGCCACTGTTGCACCTAAGGGGAATCCCAATAAATATATTTATGAGTGTAAAAGAAGATTATAAATATTTATTTAATAAGATTTAGTGGCAGACGTACGGTCTTGATATTTACTAGAGTCTGTAGAGGAAGATATAATTTTTAAAAATTTATCTCTATTTTGTAAAATAAAAGAGTGTTCAGGCCCCACTATAAAAAAATCAAAGTACCAATTATTTATACCTTATTTCAGTGAAGCCTGACGATCTCCTGCTCCATCAATCGGAATTCATAGAATTATTGGATAATAATTTAATTAGGTTTATCTTAAACAAAGCATATTTATATATTGGACTCATATGAACGCGAGATTATATATTGAACCGTAGACTGAAAATTAGAAAATTCGAAGCATGTGTAATACATAATCCAAGGAAAAAGAGATCGACAATCTCCAGTAAACCTATGCTCTGACCTGGAGCCCACCATTAACAATTATGTGTGTGTGTATGTTCGTAAAAATTGACGTATATAGGCGTAACTCATCTCGTCATAGTCAAAACCTAACCTAAATTAATCTAATAGTTGAGGCCTGTCAAATGTTTATATCATTAGTTTAATTACTATCTTCAGCTAACTGTTAATGGGTGAGGGTTGTTTCAAATTTATATTAGTAGTGCAGTAACTATCCTTAGTCCATTTGGGATAATATCGTCAACCCCGTTATGTGCAAGCAGAAGCGGACTTAAAATTTTAATTTAGAAGACTTAGTACTAAAATAATTTTAAAATTTTTAGGAGACATGATGAAAGTGAAAAATGATGGCAACATGTAAATAGCAGTGACATTCATAAATTAAGGATTAAAGACTTAAGGCGATTTTGGGTGAAAAATTAAAATTTTTTCATCCCGATTAAATTAGGATTAGAGAAAAAAAAAACCTCATTTTCTAGTGATAAAAGGTGCTGAGAAAAAGAAGGATATTAAATTTTTTCAGGAAATGAGAAATGTAAAAGATAAGTAGAATAATACATATTTTATATACGCACACACAAATAATAACTAACATAAAGGATTTAGAGATAGAAACGATTTGCTTAAATAATATAAATGAAAAGTTGTTAATTAGAGTATGAAAATCATTATAAGAGAAAATTTGGAAATAAGTCGAGGTATATGGAGAAATTTAAATCATTTAACTAATTTTAGTTGTAGAATGGTGATATCGGCACACGTCTAGTGTCCTTTTAAAACCCTTGTTAGTTTTCTTCAAAATTTTTCCATTCACTAAAATCTGCCTTAATTAGTGCAAACTACAAAGCGGCAAAAGGAAGTTCGAAGACCCACTTGCAGTTACCTCTTTGCCAATAACAACACTGATTTACCCAGGAGTTTTGTCTTCATTCGAAGTTGCTGTTAGGGCTTAATCCAACGGTTGTTTAAGAAATGGTTAAAAGTTGAACTTGTATGGGGTTACCGTATAATTCTATAAACATATGTCATTAATTACAAGCAGAGATTTCATTTACAAACAGCATTTGAAGTGTGTATTTTTTAAGATGGAACCCATGAATTTTGGTGAACTATAAAAATAAAAAGTGAGTGTAGTTCAATCTTTTCAACCAAGATCCAAGAAGAACATATCAATCTTAGAGTTGAGTTTCAATAGCAAATTAAAATGAGCTAAAATAGAAAGAGGAGAGTAGAAGGGATAGAATATGCGTGTCGCCGTATGGCTTAAAAATAGCACTGAAAGCAAACGATCACAAATCTAGTAATAAAAAAATTAGTTTTCAAATTAATTGCATTGTGTAAATGTGCTATTTTTGCAGTTCGATTCCAAAAAGCAAAGAGCTGCAGAGATATTAATAAAAAATGAAGTACTGACACATTTGAGTTTTGGATTTCAAATTCATTGCGCGTTTATGTAAATGTGAGACATTGCAGCTCTATTCCAAAATGCAAAGAGATGCAGAGATGTTGAAACATTTGAGTTTTAGGAAATCAAAAATTCTACATTTATTTGGATGGAAATTTAAGACTTTCATTATTGATATTTTAGTCATTGTGTAAGTAATATGGCAACAAAGGGAATAAATACATACAAGTTAGCTCAAATTGAAAATATTCTCAAAATTTACATCAATTTTAAAAATGGTGAGGGATGTCTTTGAAATAAATATGATAATATGATCTTTGTGATTAAAGTGTTGCAATCCTAAACCTCGAAAATTTCCTTTCTTTTTTGCTTTCTATATTGATTTGTTTTAAAAAAAAAATGCAAAGGGTGGATAAAGCCTACAATTATTTTTTAACTCCTCACCTCCTCCAAGAGTTAAATCTAAATAGCTAATTAAATAAAACGTCTTAAAAATCATTAAACCATACTTTCTGTATGACTCTTACGGAATTATTACTCCTCACTCGGTTGTTCTCTATCTCTTAATTGAGCCCCAGGTTATAAAACAAAAATTACAAGTTGTTAATTTACGAGCATTTCGATTGCTACTTTTGCAATAAAATCAAACAATAATATATGTCAAATGTAAAGCCATTATTATCACATGGCCGGTCCCACGAGCCACGGAGGAGAGAACACAAGGCAAAAGCAAACAAAAGCGAGAATAATGGTGTTGGACTAGAGCGCTGATATTTGAATCAAATAATCTAACAATGGATAAGATAGTGTTACACTCATGTCGAATTGTAGTGTTAATTGAAAAATTAACACTATTTTTTAATTATCGCTGTGGCTGCACACAGATGTGATATTGTTTTCGTTGCCATTGTGTCACTGCTTTATCGTTTTTCATTGAACTATTAAATTCAAAGTTGAAGCTGAGGTAGGGCCGCCACCTTCTTCGTCCACTTTCGTATATCTCTCTTTCAAACACATTCTTGAGCGTCCTTCAAATCTTTAGCTCTCTCTCCGACGGACTTGCTCTTTCTCTATCCCTTTTTTTTTTCCCTTCCTCCCCCTGCTTATGGTTTTTTGTCCTTCTACTTTTAAAGATTTTATATCCGTAATTTTTAAAATCAGTAATAGTTAGTCGTTAGTAAACTTTTTATTTAATGATGATGATGATGATATCGTTATTATTATTATTTTGAGAGATGGTGAAAGAAAGTTATTCATTTTTTAATTTAATACTGTATTAGAAAATAATGAAAAAAAAATAGTTTTTTTTAATTTTCTTTATTAAAAGTGTAGAATGAATTTCACATTTTTAAAAATATTTTTAGAAATGAGTTACTAACAAATATTTGGTGTTTCCTAGATTTAGAAAATAGAAAATAAAATTTAAAAACAATACTGAATGCGCCCTAAGTTTGTTCTCACAAAAATAAGGATTCAAGTAAAAATTACCAAAGAAATCAAAATATGACTGTGTTGAAGTTTTGTTTGACCTTTAATGGCAAATTTGATTAGTAGTATTATTATTTTTTAAGCGCCTGTCATTAGCTCAGTGAAGAATATATTGAAAGGAAAGAAACAGAAATACA
>NW_006261964.1:20482567-20486822 GCF_000493195.1 Citrus x clementina
TTATTAAAAATATATTAACTTTATTCTTTTAATTGTTATTTATTATTTTTATTAATATTATCGTTATTGAAATCTATTAATTTATTTTTTGTAATCATCATCATCATCATCATCATCATCATCATCATTATTGTTATAATCAAAATTTATTAATTTTTATTATTATTTAAAATATATTAATTATTATTAATTAATTTTATTATTATTTTTATTAGTATTATCATTATTAGAGCCTATTAATTTATTATTGTTATATTAGAAATTATATTAAATTTATTATTTAATTGTTGTTTATTATTTTTATTAATATATCATTATTAAAGTCCATTAATTATTATTATTATTACTATTATTATTATTATTGTTATTAAAGTTTATTAATTTTATTGTTCTAATTAGTATTATTGTCATTGTTATTATTATTTTTACTATTAGTATAATGTTATTATTATAATGTATACACATAATACTGGGGAAAACAATTACAAAAGACATTTTAATTACTTATAATAGTCCATTTTGATTCAAAGATAAAGTAAACACATCAACATGAATGTAGTTTATTCTAATTTCAGTTCTTACAGCTCAAGTAAATAACTTTTTATGATTCCAATTTCTCATTTTGATTTCAACCCATTCCAATTCTAGCTCACTTTAATTTTTATTTTGTAAATGCACCTTTAATTCCCAATCTTCTATGGGAAATAAGTTCTCATTACTTGATATTAAAAAATAAGAACCCCACATATTCCATTCTCATTCCACTTCAATTTTAATAAATATCATCAATCATTTTAGTTTTGGATTCTGATTCCCTAATTCCATAAGTTAACACATCATAAAGATGGAGAATATTAAAAAAATAAAATATCAACCTAACTAAAACGAAATTTAGGAAGTCCATTAAGATCTTGAGAGATGTATTTACGAATATGATGGCTCTTGCCGCCAAAATATACACCGTACAATATAAGCCCGTATTAGCAAGACAGTCTGCAGCGCTATTGTTTTCTCCATGGGTGTGACAGAATCCAATATGCATGTAAGAAAGAAAAAGTGGGTGGTTAAAGAGTGAAGTACAACAGAGTTAATCATTTTTCTTAAACATGAGGATGCACATGTCCTTTTGGTGAAATTTTGGAGGGCGTATATGTCTTTTTTCAAATATTTTATGTTGTGTATATGAATAAAATAGGTATTAAAAAAGAAATTTTATGAGTTTAAATAATCTCACACTTTTTTATTAAAATAACATGTTCAAAGTAAATATTAGAATGGAAATATCCCACTATTTTTTTACTATATTTAATAAAAATTACAAAATTTAACATCAAAGTGTTATTTGTTTTTTTTTAAAAAAAAAAGAGTAAACTCGTCCAAGACCATGCAATTCCTTTCAGTCAAAGAAGGCTGTATCGTCTTTATCTTCAAAGAATGCTGATTTTTCAAAAACACAAGCCATATGTAGGGTCATGCTATTTTACATTTGTATCATACATCAACTTAAGTCTGTAAGGCATGTTACGTATAATGTAACAAAATCTCTATCTCATTTGTATTTTACATTTGTAACATACATCAACATAAGTCTATGATGTGTGTTACATATAATGTAACAAAGTCTAACAAAGTCTCTGTCTCATATGTAAGCATATGGCTTAACCGGCAACTAAATACTCTTGATCCTCCACTGAATATAAAAACTCAGCTGCAAAACACTAATGACTTGTTTGGTGGTGAGGTGTTGTGGTTTTTTATCTAAATTTACCAAAAAAAAGCTTATAGATTATGATAAATAATAAATTTTGTATTAGTTTTATGTTTAACAATTGTTACAAAAATTATGAAATAAAAAAGAGAAAAACACATAGCTGAGTTTAGGAGTTTGCACTCGAGGGCCAATATTCAGTAGCTTCTAACACACGGATGAAAGGTAATGCATGATATCTATAGCTACTACATAATATCACCAAAGAACAAGATTAATGCATGCAGAATGCAGTTTAGTACTTCTACATAATTTCTATTGTAGTTAAATAGTAAATCTATCCAGTACATTTTGATCTCATCCACAGCTGTAGGCAAAGTACTAAATGAATTCATTGTTAACCTCTACAAGGACACAAATCCTATTTTATAGAGGAAAGTGATCTTCTCATACATTATTGAGGAAAGAACCACGATTATTAGCCGATATTTCTACTTTCTAGCTTAATTAGATTTCGAGCTATCTTATAGATTCACCTCCTAAACCTGTAAATAGAGATATTCTATATATCACCATTCATTCATAAATTCCACCCAGCCCATCAACTGACCTTAGGTTTCAAACCATCATATAGGGAAATGATTCTTTGACTAGGGTTCACCTCCTAGACCGATTAATAAAGTTTTCCATCACTATTCATTCAGACATTTCACCCATTACATAAACCTGTCCTTAACCATTGTCCACCTATCGCTAGCCTTCTACCATAATTCTCTTGTTCCTGGTCAAGAAACACCCCTCTTGATCAAACATGCATTAAGAAATTTTCCAATGAATTTTCAGTAGCCTCCAATTAAACAAGCTTAAAGATATAGCTTTTCTACCTAGAGGCCTCTTCAACCTACCTAAACACTTACCCTAGCCTCTAATGGCATGTCTGGTTTTAAAAAAATAAATAAATAAAGGAAAGGAGAGAAGAGAAAAGGAAGACAGAAGGGAAACAAATAAGAAGAGAAGGGATGATTCTATTTCAAATCAAGTAATAAAATTGAGATTGACTCCCTTTTTTTTCTCATTTTCTCTTCTCTCTCTCCTTCCCATTCATCTCCTTTCCTCTCAATTCTTTCTCTCTCCTTTCATCTCATTCCTTTCAAACAAGAGTCATCTTACAGTGCAGGGCTGTATCTTATACAGCCGCTGCCCAAAAACTAGAACAACCGGTATTTTACCGGTTGTTCATTAAATAATTTTTAAATTTTGTTTTTAATGCTTAAAAAAATATAGTAAAATGAAAAAAAAATGAAAAATTTAAATCTAAAACATAAAAAATCAATTAAATGAGAAAATTATTTTAAATTTTTTTTAACATAAATAAATGTTAAGAAATTATAAAAATAATTATATTCCAATTTTTTTGGCTAAATACCAATTTAATGGGTGGATGTTTCAAGTTTATTTTGTATGTCTCTAATTTCGGTTAGTCTTTTTCATTTATTGGTTCATTTATTTCAATTTTTCAATCCACTAGTTTTGTGTTTAATGTTCAAACTAAATTCATTAAATACCAATATTTTGGGTTAAATTACAAGTAAATTTCAGTTCTCGTAGGATGAGTTCCTAATTTTGGTTAAGCTTTCTCTCTTATTGGTATAAGGGTTTCAGCTAATAATTTCACTAGCTTTGTGTTGAATGTTCCCACTATCGAGGTAAGATTTCAATTATTTGAGTAAAGTACCAAATTACTTTGTAGCATTTAATTTTTGGTTGGATTATCAAATTTTGGTTAAACTTTCTCAATTTAAGGTTAATATATTTCAACTTTTCAATCCATTAGTTTTGTGTTTATTGTTCCTACTAAAATTGTTAAAAATCAATATTTTGGGTTAAATTCCAAGTAAATTTTATTTCTCGTCGGAATAGTTCCTTATTTTGGTTAAACTTTCTCCATTATGGGTTCATATATTTCAACTAATAATTTCAGTGATTTTGTGTTGAATCTTCCTATTATCGAGGTAAGATTTCAATAATTTGGGTTAGATGCCGATTGTACTTTGTAAAATTTTATTTTTGGTTCTTTTGGTTCCTGATTTGGTTAATCTTTCTCAACTATAGCCTTATATGTTTCAACTTTTCAATCCACTAGTTTTGTGTTTAGTATTCCTACTAAAATCGTTAAAAACCAATATTTTGGGTTAAATTCCAAGTATATATTATTTCTAATTGGATAATTTTCCTGATTTTGGTTAAATTTTCTCTCATATAGGTTCATTTATTTCAACTAATAATTCCACTAGTTTTATGTTGAGTGTTCCTATTATCTAGTTAAGATTCCAATAATTTGGGTTAAATATTAAATATACTTTGTAAGATTTTATTTTTGGTTGGACTAATCCCTAATTTTGGTTAATCTTTCTCAATTATAGGTTAATATATTTCAACTTTTCAATCCATGAGTTTTGTGTTTAATATTTCTATTAAATTCGTTAAGTAACAATATTTTGGGTTAAATTATAAATAAATTTCATTTCTCGTTGGACTAATCCCTAC
>NW_006261964.1:20486922-20488842 GCF_000493195.1 Citrus x clementina
ATGGGACGTAACGCCATGCACTTTCTTTTCCCTTTTAGCATTTCGTATCGATCTTGCACGTTACGGCTCCACTTGGTTATTATCATGGGAAAATGGCTTGTAGACCCCTGAGTTTCCACTAAGAGATCTTAAAACCCCTTTTAACAATAATGTTTTTTGACTTTATTAATTCAAAAAAATTGACTCTAAAGTTTTATAATAAGTAGAAATATAATATTAAAATAAATGTAACATTATATACATTTTAAAATAATTAATATAAAAAAAATATTTTAGTACTTTACAATCTTATATTATATTAAACTAAAATTTTTTAATAAATAGGAACATAATATTAAAATAAATATTTAAAAATTTAAATTATTTTCAATATTGTATACAAAATTTGAATACTATTAATACATGAGATATATTTTATTAATTATAAAATCTATTTAACCTAAAGATTTATTTAAAATTTTTCTAACAAATACAAATATATAATTAAAATAAATATCATAATTTACATTTTAAAAATTATTTTATATATTAAAAAATATTTTAATATTATTAATTTATTAGACAAATTAAACTATTTAAATTATATTTGTACTTATTAAAAATCTTAAAGTCAATTTTTTTGAATCAATAAATCCAAATTGTATTATAGTCAAAGGGGTCTTAGGGTCCCTCGGTGAAAACATGGGGTTTTATATGATCATTTTTTTAAATCTCGGGGGTGTATGTATCTTTTTCCCTAAATTATTTAATTCTCAGTGTTGCACTAAAATTATAGTTTTCTAGTTACATTGTTAATTTAGTTAAGGGTACAATACAATGTCAATAATAATTATTGTAATAATACCTAAAAAATTATGCTTGATATTATTAAAAATTTAATTTTTAACAAATTGTACCTTGTTGACTTGATTGAGTGGTTTTCAAGCGGGGTTAAAAAATAAAATCAAATTATACACACTTTAGAAAAATACATTCAATTGGACTATATATATACACATTATTAAAACTTTTATTATTATAGAAAATAAAATCATATAGACTATACAAGACATTTCATTAAAAATATATAATATCGTAAAAAATATCATAAGCTGAATTTAGTTTAATCATAATAATAATTACTATAATGACAGTTATTAACAATATAAAAAAAACAAAGATTATCCTTTGTTGTTTAGAAAAATGAAAAACCCTCTCATGTTTTAAAATAAATTCAAATCTCCTGCAACTCTAACTGTGTTAGCTTTATATATCATTGTACTATTTGACACATAGTTTTGATGTTAGCCATAAAATTTAAATATTTTTAGAGTATAAATAAAGTGAAATGACTTATATAACTCTAATGATTAAATAAATTTAATAATAAATTATCGAGAAAAATTACTTCACACACACACACACACACACACACACACACACACACACACACACACACACATATTGTGGATATATATAACCAAATGCTATTCCAATTTAAATGGATAATTTACAACTATTAGGGATATTTTCCCCACTTGTAATTTTTCTTTATAATTTACAATTTATTATAAAATAAAATTTGATCATTAAGGATATATAAGTTATTTTAATTAATTTGTATTTTCAAAATATTTAAATCTTATAGGTAACAGAAAGATTAGGGGTAGAATAATAAAATGATATATAAAGCTAACGTTATTATAACTTTGGGGGCGGGGGGGGCGCAACTTTGTTCAAACCCAATTTCCCCATTCCAAAATAAAGAGAGAGTATGGAAGAAGCAATCTGGGAAAATGATGTCATGGGCATTATAACTCTTCGGGAACTCTTAGATGCACGTGTATGAAATATCCAAATGTTTTATTCAATCCAGCATTAATTTCCCTCAAGGATTTTTGGATAGCCATGTCTTGTTAAGTATAATCCAAATATCAAATA
>NW_006261964.1:20488942-20495412 GCF_000493195.1 Citrus x clementina
TGCCTTGTATACAGTACAAATTTAAACCATTAATATTAGTCACTATTTCAACTAATATTGAGAATAACAATATTTGATGATCAATAAGGATATTTGGTACTATGAATAATTATAATTATTTGAAAACTATCCAATAGTTAAATGGAAAATAAGAAAAAAATATACTTAGTTTACACTAATATAAATATTATTCTCACTAATATAGACATTACATGTTTCAAAGTAATTTTTTCAGCCATAAGAAAATGCAAATTTTTCATGCTGAGGAGGGTGTCTTTGAAATTTTCCTAATTTAAATTGATTATTTAGATATTTAGATAAAATTGGTTGTAGCTATGTGATAATTACTACTGATATTTGCCAGTTCCCACTTCCAATTCTTTTGTTCGGTAGCAGGTTTCATGCGTAAAAAATAAAAGCCGTTGGATTGCTTTTATAAGCAATCCAACGGGGAATAGGTTTCAAAATAAAAAATAAAAACGGCTGTATGGCATGCAGTGGCTGTATTATAAGCGGACTCTTCAAACAAACATTGTGTAAAGAGACTCAAAAGCCAACTTAAGACTTCAACAACTCCTTTTCCATCAATACACTCACAGACCTATCCTGGTTGGCAACCCTAATCACACCTTACAAGCCCTTACCATTGTCCTCGAACTCTCGTATTGGTTCGAAGACCACCTTACTAGTACTAAATCTAAGACTACTCAAAATCACCGAACTGCAGTTATCACACCTAACTTTATATCTTCACCCTGTAGGCAAAGTCTCCCAAATCAGTGCCAAGTCAGATGAAGTACAAGGCGCTAAAATAAAAGTTTTCAAGGTTGCAATGTGGCAACCGTTAGACATAGCCGGAACACCTGACTTTGTTGCTCTTTATACACTGAGATTGCAGAGTCAGTAAAAAGCAGCAAAAGCATTTTAACTACTTCGGTCTTAAATGAGTTTTCACTGCCACAAATCAAATCAAATGATTATTAATGGCTAACATCATTCTTTCCGAAACAGAATGTGAAAGTGCATTAAATTTGTACTGTTCCTTTAGTGAGATCCAATTTGCACAGTATCTACAGCTAGTAATTAATATCATCATCAAAAGAAAAAAATAATAATTTTACTGACAGTAACAACTACCGTTTAATCTCACTAACTGTAGATTACTTTTATCAAATCACATTTGAGTAAAATCTAAAGAAATGTTGCATTGATTAATGCTGCATTTCACATTTTGAATCACCAATCATGAGGTATTCACAGAACAAATATAAAAAAGTTCTATTGAAGAAAATAGCTGGATTCACAGGTTTTTATAATCTCTAACAACATTACATTACACAAGTTGTCTATTTTCAGAAAAAAGTGGGGAAAAAAAAGCAGCATCATAAGGCGAGTTCTTTCAAGCAAAAAGAAGAGCAACACTAGACAAGTTCCCTCAATAAAAAAGCAAAACCCACACAGACCCTCGACAAAATTATTCAAAAGCACTTATGTCTGTTCAAAACCCATACAAATAGGTAGTACACTTGAAGCGTATAGAAATATATACCTAATTTAATTGGCGTTACCACCAGTGATTTCATCGTACGCCGTCTTAGCACCTACGACCAAACAAGCTGGCCATGCTTTAGCCAGAGCTCCTTTAATCTTTGAGATCATTGACTTGGGCTTCTCCGCCGGCTCCGCTTTCTCAAGAGCAACTGTGACGATAAGGGTCTGATCCTCCATCAAAATCTCGATCTCACTCCCAGTCACGCCATCGGGCAACTCGGCACGCTTCTCGATCTTCCCATAGTCTTCAAGCATAGTGTTGAGTACCATAACCAGGTAACGATTTTCAACAGCAATCGCCACATCATTTTGGTCAATCCCGGCCGGAAGATCGACCACCCTGACCACCATCACCTTATTGTCTCCTCCAGGAAACTCAATGAACATCTTGGCGTTGAGGAAGCAGATGATTTTCCGATTCTCGATCACCCATTCATAATTACGAATGGGCTGATGCTGATCGGATTCAACGATCTCCGGCGCACCGCCATCTGGCAACTGGACATTCACCGAGATCGAGCCGTTCTTCTCAGTATTCAGACTAGAAATTTTGCACCCGCTGCTTTCAGGCATATCAGAGACCGTCTTGAGAGCACCGGACCGATTGGGATTGCTTGTGCTGGCTTGAAAAGAGAAAGCTGCAGTGGTTTTCCCCTTCATAGCCTTCACAACCTCATCGGCCGCGGCGTCTATGGGGATGATATCAACAGAGCCAGAGGACGTATTTGCGGCGGCGGCGGCATCTCTAGTAAAAGCGACAGTGAGGACCCCATCCTCAATCGAAGTACTCTTGAAGTTAGACCGCTTCACACCGTCCGGCAAATCGAAAGTCCTGTAGGAAATCTGCCTGCTAATCGTGCCTCCGTCCGTAATATTCAGCTCTCTGGTTATCGTAAGCTTCTTATCGTTAATATCAATTTTGACATCCTCCATCTTCGCCGCCGGAAGAGACACCTTGCACACGATCTTGTCTCCATCATACTCCCACGGCGTGCTGATGTTTGAGGAGTCGATGAATTTGCTGGACTTTTTAATGAACGCGTACCGATCTTGTTTGATGCTCAGCGACATGATTCAGGATCGGATCGATAAAACCAAAACAATTTGACTTGAGCTAGACGAATCGGCGCAACTGTACTACTTTTATGATGTCTAAAAACGGTATTCCCCTGGTCTGATGAGGTTGGTGTTAAAAACAGCAGCTGTGAAAGGTCAAAGATGGACCTTGAAGCCAAGCGGGCATGCCACTTAAGCTACTCTGATTTGCAGTCAGCTGAACCTTATAGAAGCTTAATATGATTGGCTCATGATTACCATTCTCACGAATCGATTTTAATTTTTTCCATGTAATACCCCTATGCTAGCTGTCATTGTTTCTTTGTCTTTATATAAACTAGAATGGCTATGTATTTCAATTCATTCAAGTCAGCAATAATAAAAGAGTTCTAGCCATTACACTCTGCTTGCATTACTGAAAGCAATTCTTAACAAATTAGTATGCTAAAATGTTCAATTAATTAAAGGCTATGCCGATAGCTTTGACAGCCTAAATCCAGTTGTTATTTTTGTAGACGTTATGAACAAATCATACAAGGGAGAAACCCAGTGAGAAAAAAATAATATATATAATTTGATTATATATAGTCAAACATTAAGACACATCAAATTTTTTTTGCCCCAATTGAAATACATGTTACAGAAACTTTAAAATTCACATTTGTAGTTTCAAATTGAAAGGGTTTCTATTGGAGAAAAGATTGACATTTGACATTTTTATTCATTTATGTTTTGGGGACCATGGGAACTAACTTACAAATTGTGAATAAATAGAAAAGAAAAAAAAAGAATCCTTTAATAAATTTAGGGTATTAAAATCTTGATTCCTCATTCTCAAATTGTGGTGGGCTCCACGATTTTGATTTCGATTCCCGGCTCTATTTTACGAAGTGACGCCATCAATCATTCCAATTTTGAATTCCGATTCCCCAATTCGGGAAGTAAACGCACCATTAAATGATTCGAAGCAATGATCAATTGATGCTTTGATAAGATAAAAAAAAATTGCTGAAAGAATTTGAAAGTAATATACCAATTACATAAACAATAGAGTGTTAGAAAGTGTATGTGAACATGTATAATAATTTATTAATGAGGATAAATGTCATTAAAATATTAAAAAAATATAAATTTCAATAAATTAGAGTTTTTTTTTGCTTGTTAGTGTATTGAATTCATTATTATTTTTAAGTAGTATCTTCACTTTATTAAAATAAAAATATACCATTAGAGAATTATTCTCTCTCTCTATTTATATGTGCGCCGAAATTATGGCAGCTTCTATTTTTTGCGTTAACCTTGCAGGAAAATCTACTCCATCCAAATTAGTGGAGAGATGGCTAACCTTATCTAGTTACATAATTAAGGGTGGATTGGCGTCCCAAGCATGAAGCATACATGTGCCCTCAGAGTTTTAGAAAAAAGTGCTTTTAGATGATGTATTGGACGCAAAACCCCATCATCGTACTTATAGTATAAGTACTAAATAAAATTACATAAGAATAGGGAATACAAATCCCTTACTCTCTTTTCAATTACACACACACACAAATGATGGAATAATATAAGATTTCCTATAAGAATTACTTATTGTAAAATTATTGGGTTTAACATATTATTACTATAAAAGAAGAGGGTATTCAGGAACTATGTGAGGTTTACTTTTCAATTTTGCATTTTCTCGAAGCCCAAGCCCGTTAACAATTCAGACTGGGCTAACCGAAAACGACAATATTTATATGTGTGGGTATAAATTACGTTACATATAACTTAGTGTTTGCCCGTTATAATAATAATAATAATAATAATATCAGTATATAAAAATAATAATAATAAACAATACCAATTACTGAACGCGCATTTCTATCGCAACAACTTCATCAGACCACCTGTGTTAGGGGAATCCCCTTTTTCAACACAATAAAAGTAGTACAGTCGCGCCGATTCGTGTAGCTCAAGTCAAATTGTTTTGGTTTTATCGATCCGATCTTGAATCATGTCGCTGAGCATCAACATGGATCTGCTCGCGTTCATTATAGAGTCCAGCAAATTCATCGACTCCTCAAACATTAGCACGCGGTGGGAGTATGATGGAGACAAGATCGTGTGCAAGGCGTCTCTTCCGGCGGTGAGGATGGAGGATGTCAAAATTGATATTAACGATAAGGAGCTTACGCTAACCAGAGAGCTGAATATTTCGGACGGAGGCACGATTCTCAGGCGGTTTTTAAAGGTCTCGAGGAATTTCGATTTGCCGGACGGTGTGAAGCGGTCTAACTTCAAGAGTACTTCGATGGAGGATGGGGTCCTCACCGTCACTTTTACTAGAGATGCCGCCGCCACCGCAAATACTTCCTCTCGTTCCGTGTATAAAAAAGTCATCGCCTTCCTCAACGCCGTGATTTACTGGGAGACGTCTCTAGACAAGCACGTGTTAAAGGCCTCTCTTCTTCCAGGCATGAAGAAAGAGGATGTGAAGATCGAGATCGAAGACGATGGTACGGAACTTAAAATGATCGTACTGCTGGAGACTGAGGAGGAAGAAGGAGACACGATTCCCGAGTGGCTGCTGGAGGAGTTTACAGATGGCAAGATCATTAGGAGTTTCAAGTTGCCAGCGGATGTGAGGCTGGATGACTTTAAAACTGCGATGGAGGAGGATGGAGTTCTCACTGTTACTTTTACTAAACCCATCAAGCCCAAGAAAACGCAGCAGCAGCGGCAGCTGACATCGAAGTTATTGGGATTTCTGGCTAAAGCTGCGGCAGCGCCTTTTGCTAAACTGAATCAAAAGTCAAAATTGCTGAGAGTTCTATCCGCGAAAAAGCTGATCTCCAAGTTGGGAGTTCTGGCTAAGGCAGCGCCTGTTTGTATCTTGTGTGGTCACGCGAGTTCGAATTCTGGGAGTTCGAATAATTCGAATTCTCAAAGGTAAATATTTTTGGACTTTTCTTGCTACCTCTATCTTTAAAAGTTAAATAAATGAAATCAAGCTTTTGCCCACATAGTGTGTCAATTTGTCTCATGGTCTTGTGTCATCTATACAAGGTCATTGGCATGATATTCTATTGCAGACTTTTGGGTCTTGTTTTTCCGTTTTCTGTGAAAGAACTTGTCTACTGCTACAGAGAACTTTCTAATGTTGTATTCGTGTGATAAATTTGTAATCGTATTTTTCAATCTATTGGCATGTTACAAACTATTTGGGTCTTGTTTTCCCTTAAGTTGCTAATGTTATATAGAAACCCCTAAAATCTATTATGCAATTCAGTTTTGATAGTTTCTGTTTCAAATCTAGGTGTGCTATTAGATTAGGATACAGATCATAGCAGTTTTGGAATTCTTTATTAGGTCTTAAATAATTGTAAGATAAATAATTAAAACACTTTATACTTGTTCTGCCTTAATGTTCTTCAATGTGAGATGTAGCATTGATTTTGCTCAATGTTCTTTTTAAAAGTAGACTTCCGCTAGCTCACTCAGGCCCTATCTGGTAGTGTGGTTGAGCAGATGCAGTTTTTAAGTTACAATACTAAAAGTGTTTGGTAAACAAAAATTACCCTTATTTTGAAGCTGGGATGATTTCAGGGGCAGTACTATGAAGAGACAAGCATGGGCTGTAGCCTCCATAAGAAAAATTATATGTTTTTTAAATAATAATTATATATTTTTTAATATGCTATATATTAAGTTAAATAATAAGATAGTTAAAAAAATCCTTCAAGTTACTTGTATTTAACAAAATACGAACTTATATAAATATATCTTTGAAATGAGCTAATCTTAATAGTGATCCATGTTTGTCTCTTGTTTCTCTCTTAATTTCTCAATTCGGTTTTCTCTTGGTAATCCCTTAAAATCTT
>NW_006261964.1:20505412-20698806 GCF_000493195.1 Citrus x clementina
TGTCGGTCATATTATCGCAGAAAAATATATTCAAGATAAGAGGATTTATACTCCCAATGACATAAGAGCAGATATGCAACAGGAACACGGTGTTCAGTTAACATACCAGCAGACATATAGGGCGAGAGAAGTTGGTCTTGAAATAGTACGCGGCAACCCTGCAGAGTCATACAACTTGCTCCCTAAATACTCTCACGTACTAACTACAGCGAATGAGGGTACAGTCACTCACCTCGAGCAGGATGGAGATGGTAATTTCTTGTACTATTTTGTAGCACTCGGATCTTCCATCAAGGGGTTTATGCAGTACATTCGGCCTGTCATTGCTGTAGATGGTACTCATCTGAAGGGATTATATCGTGGAAGCATGTTCGTGGCAACATGTCTTGATGGTAACAATCAATTGTATCCGTTAGCCATTGGGATCATGGATTCAGAAAATAATGATGCTTGGGAATGGTTTATGATGAAGTTACATGGAGTGATTGGTGATAGACCTGAGTTGGTAATTATCTCTGATCGATGCACTGCCATAAGGAGAGCCGTTCTTAAAGTATTTCACAATGCAACTCATGGCGTTTGTTTTTACCACGTCAAAGGTAACATTAAGTCACAATTTAGAATGTCCAAAGCTCTTTGGGATGAATTTGAGCCTGCCTTTATTAATGCAGCAAAAGCATATGGCCACGAGGAATTTAAGAGACAACTTGAAGGGTTGTGGATGATCCACTCGGGTGCGGCTGATTACCTAGAAAATAATGTCGGTACGTGTAATTGGGCAAGGTCTCAGTTTGAAGGTAGGAGGTACAGCATTCTTACCACCAACATCGCGGAGAGTGTTAATGCTTTCATGAGGGAACCTCGAAAATTTCCTGTTACTCATCTTGTTGATCACTTCAGGAAAACATTGCAGCAATGGTTTTATGATAGAAAAATTATGGCTGAATCAATGACTACTCGGCTAACAACATGGGCGGATGAAATAGTCATTGAGAGGAGAACTATAGCTGAAAGAATGATAGTTCGGCCGGTGTCTCCGCATCGCTTTCAAGTTATAGGCGGTGGGCTTAAGGAAGGGTTGGTTGACTTGCAAAAGAGAACTTGCTCCTGCAGAGTGTTTCAGCTTGATCAGCTTGTGTGTGCTCATGCAATTGCGGCGTGTCTAACACACCGGGTGGATTTTATTAACCTTTGCTCGGACTTTTACACTACAGAATCGTTGGCGATGGCTTATGCACAACCAGTGGAGCCAGTTGGTGATGTGGCTGATTGGGAAGTTCCAGATGAAATTCAGGAGCTGCAGGTATACCCACCAGTTGAGGCACCGCCACCTGGACGTCGTAAAGAGCGCAGAATACCCTCGGCTGGCGAGGACGTTGACCGGCGAACTGTAAGATGCGGCCGGTGTCATGAACTTGGCCATAATCGTAAGCGATGTAAGAATCCTATTGCGTCGACTCGAAGTTAGTTGTATTTTGTGTGTTATTCGTTGGTTAAAACTATTATTGTTTTTGTGTTACGTTGGTTAAAACTGTTATTGTTTTTTGTATTTCGTTGGTTAAAATTGTTATTATTCATAAAACTTTATTTTATTTTAAAGTTCAAAATGTGAGGCATTAAAATTATATAAAATTAAGTGCGGAAATTAAAAAAAATGTAAATTTCAACATGTTGATGGTAACCCATGTTGATGGTAACCCTCCGATTGCTTCATAAATCCAAGCCTACAACAACCAAAGTGAAAAATCAAATAAAACAACTATCAAATATTTAATACTATAAAACTTATTAATAAACAAAAAAAAGCACCTGCACCCCAGACGTAAATCCGTAAAGATTGTATTTTTCAATATTATGATCTGGATTTTTCAACCGAGTCTTCTTAAATTTCTCGTCTTTTTCGAACAGTGCATTGTCAAGACTCTCATAAATCATTTCCCACGACAATAGACCCCATGGACGCTTTCGGAAGTACTGAATATCATCAACTTGGTCAAGCCAATCGAAATTAATTTGACAGTGATTTTTTCTTGCATTTAGTACTCTGTCCGCAAAATAAAACATCGCAATCTTTAATGCGTCCATATCGTCTATTTCCTCGAAATTCAACTCCTTAAATACGGCATCAAATTGCTTCACATTAATCTTACGATGCACACCACCAAAATACGTATTCCGTAGCCTCTGCTCCATTTCATCATTTTTTTCATTGGTATCAACACCAAATGAAAGTCCAGTAACCAAGCACCATTCGACAATTGACAAGCGAATCAAATGCTTACCAATTTGAAACCATAACTGATCCTCACGGCTATCTTCTTCATGGGCCACTTGACGCAGTAAAATATTATGCAAAATTACCCCACTAAATGGAAAACTTCGACACTCCAAGAAATGCCCAAATATATCCTTTTTGAACATACTCAACTGCCGGTTTGTTAATTTTTCCTCGATAGCTTTTACGACCGAAGATAACATACACATGCTCGAAATTCGACCAGGAAAGTGATCAGCATAACGAAAATACATCTTGCCTACTTCAATATCCGGTGATTCTGATTTCGCCATGTATCTGTAATATTTATAAAATTATTACATTATATTTACAGAAATAAAAAATTAACTCGTAAAAAAAAAACTCTAATTTTTTGGTGCGACAGGCGCCTGTCGCACCAAATCTGGTGCGACAGGCAAGCCTGTCGCTCCAAAAAACTCGTGCGACAGGCCCTGTCGCACCAGCTTTGGTGCGACCGCAGGCCGCGCATGGGCGCGCGCTGCTGCCCAGCGATGGGCGCCGGCGCGCGCCCTGCCCCCCTCCCTCCCCACCCCCAAAATTAAGCGCAATCACTCCAAAATCAAAAACAGTACTCCCAAACACCACCAACCACCACAAACATCATCACCACCATTATCAATCTCAAGCTATAACTATTATTATTCTAAAATCTCATTTTAAATTAATGAAAATAAGAAAAATGACTAACCTAGGTTTTGTTGAAGGTTGTGGATCGTAGATCGGATGCCGGTGAGAGATGGAGCCGCCGCCGACGGGGTTGATGTCGCCGCCGATGATGGGAGTTGGATCGGTTTGGGAGAGATGAGAGAAAGGGAGTGTTGGGGAAGAGATGAGGGAGGGGTATTTTGGACTCAAATGTTGTTTAATGGCTAATGTTGATAGAAATATTTTTGGGGGGTTAAGATGAAAAAAAGCAAAGTTTTTTTGGTTATTAGTGTAAATTTCCCAACAATCTTTTATACACACATATATAAATATATAATCATACTTTAAATCTCATTTCATTTCCATTTAACATACTTTAACTCTATTTTTCTTTTCTTTAAAGATATTGTCGTGTAATTACTGAAAATCGATAATAAAATCACTAAATATAAACATTTTTAATAATAAATATTCCATAAGTAGATAAAATCTATTCTAGAAAAATCGTTAAATCAAGGCATTAAAAACTTATTTCATAAACATACTTTACCATATTTTAAAATTATAATAAACTACAAAAAAAAAATATTTTGTATATTCCACTCACAATTACGATATTCAAACTCGATTTTCGTTCATATTTGTGGGTTGATTCTCATTTGATGATCCTCTTAATCAAAGGAAACGACATAATTACTATCATAAACCTAAACCCTAAATCCTAAACTCTAAACCCTAAACATAATTACTATTCGTAAATATGAAATACAATGAATGCTAGGCAATAAAACTCCAAATGATCATCTATCCCTATTATAGAACTCTTGATTCTCTAAAATTACTAAAATACCCCTATCTCTTAAAATTATCAAAACACCCTTGAAGCGCAAATTACCAAATTACCCTGAAGTGGCGAATTGCTAAACTGCCCTCAATCTAAAATTACCAAATTGTTCACTAAGATATGAATTTAGGAAATTACTCTCGGAGCGTGAAATTACCAAAATGCCCTGGAATACTTAAATTACCAAATTACCCCCAAAATCTAGATTTACCTAACTACCCTTAGTCTGAAATTACTAAATTATGCACCAATACGTCAAATTACCGAAATGCACGTAGTTCAGTCAACAGTGGTCGGGAAACTCAGATCCGATAGTGCTGACCATGTTAAGGCTGATGGCGCCGGCGGCGACAATTCACGCGCGGAAACGACGACGAATCGAGCTTCCATAAACGTGAAATTTCGGCGGCCGATCGGCGGCTAAACGACCGTTTCAGGTGACGCGACCCGTCTGAAAATGATGAGGGTGAGCTGAGGAAACAGATCCAGGTGGTGGCGCGACCTAATTCCGACGAGATCGACGGCGATGGTGATGGGTTTTGGCCGCGACTTTTCGTGCTTCAAACGCGGTGTTCCGTCCAGTTTCCGGCTATGATGACGGGTCGACCGCGTTCATCTCTCTCTCCCATTTTATAAAGGACACCCTTTTTTCCCTAAAACTTTATACAAATTAAGCTAGTAATCATGTTCTTGATTCGTGTCATGATGGGTTTAAACGGATTCGAACACAACCCACTTATTAAACATGCAAAATTTAATCATTCATGTCCGTAATTAATGTCGGATAATCGAGTTACATCAATTTCGTCGGTAACAATTTGTAATAAGTCTGACGACTTTGAAATTAATATCGAAGAGAAAAATTAAATAATACACTTAACTAGAAAAATTAAAGTATACATGTTACATTATTATTTTGGATTTTCTCGTTTCTCTTTATGAAAAATGTTCTTCTTCTTATGTCATCATTCATTTAGTAGTTTGCTGTGCCTGCCGTTGATGTTAATTTAATTGTGCCTGGTTCTGTGGTTTTGATAACATTTTTTTTGTTTCTTTGTAATTATCATATGTTATTACAAATGGAGGTGTGCTAAGCTGAAATGGTTACTCGATCAACGTACTGTTGATACTGGGTTTATTATTCTAATTCAGAAACAATTATCCAATTCTTTGCACAAAATCCCATCTGCTAAGCTACATCATCCGGATTGATTGATTTATTCAACTACGTCGCTAATCAAATTTCAGCTCATAATCCTGGAAAGTGATCCATTCATTCAGACACTCCTCTCAGTTAATTCATAAATTTATAAACTGGGGTAGTTTCTCTGTTATTCTCTTCCCAAAATTTAGCTCATGAATGTCGATGAAAATTGAAACTTTTAATACAGTAAATGGTTCTTTGAGAAAGGAACATGAAATAGAAATTGTTGTTGAAGCAGAAGGGATGGTTTGAGATGCCACTGTAACCACTTCCTGCAATTTTTGGCTGTCTTAAGCTTCATGACAAGTTCCTTATTCTGAGCTTCGGCCTCAGCATATTTTAGGCTGATCTAGCAGTAGGAATATCTCTTTGCACTGTCTCTAGTGATGATTTTATGCATTCAAACTTTTCTCTTGTTGCCACTTCACCTTTAGCCATTGATTTTCTTGCATTTGCGTGCGTAATTTTAGAAAGAAACTGACAAGTGTGAAATTCTTCAGGAAGTAAGGCATCTGCTACCGACACTGATGTCCTTGCCTATGATATTTCATTTGCTTCATGTTTGTACATTACAAGTGTAATTGTAGTACTCATGTTATATAAACATTATTTAAATTTTAAACTTTAAATTATTAATAATGGGTGTTCCTGCTATTCACCTCTTGTGCTGGGGTTTATACATGCTATTGGCTTCCACAGTTTTGGCAAGCTCAGGTTCCTGCAGCTGAATCTTTGAGAAAGGATCAACTTTGGCCGTGAGAGAAGTTTCTTTTTGAATTTCATATCCACTATCACCCCGTGTGGGAACAAAAGGAAAAAAAAGAATTGAGCAACACAAGCTTTAAAATGCCACCTCTTTGATGTTGAACGCTGGTCTCTGTCTGACTCTGTCTCTCTTCCTTTTCCAAATGCAATTTTCTTCAAGGGCTTGAGCTCTCAGTAGACATTCATCTTTCACCTGTATTCACTATAGTCTCTCCAAGAATCCCAGGACTAGGGGAAGGGGAGTATGTAAATTAATATTAGGTGCAGCATGCAAGCAATGTGTGAGTGAGTAACCACTTTTATATACCTAACCCATATGCATTAATTTACCATGGAAACAACTCATCATCTTGCCAAACCTATATAGATTCTGAGATAGACCCAGTCCAATGAGAAGCCACATTAGGCACAGAGTGTGCAGGACATAGCAATTGTTTCCCAGCTTCCACTGAGATAATAACACTAACAGCTTGTCCTATCCCGTTGGCACCTAGCTGCAGTTATGTATATATTTACTCAAAACACATTCATATATATCTTATGCTGCCTCAGCATATTTTTCTCCTCAGTTATTTTCACAATAATTAATGAATATTATTGCTATTATCAATAATTAACACCAGAAATGACACAATTTTATCTAGCTAGTCAATGTTATGATGCTGTTTGTTTCATTTTAACACAAGCAATAGATCGAGTACTGAATCCAAATATCACATGGTAGTCATTCAAGTACTTTCGAACATATTGACCATCTACTATGTCGAGTTGTCTGATTGTGTTTGGATATAAACATTGAGCAATGAGTTTTTACTCAGGCATAGAACTAAAATAAGTCAGTTAATATACTCTCAAGGGCATCAACTTCAATCAATACTGGTTGAATGATGCATATATTTATTAAAGCAGCTTTGTATTTATCTACATGAATAAAGATAAATAAAATGTCTGCAATAATTCACTTGACTGATAAAACTGTTCCCCAACCAAAGTTTTACCCCTGACTTTTGTCGATGGCTCCTTTTTAGTTAAAATAAAGGTGTTTGATGTAAGTATCAAACTGTTCGATAAAATGTCCCAACGAAGAAATACTTGGCGGGAAAGCTTATATTTGAATTCTGAAGCAATAAAGACATCAACAAGGCATGGGAATGAAAGCTCTTGAAGTTTCTAGAATCAGTGAATATCAAGGGTTGATATTGACAGTAGAATAAAACACTAGTACATAACAAACATTAGAATCTTTGTTTCTAGCTACAGCAATGCTTAGCCCTTAGATTGAACTTTACCGGCTGTAAATATGGTATAAGATCTCTCTATGAATATGACACATTGCTATCAATGAATTATCCATCACTTGATTCTAAAAATCGTGTTTCTCCTACTGAATCTCAATCAAATGGACAATTATCATCCAATAGGACAGTCTCCAGTATCTACGGTTATATATGCTGTAACTGATAGTAAACAACTATCAAGCAGCATAGTATCATCCATAGTATCCAGTGCCTATGGTTGTATATGCTGGTGTTGTTGATACTTGAACAGCCCTTCAAATTATACTGAGATTAAAACTTGTTGTCACTTGTATATCACGAGGCAAGCTAACTTTTATTCTTGGAACAATGCATTTGTCAATCAGTAAGGTCTGTATTTGTAATAGTTGGCATTCTATCTTGAACATTCAGCTTTCAGATCTTGCAAAAGGGATTATCTTTATTCAATACCTGCTCCAATTTTCATGACATCGGGAGCCACTATGTTAGATTGTTTCAGTTTTATGAGTACTTTACGTACAATGTTAATGCATCTTTTCAGTTATTTTTACTTTTTGGTGTTGGTTTTGTATTCGACAACAAGTTTTAAAGATTATTTTTAAGGCTGTAATCCACTTTTTAAGCTAACTAGCACTTTGGTTTAGTAAGTCAGTGTTAATTCCTTGCATGTTTTAGCATAACTAAGAGTCCTGTTGAATATCAATTAAAAAAAAAAATTCGAACATGTAACTTCATTGTACTTTCATGTTCCCCTGCTTTTCAACTTAATCTATTAGATATATATACAAAGCACAACAACTTAGGGAATATCACTTTATTAAACAATTCTTGTAAAGATCATATATAAAAACAGCTCCTTTAGAGCCATAACTTCATTTACAAAATGGAAGACAACATGATTATATTACAATTGAAAATGAAACAAACTGTTTACATAACATACACTAGCAATCTAAGTATTGCTTTCATAAAATCACAAAACAAAGCAGAGAGCAAGAGTGCGATCAGAATTTCCCGCTCCTTTCTGGTGCGTTGCTTGCAATTACATTACTCGATTAAGCACTTGATTGACCCTCAATAGAAACTCTACAGGCAGCGGCCCCATCTCCTCTTCCCATGCCACAGCTTGCAGTTTCCCACCTTCTTCATCCCCAGGTTCGGCAATTTGATCAAGTTCAGACAAAAACTCTCGCACATCAAAAACAAGTCTGTCAGGTAAAGAATCAATCTCCACTTTGGATTCCACAATTTCCAAGATGTTATCAAGGCACGGCAACTCAATTGGATCGTTTTGTTGGGCCAAAAGTGCCTCTTCTTCAACAGCCTCTTGCTGCTTGTTCTGGACTGCCGCATCACCATGACCCTCAGTCCTCTCACTCTCTAAAATCTGATCCAGACTGGAAGAATACCTTTCCACATCAAATATGTCATAAACTTCAGACAATGAGTGCTCCATCTCCCCTTCAAATTCCACAGTCTGCACATTGTTGTTACTGGAGCATGGGATGTCATTTGCTTGGTTCTGTTGAATACAAACTGCCTCTGCTTCAGCCCCATGTTGACCATTTTGACTGCCCCCATCATGCTGATCCTTTTCCAGGATTTGGACAAGACTGGCCATATATCCTTCAACGTCAAAAAGAGTTGGATATTCAGGCACTGAATGTATGATCTCCCCTTGGTGGTCCACTGTGTTCAGACTGTTAGTCGAGCATGGTGAGTGGCTTTGTTCTATCAAAACTGAATTTTGTTCAGCCTTTAAGCGCTTGCTCTGAAAGCACTCATCATCGAGATCAATGTGGCTGCTGGAGGCCACTACTTCTTTCGGCTTTCTCTTAGAACCAGAAGATCTCCTTCTACAGTCATTCGTCTCGCCGACTTGTTTCGACTTCCTCGGCTTCCCGCCCAAATTGGCTTTCTCCGAATGGTTTTCTGATTCGTTCTTTTTGACGCGGCATAGAACAAAATCGAGCGCTTTATGCGAATATTGATTACCCAACAAGGCTGGATTAATGGTGAATTCATGCATAATCCACCTCCCATTCTGTTCCGGATTTTTACGACTTTCATACCTAAATCTTTTCTTGAACCCTAAAATTTGATCATCGGAGCCAACAGCGAGAACAGGCTTGGCTCCGTCCTCACCCTGCCATGCACCGAAGCCAATCTTTCTGTTGAATCTCGAACCCTTAGCAGACGCCTTCTTTAACTGAGTGAAAAAGAAGAGTGCTTGACCCGCCATTAATTGGTCTCCTCCGTATAAATCCCAAATCAAGTTCGGCTCATGAGGGCCATAAAGATCGCAATCTTTCACTGGAATATCATCGCCGGCTTGGTAGAGATTAGGGTTTTCAGTAATTTTGTGGAGGAGATAGAACTCCAGCAGTTCGTGTTCCGTTGGATAAAATCTCAATCCAACGTGACGAGGCATTGTGTTGGTGTTTTTTGGACTGAATCGAGACTGAATCGGAAATCTTAATAAGAAGATTTTTAGACTGAATCGAGACTGAGTCGGAAATCTTAATAAGAAGATTTTTAGTTTGATATCTGATTTGAATTTGGGGTCAGGAATGTGGGTATTTTGTTGCGTGCACAGTAAGTTATAATTTTGACGCGTAAAATTCAGGCGCCAGCTGCCCGATACTATGGCGGTGCTGCTTGTTAGGGTTAGGGTTTGGGCGCCAGAGCCACAGGCTGACAGGCACAGCGTGTTGTTTGTTAGCCGTTGAAGTTGCATTTTGAATTTCCACGTGTTGTTTGACACGCACGTGCGGTGTAAGTACGTGATATTATTAAATTTATTGTTGTTTTTTTTTTTAAATTTTTTAAGCATTTATAAATCCGTTTTATTTATAATTTATTTTAAAATAGTGCGGATTATAATAATCCGCTAGATAGATTTACAAGCGAAGTGCGTTTCATTTTGTGATGCTTGAAATCGAAATCAAGATGATAAAATTATATGCTTTTGGGTACACAATGTCTGTAGTGACCGTGCTTCCTCGTTGCCAAGCTGCGCCTCAGAGATCTTAGTCTATGCCAGGTATCAAAATCTTGTTGTGGTGTGACATGTAAGGCTGACATTGACAATAAGTGCTTTTTGGTGATTTTGTTTAATGGGTTTTTGAAGATTTAGTCTTTATTTGCTGGGTCTCCTTTTATTTTGTACTTACTCGCACACACTGTATATTTATATGCTTCTTGTATGTGTATGTGTTGCAATGATATCGTTTTTGCCTTGGTATGTTTTTGGGTTTCAATTTGTTCCCTGGGATTTTGGGGTTGATTATCAACAGTGGTTAATAGTAAATGATTGGTTTGGAAAGAATTAGATCAGTAATTGTCAAATATAAGTAAGGGGATGGTTTGTAAACAATTGTTTGCAAATAAAAGTGAGTGCTTCTGGAATTTAAGTATAAGCACACGAATTATAAACATACTTGAAGATTTTCATGTTTCGAAGAAATAATTGGATCATATATGTTGATCTTGTATGTCTTGAACAGTCACCAACATTCACCGACAAATCATTTTCTATGTTTGAAAATTTCTTTCTTGTTGCAGAATGAGCTTCCTATTTGGGAGGTCACATACTTGTTAGTTGAAACCGTGGAGTGTGGATTTGGAATTATGGTAAAATCTCTCATGGTATAGATGAATAAATTTCAAGTGCATCTTGAAAATACAGAGCTTGTTGATTTTGTTTCGGGTCCCTACTGTTTTGCAATTTTAAGAAAGTTGATTCAGTTTCTTGTTTAATTACTTAATATGTAGTGTGAGCTGGACATCACGTTCCATTTGGAGAGGCCCGTTTTATAGTGCAGGAGAAGGTCATGGATGGGTGTATGGCAGAGCCACGCAAGTCAACCATTCTGACACCCCAATAAAACTGATGGAGAAAACATCTTGAAATAGTTGTAAGGGCTCCAGGGTTTTGTGAGAGATTCATAACAGGTTGGCCACTGGTTTATGTTGGTTGGATCCTATTGTACTATTATTTTTAAACATCATGAAAATCCTGTAGTTTCATTCATAAATGAAATATTTTACTACTGTATTGTATTGATTCATTTTTGAATTAATTCAGAACCGAATCAAATTCGTTTGTAGTTCTTTAGAATTTGGGTTTTACTGACATCTATGAGACAATGCAAACATAATCTGGTTTTCTGGTGAGCTTAACTTTTTGGAATTTGAGAATCGGGACCTTGGTTTCTTTGAGAGCAAAGAGCATGAAGTCCAAATGGCTTCCTTGTGATTCATCAAAATTAGTGTTGTCAGTTAATGACCTGGGAGTTAAAAATCTAAATGGAGTAAAGCCAGCCCGAAGTTAGGTTTTGGTCACTAGCTATAACAATTCTTGGACAAGATGATTGTGATATAAGTAGAGTAATCAAGAAAAAGAAAGACCATAGTTTAAAGGATTAGTGGGTACAAACTCGAATCTGAGAAGGTTGTTGTAAAAGTTATCTCATTGCTTTATTTGTATCTACCTTGGTGGTATAAGGAGTGACTGATAATCTTTGTTGTGTAATTGTAAATTGGTACAGAAAATGGTTAACTTAAGATGCAGAGTATCAGAGATGATCCCCAAAGAATTGAGGTTATGACTGTAAAGAACTCAGAATTACATTGATGTACTTGTTTTTATGTCATAAAATATGAAAATATTCTAGGTGTTAGTAGCACATTATTCACATACCATATTTATAAGAACAACATGCTTTTTGTCCAACTAGCATTAACATGTTATGTCTCTTTTGCATGGCCTAAGATAAGATATTGAAGAATACTGCTCTATACTGGAAGCTCTGTGGCAAATTAATTCTATAAATCCAATGAAATTGAAATTTTTTTTGTTCTTATGCTATTTTTAAGTTTGAATTATCTTTATGTTTCTCAAAATTACTGTATTTTTCTCATTTATAGAAAGAAACTTGCATGACTTTGAATGTTTGTAGGTGAACATAATTGGATGAGGCTGCTGTCCTGTTTTACGCCTACCCAAATTCAGTCTGATTTCAGGACTAGACTGAGTGTGGCTGCAAGCCAATGCTGGAGTTTCTGCTTTCAACAGAGCTGTGAGTTTGTCCATGCTTTTTCTGTGTCATCTTTCTTATTATATAAACCTGCAATATCTGCTATTTTTGGGTTAAGCATCTAGAGCTCATCGAACTTAAATCTGCCTTTTCCGAGTGTCTTTGCTCTATTTCTTCACCACTTGCCTTATTGTATATTTGTTATCTAGTTTGGTTCTGATATTGATGCTGAAAAAATTCAGATGCTCTTTGTTGAAAATTAATAATCTAAATTCTCTACATGTTTTTGTGATGACATGCTTGTGGATTTTGTGACACAATTGCGTGGACTCCTCTTTTGCCGTTTGTGTGAAAGTTAGATAGAGATTTAGTCTAGTGTGTCAAGTTTTGAGTTTATAAATACTAATGCAGAAAGAAAACCTTTTTGTTTAACGGTTTCTTGGTTCTCAGCTTGGAGGACAATCTTAAGTAAAAGTTATTATACGTATAAATATTTTTAGAAGCATCCGAAAAACTTTGTTGACCAATTGAGTAGATTTAAAAAAATAGCAGTAGATGCTGCAACAGGAGCTTAATATGCAATAGCAATCCAATCCAAAGGCTTCATTGACTTTCTGCTTGCTCTGTGGCTTTTGATTATTTCCAATACCTATAAGAGTACAAACTAGATTCATAATTCCAGCAACCCCTTAAATCAGAAAATACAGAAGAGATAATTTTAGAAGAATGGAAAAGGTGAAAAGATGAGAGATGAGAGATGATAGAAGAAAGATGGTTTCTGTTGAAGTATGTGAATAGAGAGATTAGATACAATTCTGATCCTTCAACAACTTACATGCCTTTTAAGTCTTTAATGAAATGGCCAGTAATCGTCTTCTTGATAAATATATTTGCCAGCATACTTTTGTTGATGTATTCAGTTAAAAAGGCATATATTCTGTGGTATAAAAATCATAACATTATCTATTTAAGATGCCATATTCAAATTGGATGAGGCTGTTGTCCTGGATTAACACATTATTTTTCTTGTGCGACTTTAAGAAGTGATTGGTGTGGCTGCAAGTGTATATTGCAGAGAAGGATAAGTTTCTCCCTTATTTTCAATACAATTAACTAATATAGAAATACTTAATTAGCAACTTATCAATTCAGAGGATCCTTTTGTCATGATCAGTTTGCAAAACAGTCAGAGGGTTGAAATTGAATTACTAAGGTGGTAATGCATGCACAAGAAAGATCAACAATTCATTCAAGTCAATAGTCTTGAGTCAACAACAGAGTCTTCAGTCGAATCAATAATCGTCTCAAGAAAATGAAGTGGTGTTAAGTGACATTATAATGTAAATTAACAAGAAGTGGTGTTAAGTTACATTATAATGTAAATTAACAAGGTCTCTGAAAATGATATTGTAGTTATCATTAGTATTGAGGATATATTGTCAAGTCTTGCCTTTCATGGTTTATATTCTGCACAGAAGTAGCTAAACCTTGTCCTCAACAAGTCTTTGCTCAGGTCAATATGCCTTTGGAAAAAGAAATTTCTTGATATTCTTTTTAAATGGTTGTTAAAAAATAGAAGTTTTTTATAGAATTTTTAGAGAAATAAAATAAACTTCATTCTTAGACTCAGTTTGAGGTTGTTGCATGCTGCTTATAAAGTTATTCACTTTTATTTATAAATTAAGAGGTGAGTAAGGGGCTGCTTCTTAGCCCTCCAGGAAATGAGATTCCGACCAAGAACAAAAGCCTGAGGTAGAGCGTCGGTCGTCAGGGCAGCCTACCTTTATTTTATAGGAGTAGGGGCGGATAGCTTGTCACCTGGAGATATAGGCGTAGAGACTCTTCCCCTATGCCTCCTATTGGTACTAGTGTAGTAGGGTTGACAAGGGATTGTAACTTCAACTCATTAAGTTATTTCAAGTTAGTTCATAGTGATAGAGATTTAAATAATGAATGTAACTTACAGGCTGTCTTAATCAAGTGAAGGCAACCGCCCCCACTTGCCTAATGCTAGCTTCATCCTTGGAAATAATCAATTAGACAAAAATGAAGTGAGGTACATGTCTGGTAAACTATAAGCATTATCAATTTAGCTCCCGAAGCTTTGTGGCAATTTGGCAGTATTATTCACCACTGCTGTGTGCTGTCAGTGTCACACATGGAGTTAGTCTTGTGTAAGTGGGGGCAGTTGCGCCAGTTGATTAAGAGAAAAGCTCTTAAAATTGCATCCATTATTTAAGTTTACGCCCCCATGAACTTAATTGAAGTGCTGTCACAAACTATATATTCCACTTCTATTTCTTCCCTTGATTCTTGTATTAAAGATTCCTACCAAACTTACCAAAATAGAGAGTAACGATGAGATAATATATAGAAGAAGAGTATGGAGAATGGAGGGTGCGAAGAATTAGAATATAGATAATCCACCTGGGATATTTTGAAAATAAAGCAGGATGGTGGTGGAGTCTAGTGCCTAATTCTGCCAAAATCCCATTTTGGGTTGGTTGGGATGCCCAAGGGAACCATACAATTGCCATATCCTCATGTACTTGTCTCTTTAACTCTTTAAGAGCATGTTTATAATGGGAATCTCCTTTTCCTGTGTCATGGGGGTGTTTCAATTCAGCTCATAGGAACAGAAACTTTAATAATGAATGCAATTTATGGGCTGTTTTAATCAAGCGTGGGCAACTGCCCCCACTTGTGTAATACTAGCTCCATTTTTGGAAACAATCAATTAGACAAGAATGTAGTCAGGTACATATTTGGTAAACTATAAGTATTAACAATTTGGCAATCTAAGTCAAGCTTATGCCCCCATAAAACTGAATCGAAATGCTCTCACAATTTATATCTTCCACTAGCATTCCTTTATAATTTCTTATTTCTTCCCTTGATTCTTGTACATTGTATTAAAGATTCCTACCAAACTTACCGAAACAGAGTGCAATGATGAGAAACAGTGAAATTGACCATGGCGGTGAAAATGCAATGCATTATTAATGGACTTTAGTAGTAACACGTTAACTAGAATCAGCTGGGACTTGAATGTGATGGTTTGTGGTGATACGTTGGTAAAATTGATAAAAAATAGGATAGAAAAGCCTTGTGTAACATTCAATGATATTACAGGGTCTTCATTCAAGTCAATGGTCTTCTATTTCTTTGATCGTCATCATTACATGTCACCTTCGTGGAAATTTAATCAAGAACTGGTTCGACTACACTAAGCGCAATTTCTTGTAAAATTCAATCTCTTTGTTCACATTTTAGTACCCATGATCTGGAATCATACGAACCTACCCCTACTTTGTTAATAAGATTATTCTAGTTTAAATATCAATTAATTTTACGATCCATTTAGTAATTTTATTAGTCACCAACTCTTTAATTTAATATAATTTTTTTTGTCTTTTGTTATTTATTATCATCCACTTTGCCGGAATCAAATAGTGCTTGATGGGTTTTCGGTGCTCCAGGACCATTGTACCTTAATTATATTCACTACTTTATAAGATTATGATTGATTAAAGGATACACGTGACAAGTGATAAATAAAAAATGAACGGTACTCTAAAAATATCCAAGACTTTTCTAATGGCTAATTTGGCTTTACTTTCTTCTACCGAATAATGAGACATTAATAGATTTCCGAGATACAAATTCTCTACGGATGCACAATAGTTGTTTTAATTTTTCGTAGTTGTGTTGTGTGTTTTAGCTTTATGCTTATGTTTACTATGTCACTTTGAATATTGTTTAGCTAGATCTCTATTGTTCTTATTGAAGTTTATTCCGTTTGCGGGATCAATTAATATGAAGGAAATAAAAAGGAGTTTATCTTAATAATCGGTTAATAGTAATGGAGAGGTGTAATACATGCAAAATTCTGAGATATTTTTTATTTGCCAAATAAAAGTTAAATTTATTCACCCAATGAAAAGCAAAAAAGCTAGCATTGATCAATAGCAGAACAGAATTTGACGATCTTTATTGCTATAATGGGTTAATAGTATAATTAAATTCTAACCAAAGTATATAGACGCATAGATCAACGATGGTCTAAAGAGAACCACATACACGTTTCTTTAAAGCCTACACTCAACAATACAATGTGCAGCGTATGAGAGCACATTTTAATTTTAGAAAGATTCCTAATATCAAATGAGCACTCTGAATAATAAACGACATAATGCGAGCCGTCCTCCCAAGAGAGACCCTGCTAAAAAGATGGTGATTAATTGGAAAAAAAATATATGAACAAGTGATTAGAGGAACAAAAGCTTGCAAGAGGAAAGACCAAAATTTAAGGATGAAGAAATTAAAAGCATGTGAGCCGATTACGATGACTGAAACACGATTGAAATTAAGGAGTATTACCGTTTAATTAGCTCCTGAACTTTCTTTGCAGTGTTGCAATATTCACAGCTGCTGTCACATAGAGCGAATCTTTCATACCATTCAAGAAGTTGATTCAGCATTAAAGTTCCACAGACTCCCAGAATCCAACACAGAAACCAAGAATCAAGCTCATGTAAAATCCGAGAGTTATAAACTGATCATCCTCATCTTCTGGAGTGTTTGCATCATCTTCGATGCCTGGACATGGAGCTGATTCTTCATCCGGGCACTTATTTTGAAGTGGAAGGCCACAAAGTTCAAGATTTCCAGCATACACTGAAGGATTGAAGCTCTGGATCTGAGTGCCTAATGGGATTTTTCCTGACGAGCTGTTGTCCGACAAGTCCAAGACACCAAGACGACTTAACTGAGCAAGGCCAGACGGAATGCTTCCAGAAAACCGGTTTCTAGATAAATCCAGGAAATCCAATGATTTTAACTGACCAATCTTTGGAGGGATTGCTCCAATTAAATTGTTTCTCGAAAGGTTTGAGCCAATCAACCCCAAAACATCCATAATCTCTTCAGGAATTGCTCCGCATAATTTGTTATTCGAAAGGTCAAGGCACTTTACAAGTCCCAAAGTATTTTCGTACCCGTTCTCACTTCCTTTCCAAGTCCACTGTAAAGTGTCCAAATAGCTGAATTCATATGCAATTCCAAGGTGAACGACGACGTATTGCCTGAACCCGATGGTAGGATTGGAACTTCTTTCTTGGGTTATGGCTGAAAAATTATTGAAACACTTTGGTATCTTTCTCGATAAAATGTTTGAAGAAAGATCCAAGACTTGAATAAATCGCAGATTACACAATTGATAAGGTATATTTCCATGAAATTTGTTAGATTTTAGGCTAAGAACTGTCAAATTTTGTAGACTTCCCCTTATCCACGTTGGTATCTCACCACAAAATGCATTCTTCTTGAGATCCAAAGCTCTCAGTTGTGAGCAATTCCTTGAAGATGAAGGCAATGTTGAGAATGTCAACTAAAACGGCACTGAATAGAAGTTGTCAAAGACACGATCCGCACCGAACGCCAACAACACGGTTGGTGAGATCCTTCCGTAATACGTGCATCTAATTTTTGAAAAAAATTGTAACATTTGCATCTATACATATGCTCAATGTATAATGTTTTACTTAAGAAATGAAAAACACTCGTTTCTTTAGGCAATTTCCTAGTTAACCTATTGTTGTGTAAACTCAGTGTTCGGCTATTACGTAGGAAACCCATCGAGTTTGGAATTTTTCCGGAGAAGCTATTGTTTATCAAGTCAAGAATGGATAGGCTATTAAAGTACAACCAACAATCAGGAAGCTCTCTAGATAATAAATTATTCGAGAGATCAAAAAAGTTCCATGTATTTTGACTGATTGAACATAAGAAAGTAATTGACCCAGAGAACTTATTTTTTGAGAGTTTCAATGATATAGAATTTGAAGGAAGCGGTGGAATTAGGCCCTCAAAGTGGTTTGAACTGATATCTATAACAATATTGTCAGACCTTAATAAGGACAAATCGGGAAGTTTACCCCTGATATGGTTGTTAGAGAGATCTAAAAAAGAAAGTTCAATAGACAAATCCCAAAACCTGTCAGGGACACTATCCGAGATTCCATTATTCGAAATATCAAGTGAAATAAGTTGATTCTGAGCTTGAAGCCATTTTGGAAAATGAGGTCCCATCTTGCAAGAGGCAAGACTTAATATTGTCAGTTGAAAAGGAGGAACCCAATCACGGCTCAATTTCAAAGTCCAAAGAGTTATCAGCTAAATTAAGTATCTGCAAGTTGAACATATTGTTAAAAAAAGTTTCAGAGATGACACCTGTGAATGAATTCCTACCAAGTGACAGAGACTCGAGCTTCGACAATTGGCTGAGGCTTTTGTTTATTGTTCCATTTAATCGATTTTCTCTAAGTCTTAATTCTTTCAGGGATGAAAATCCTCCAAAATCAGGTATTGGCCCAGTGAGGTCCTTGGCACCTAAATACAACGACTCCAGTGAATTCATCATGCATCCACCGGACAAATTTTGAATCAACTCCGAGAGCTGTCCATTGTTGAAAGGCAAGCGTAATCTATTCAAGCTACACATGATTCCGAAGAATTTTGGAATCCCACCATCAAGTTCAGTAGAAGGGAGAGATAGATATCTGAGAGAAACCGTGTTGTGAAAAGCCTCTGGAATTGAATCTCTTAATTGGTTATAGCCAAGTTAAGATGAAGAATATCCCTACTAAGATTCAAAAGGCAAGGTATACTGAAGAAGAAGGGAGGTTGTTGTTATAGAGATAAGATTCTCAATAGATGTACTCAAATTGAAGTGCAATCCTGAAAGGTCTTGAAGATGAGGGATTGAAGGGGTACCACAAGAGAGATTGAGGTATCTCAATTTGCTGAGGGAACCAATGAACTCAGGAACTGGGATTCCACCGATGTTGATCGTTACTAAGGTCCAAATGTCGTAAATCATGCAATTTAAGCAGAGCAGGACTAATTGTACCTTTCAAGATCTTTCTTCGAGCATTTTCATCGTTGGATCTTCGAAGATTAAGCACCTTGAAATGGCTAGTTGTGTTGTTACAGCAGACTCCTCTCCATTCACAGCAATTTCTTTTGTCATCTTCTGTTCCCCATGAAGACAGAGCGCCATATTCATCCATCGGGCTCTGTTCAAAAGTGAGAAGCGCTTCTTTCTCCTCATCAATGCACCTGATTATTATGCTGTTAGATTCAGCAATTCTGGGCTCCAATTGAAATAATAGCACCGAAAACAAAGCCATATATTGAAGTAGAAGGAACAATTTCGATGACATTTTAATTATCATTAGTTTTTAGGATATAAAAAATCCTGCAATCCATGCCAATTTATACTGGGTATAATCTGTATTAATTATTGAAGCCGAGAAAAGTCTTCAGTCTGAGCGTTCATTGTTCGTTAGGATATGACAGTATGAGATGATAAAAATCAAGAGAAGTCTCTGGCGAATGAGCGTTGACTGAGCGTTATTTATTGGAAAATGCTCTGTTCTTATTACTTTTGACTCTCTTATTTCACATTTCTGTACCAATTACTTAATTCTTTGATTTTTTTTTTCCTATAATAAAACAAGAAACTGATATTTAAGATGATAATATCCTATCTTGCCGAGCTGGGTTATCACTTTCAGTATGATATTCCAATTATTCTTATCAATATGCTTATAGCATGCAGACAGCAAGAGAGATGATTTTCACTTTGCAAAAATCAAAATATTTATTCACTCTGGGAATTTAAAAATGCGGACATCGATCTGTAACAAAGGATATTATTAGAGTAAACCAAGCACATGCAATTACATATGTATTTAAGAAGATGGTCCGTATATAAGCCGAACCAAATAGAAGCTCCTTTAAGTACCCACTCAAAATCAAGTACCATATGAAAATGCTATGTTATTTAGAATTATACTGCTGTCAGTGTCACGCTCGGAGCTAGCCTTGGCGAAGCGGGGCACCTGCCCGGGGTTGATTAAAAGAACCCTTAAATTACACATCCATTATTTAAGCCCATGTTGCCCCGTAAACTTAATTGAAATGTTCCCATGAGTTAAAGAATTTAATTCCCTCTCTATGTGAATTCAATTGAAATACATAATCAATTGAAGTTGTTGGGATCCGTTGTATTGAATTTATTTTTAAGTTGCTATGATAAACTAAATTTCTGATTTCGACGCAAGAAGTTGAAGATATTTCATCTATACTTGTTTCTCTTTCTTCCCTTGATTCGTCTACCTTGTTTTAAAGACTCCTCCCAAACTTACCAGAATAGAGATTAATTATAAACGCTGAAATTGGATGTGATATCATATGTGATGATACGTTCGTAATTCATAAAAACTAGGTTTGGAAAGTCTCTTGGGAAAAAAAAAATAAAAATTCAGTGATATATGTACATTGTCGAAAATTTGACTTGAATGTGGAAAACATTAAAGACAATTTGGCGAAGTAGTTATATGGTAAAAGCATGAAGATGAAATACTAAAATTGTTCGACAATTTTGTTCATGCAATTAAATGCTAAGTGCGTTGAGCATGCACATGCATGTAGCATGCAATTGCATGTGGTTAGCATGTAATTTTTTACTTTCGTATACAACTTTTAACTTTAACACCAAAGCCATTAAATTTAAAGAATCCGATAGAGTTGTTGAAAGGTGGCCAAAACTTTTGCTATAGAAATAAAAGCATGCATGGTAAGCTTCGGCTATAAATAGAGAAGCAATTTTTTTTATTTGGAAGCATCCCAAAATAGAGGGAGTTTAAAAAATTTAGTTTTTTTTGTGAGAGAGTACAGAGAAAAAAAACATTTGCAAGTGATCTCTTAAAAGGTTTGGAAGAGTGTTTCCTTGGGTGCTTAGCTGGGATCTACATTTGAGAGATGTGAGAGAATTTGTATTGGGAAAATTGTTTTCTTCAAGAGTTTGTGAGAGTATTAGGTGTATTTGTTGAAAAGTCAAAGATTTTTGGTGAGTTGTTTATTCAAATTGGTTGAAAAGGCAAAGGTAAGCCACATGCATAATTGACAATTTGGAGGAAGTTGGCACCGCATGCATGTGTTTGTCAATTTTGAAGAATTTAGTTGTAAATTTAATTGACAATTTGACCAAGGGTTTGGTGCAACAGTACAACCATTTTGGCTATAAATAGAGATGCATTCTTCACTTGGAAATCATCCCTAAAATTTGTTAAGCTTATAAGTTTCTAAGCTTTTGAGAGAAGTGTATCTGGAGAATTTATCATTCCTGCAGAGTGTGAGAGTACTGGGTATATTTGGGTTTCTCTGAAGTGAGATTCGTTACTCAAATATTTATACTCTATTAATTATTAAATAAACAATTATTCTTTCTTACCTCCGTGGATATAGGTTTAATTACCGAACCACGTAAAATAATTGTGTCATTTATTTTTCTGTAATTATTTGGTGCGCTTGATTCCGCATTCCGCGCACAACAAGTGGTATCAGAGCCGACTGTTCATACTTGGGAGGATACGATACTATTCACATTTACGGTACTATTCCCGTATACGGCACTGTTCACGAATACGGTGGAGATGGCCATTTATATTTGGGAAACAATCTATTGTAAGTAGTGTGTATTTTTGCATGTTTAGGAAAGTTCTGTCAACAAGGCGATAAGAGCCTAAGCAGTCTCGGTTTTAAGTGGGACCGTTGTGACCCCTCCATTCCCTGTAAACTTTTTTTGGTGCATTTATTCACGTGAAATTAACATGACTTTTTTTCAAGTGGAAATAGTTCGTTGAGAAAATGGTAAAAGATGAAACTTCCAGCATTGCGGAGAGATCTACCAGCCTATTTCAGGAGATACTTAAGGTGGGAGGCGAGATTTGTCAGATCGCCATTCAGCACCTATTGTAAGAGGCCAAAAGATCGATGTTGAAAATTTTGATGGGAAAATCAACTTCGGCATGTGGAGGCGCGAAGTTATGGATGTCCTTATTTAAATCGATCTCGATGTTGTTTTGAAAAATAAAAGGCACTTGTATGATGAAGAAATTTAGGATTGTATGAATGAAAAAGCCTGTGGTCAGATCAGATCTTGTTTGACCAAGGGGGTGAAATACTTGGTGAAAAATGAGGAGTGTGCGATGACTTTGTGGCGTACATTGGAGGAGAAGTATTTGCTGAAAAGTCTTGAAAATTGCCTCATGCAATGAGCCAAGTATATGGCTTTCGAATGAAGCCTGAGGTGTCAATGCATGATCATGTCTCAAGATTTGAAAAGTTACTTGCTGATTTGAAGAATCTTGATGAAGACATTAAGGATAAAGTCAAGGTTATAATTCTGTTACACTCACTACTAGAGGAATATAGTCATTTTGTGAGTACCTTGATATATGGAAAAAGCGTGATCATCTTCAAAGATGTCTGCATAACATTGACCAATTTGGAAATTCGAAATAATGATAAACATTCCGAAAGAGCATCGTCTGAAGCTTTGTTAACTAGAGAAATGGCGATGGAGAAAAAGAAGAAGCATGGTGGAAAGAACTCTCGGTCTAAATCGAGAAGCATAAATATAGCCAGAGATGAGTGTGCATTTTGTCATGAAAAAGGTCATTGGAGAAATGATTGTCCAAAGGCTCAAAAAAGAAATGGGAAGAAACCAGTGGCAGCAAACACGACACGTGTGGATGGAGACTCTGACTACTCACTATCTATTACGTCTATGACGTATGTTGCAAGTTCAAGCGAGTGGATACTTGATACTAGAACAATTTATCATTTGTGTCCCATTAAGGAATGGTTAAAAATTTTTGTAATCTGGAATCCGGTGCAGTTGTGATGGGAAATGATCAACCTTGTCGCACAATGAGGATAAAAACAATTCGGCTCAAAATGTTTGATGGAATGGTCAGAGAATTGAAAGATGTTAGATATGTTATAACTTTAAAGAAAAATCTAATTTATGTGGGTACTCTAAAAGCTAAAGGCTACAAGGTTACCATTGAAGATAGCACAATGAAGTTTACACATGGAGCTATGATGATTCTGCAAGGAGTTCGACATCACAATATGTACTATTTGAAGAGAGGTACAATTGATGAAGCAAATATTGTTGAGGCACACAGTGACACCACCAAGCTATGGCATGTACAACTGAGACATGCTGGAAAGAAGTCTTTGCAAATTCTAATGAGGCATAGACTCTTAAAAGGTACCAAAGCCTGTAAATTAAATTTTTGTGATCATTGTGTAGTAGGTAAGAAAATAAAGGTCAAATTTGATATACCTAATCACAATACTTGTGAGATCCTTGAATATGTTTACAGTAATGTATGGGGACCAACCAAGACTTCATCAATTGGTGGAAGCCATTATTTTATTATATTTGTTGATGATTTATCTAGACGTGTGTGGGTGTACACCATGCGAGCAAAGGATGAGGTTTTAGAGATTTTCGTGAAATGGAAGAAATTGGTGGAGACTCAAACTGACAGAAATATCAAAGTATTACAATATGATAATGGAGGTGAATATACTTCTGATCCATTCTTCCAAGTATGACAGAAGGAGGTTATTAAAAAATATTTCACAGTGAGACATACTCCGCAATAGAACAGTGTGGTTGAGCGTATGAATCGTACTTTGCTAGAGAAAGTACGGCGTATATTATTTAATGCTGGTTTAGATAAAAAGTTTTGGGCTGAAGTTGTGAGCTACGCAAGTCACTTGATAAACCGGTTGCCTTTTGCTGCAATTAGAGGTAAAAGTCCTATGGAAATATGGTCTGAAAAGCATGCACAAGACTATGATTCATTTCGTATATTTGGGTGTCCAGCTTATTATCCTGATGGTAAACTGGATTCTCGTACTAGAAAAACTATCTTTGTGGGATTCAGAGGTGGAGTAATGGCTGCAAGATTTGGGATCTCGAAGGTAAAAAGTTTGTGTGTAGTAGAGATGTCATATTTGATGAAGGTTCAATGATGAAAGCTTCAAATTCTCAGCAGGTGGAGAATAAGACCACATAGGTATTGCAGCGGGTGGAGTTTGATGCAACTCCATATGTACCAGTTGGTTTTACATCAGAGAAATGTTCAACTATGGAGGTGGCACCTAGAGTTGAAGAAGCGATTGTTTTTTCTGATGTCCCATAAAATGAAGAAACAACTGATGGTGTAGATAATGATGAGTCTATAGCAACAATGAGGCCAAGAAGAGAGATAAAGAAACCTGAATGGCTTACTAAAGACATGGTGGTAGCCTATGCACTTCCAGTTATTGATGATACATCCCCAACACTTTTGGTGAAGTATTACGCAGCAGTGAAAATGTTCAGTGGAAGTTACCCATGGAGGAAGAGATGAAATCTCTCCATCAAAATCAGACTTGGGAACTTGTAAAGTTACCAAAGGGGAAAAAGGGTTATTGGCAATAAATAGGTCTACACCAAGAAATAAGGATCTCCAAATCAATCAACTCTCCGATATAAGGCAAGACTCGTTGTAAAAGGTTTTGCTCAGAAGGAAGGTATTGATTATAATGAAGTATTTTCTCTAGTTGTAAAACATACTTCCATTCGTATCCTACTTGCCTTGATAGCTAAATATGAGTTAGAGTTGACTCAATTGGATGTCAAAACAGCATTCTTGCATGGAGATTTGGAGGAAGAAATTGATATGACTAAGCCTTGTGGTTTCAAAGTTGCTAGAAAGGAGAATCGTGTGTGCAGAATGATTAAATCTTTGTACGGATTGAAACTAATTTAAATTCTTCAAATGCATTGAGTTTGGAGTTGAACTACGGTTGGCTTGATCCTAAGTTTGGGTACGTAGGCAGTCACAGAGATGCAGCCACTTTATGGATGATGGTTTATTGGTAGTCGGCTTAGATTTAGACAAATCTTCGCCGAGGTGGAGAATTATTGAAAAGTCAAAGATTTTTGGTGAGTTGTTTATTCAAATTGGTTGAAAAAGAAAAGGTAAGCCACATGCATAATTGACAATTTGGAGGAAGTTGGCACCGCATGCATGTGTTTGTTAATTTTGAAGAATTTAGTTGCAGATTTAATTGACCATTTGACAAAGGGTTTGGTGCAATAGTACAACCATTTTGGCTATAAATAGAGATGCATTCTTCACTTGGAAATCATCCCTAAACTTTGTTAAACTTATAAGTTTCTAAGCTTTTGAAAGAAGTGAGATAAGTGTGTCTAGGGAATTTATCTTTCCTGCAGAGTGAGAGAATACTGGGTATATTTAAGTTTCTGGAAAGTGAGATTCGTTACTCAAATATTTGTGCTCTATTAATTATTAAATAAACAATTATTTTTTCTTACTTCCGTGGATATAGGTTTAGTTACCGAATTACGTTAAATAATTATGTTATTTATTTTTTTATAATTATTTAGTGCACTTGATTCCGTATTTCGCACACAACAGTATTTAGATACTTAGAAAGTGATGTTTGCGTTTTGTACCTTTACAATAAGGTATTTGCTAGTTCACAGGTCTAGGTTACAGACATGAAAACTTTAACGCGAGAGTCAAAACTTGAAAACTAACATAGGAGTTGAAAATTATTACGGAAAACTTGAAATCCAGTCTATAATGTAATCACATCCAAAAAGTAACTGGCACGTGCAAATATGCTTAATCTTTAGTTTGACGATATTATTGATGCGCCTTATCTTGAGGAAAAAGTTTAGATGTTTAAAGAAAATGAAAGAGTGTACCGATCATTACTCTATAAAGCAATTGAAATATGCCTTTTTTATTTTTTCAAGGCATTTCTAATAACCAACTCCCATTAATGGAGTTGTCAACTCAGAGCCTCAATTAGACTCCTTTCCAGGGTGGATAAACACAAAATGCTAGTAAGAAAAGAATTCGATGCTTCAAGTTTCGCTGGATTTGAACCAGGTACAATCAAGCAAATAAACAACGATATATTTACAAAAAAAGTATATATCTGTAAAAGATAAGATTGAAACATAACCCTTGAAGCTTGCTCCCACAGTGTAAGTCTTTGACATAACCATTTCCGGCATGTCAGTTATTTGTAGGGTTGCTAATCTCAGTTCTCATATACGCATGGTTCTGCACACACACTACTTTGTATTATTTCCCTGATGTTACGTATATTTAAGAGAATTCGATTATTTAATTCTCAAAATCACACGTGTTTTGATACAAACAATTTTGTTGATGAACCAACAAAAGTTTGAAACATTTTTTACTTTTGCTTTGCTGGTTGCCTCGTTGTAACCTGTAAAGTCTATTGGGCGGTTGGGTCGACCCGTGAAGGTTTGAATCCGAATCCGATTGTTTTGGGGTTTGCTGGGCTTTTGACTTTCTCATGGGAAGTGGGTATTTGCCTATTTGGACTTGAGTTTGACTGAACATTCTGATTGGCTGACTTTATTTTATTTGCAATAAAATTATGGGGTAATTGTAATTGCCAAATAATGGGTTGTTGGAGTTAAAGATATTCCGAAATTTATTTTTGCACAGAGATCTTTTTCTTTATCTTTTAATTTTTCCTTTGGTTCTCTTTATTTTTTGAGCGGTTAAGATTAGGTGTTTTTTTTTAAAAATTTTTTTACCTTATTATTTTTAAGCAAACTAGTTTTTGTCACTGAATTATGAAAACATTGAGGAAAAAAATTTCATCCTATTAATCTTTTTTAAAACCAGAGATATTTCATTCAATTAAATAATTAAATAACTAAACTTTAATTGCGCATATTTGATAGACGGTCTGATCTAATAGCTGGGCTAATCGTAACCAATAATCACTCAAAAAAAAAAAAAAGAGGATGACCATCCACACAGACATTTTTTAAAATTATTATTCTTCATATATTGTATTCTATAAAGAAAAAAACTGCTTATGTAGTTCATTCGTCAAGCACGTTTATTATAAAAGTTAAGGTCATACTTAAGCTTACACTAACATGTAAGTTGAATAAATTTCAAAAAATATTTCAAACTATCATTTTGTTTATATTATTTATCATAATAATTCATCCACCTCCTTTTTACTTGTAGCTTTCAAAATGATTCTTCTAATGTATTTGTTTGTCAATTATGATACACTCTATTTTCTCTTTTAACTAAAATTAAGGAGTTATATATAAATTAACACTTTAAAATCTTGGATTGAAAAATTTCTAGAAATCTCCTTTCACTATTTATATCATTACATCTTATCTTGAAAGAATATACTTTATGACTCATTACTCCTTAATGTTACATCACATAAGGAATCTACTTGTCACTTAATTATAGTTACCAATTTATAAGTGACAAGTGTGTGGAGTCACATGTGTTGAGTTGTAAAGTAGATTCCTTAAAGATAAGAATGTATGGTACCTATAAAAGGGACTCCCTAGTAGTGTGTTGGATCATCGAGACTTTAAGTCTTGAGTTGTAGTAAGAGTTCTTGGGTGAAATCTTGTATTCTCTTTTCTTGTAATAAAATCATCCTCTAAATCTTCTTAATCTTAAATTGGTATCAGAGCCAGTACTCCTAAAAGGAGTTTCCAAAAACCCTTCTATAATAAATTATGCTCTGTGGTCGTCGTTAGAACGGATATGCTACATTAGAAACATTATAGAAGACTATAAAGCATGTGTTATCAAAACTAGGTTATTTGGTCAAGAGATACATAGAAAATATTTCCTTATGAGGTGTGGCGCCCTGTTATTAGGTCAAGGAGAGCTATGTTGGTTTTGGGCTTATCACTAGTAAAAGAAGTCTACTGTGTATCCTCCTGGATATTAAGACCCGATGTTAGGGCGGTTGAGGACCATGGACAACTAAAATATAACCAAGTCTGCGGTACAAACCTCTAGTATAAAGGCTTCCTCTTCTTCTTCTCTAAATAATAATTCTGCTATTGTAAATTTCCATTTCGAAACCCAAGAAGAAATCAACCAAAAAGCTATCCAACCTCTTAGATTAGATCCTCCAAATCCTTACAAGTCCTATGATGTAAATACCTTAATTTCTTCCATAAAGTCTGTTGTTCCTTTCCATAAGCAAAAACTCAAGTCTGTGTATAAGTCTTCTGAAGTTGTAGTACAGTCTATTTCCTCTAGCTCTAAAGAAACCTATCTTCATATTCTCTCTCTACAAGATATCAAGAGATTATGACTGAAGGATACAATGGATTGCATTTAGGTGCAATCAATCTTGGGATCCAACCTTTATTCCTTGCAAGCAAAAATGTCACTTGCTTTCTTGCCATTCTTGATACAGGATGGCAAACTTTTGAAAAAGCTTTGATCTCAACAATTGAGGTAGGACTGAACGAAGGGCATGTAGTTGTCCATGTGGAACCAAATTTCACCCTAGATCTACACAAACTAACCCTTCCAGAAACCATGAAAGTTTTAGTCCAAATAAATGGACTAACCATGAAGCCAAATGAATTAGCTCTTGCAGTTCACTATACCATGACCTACAAAGTCCAAACCCACATGTTTTCCATGAGCCATAGTAACCTTCTTATCACCAGATTTACTGCTGGAGAACAGAGAATTATCCAACCCAAAACTTTCAAACAAAACCAACTAAGCTTTCCCCCACAATGGATAAATGAATGAGTAGAATAACAAGCCCTTGCAAGTCCATGAAGTACCAAAAGTAAACAGGCTAAAAGATGACAGAATATCAGTTTCCTTTCCTAAGGAAACTAGGCCAGTGTATCCATGTGAAAGATGCCAAACTGAAGGAAGGCATCCCATGTCTTGCTCACACATGCCACGAAGATACTGTTCAGCCAAATTTATTAGTGTAATCAATGTTCCAAAAACAGGAGAAGAATCTCTAAGGAGAGTATCTAATGATTATGCTGCAGTTAAATGGATATATATAGAAAATTTTCAATCTAAGATTTTAAAGTGCGGGAAAGTCTATATATATATATATATATAGTCCCCTTTTAATAATGGTTTCTTTAAGGGATAAATTAAAAGATAAAAATATATAAATTTTAATATACTATACGATAAATTAATGTGCATGATTAATATTTAATCTTAAAATAAATATTTAAATAATTAACTGGAATATCGAGCAAGGATAGAAAAAGTTGTACTTACAGCCTTCCAGTGGGGGTTGGAATGACCATGGTTATTCTCATTATCCATACTTCAACTAGAATAAAAAATTTGCCACCTTCAACTTGAAAAACTTGAATTGCGAGATCGATAAATTCCTGACCAATTGCGTCAAGAAGTAATTACCAAAGACACTGTCTAAATTGGAACACAATTTTCCCTCTAGTATTGGATTCTTGGTTATTTTATGTGAACCAACTACTCAAGGTAAGATGATGATTGAATCCTTGATGGATAGCAACTCAGGGAACTCCTTCAACATGGAAGCATCCATCTCGTTGTTGCTTCTTGGGGAAACCATCACTTTTGCTTGCTCTTCTAATGTGAAATTCACCAGCTTGAATTATGGGTTAATGTACTTCGTGTACATCTCAAGGATTTCATTGCCGCTCACGACCTCAGGTTTTGTGAAGTTCCAAACACCCCTCAAGTTAGGCTTTGCCATCTCAATTGAAATGGGGAGGTGGTGAACACAAAAAATAATGAGAAAACCTGATAGAAATAAAATAAAACTGGTATTGCTTTGCTTAAAAAGATTCATAACTTCAACACCATTCATTAGTCCTTTTATAAAATCTTGTTGCTTGTGCAATTGTCCTCCGTATAGTCTATCCAACTAATTTATGTGTGAGTGTTTACCCCGAAGTTGAAGTGGAAGCCCATTTGCCTCTTGATTTATAATGTGCACTGAAGTAGCTAAAATCATGTCCTTCTCTACAAGTCTTCGTTCAAGTCAATAGGCTTTTGAAAATATTAAATTTCTGATGGAATTTAGGTAGATTATGTGTTTTAATCATGTAACGGTGAGTGTATTTTGATGTCATGAGGTAAGTTTTAAAATCTGGACCAACAAAAGGGCTAGTACCAAAAAGACTAATGAATTAATTTTATAAACCTAACTCACTACTATGCTTCCCTGGTAACTTTGGAGTCTGTTTTTCTTTTTTCTTTTTTTTTAAGATTTAAATAGACTTGAATTAATTTGAATTCTGAATAGAGCTTAATGTCTGAATCTAGATGACATATTTGTTGTTTTGCTTGAATGTCTAATAATAAGTATCAATTGGTTGTTTTTTTCAACTTAAAAAGTTTGAAAATCAGTACTTTTACATTTTTGTTCCCTTAGAAATTTTAAATATTAAGTAAGTCTCAATAAACATGAGTAAGATAATATTTTTATCAGAGCATAAATCATACATAAGTGAATATAGTTCTAATGTTCTGAATTAGAACATGTTAATCAATTTTATTGTAATAATGTATTAAATGAAAAAACATTCCTAAAAATTGTAGAGATAAATAATGCTAATTTGAAGAAAATAAAAAGATAAAAAAAATAATAATATGCTACTCTATTATCATAAGTTATGGAGATGAATAATAATGCCAATTGATCAATTTTATTTAGTATGAATGAAAATAGATTAATTAAATAGGGATATTTTAGAGAACATCTTTAGACTTTTTAGATTAAAAAAAAAGTTAAAAAAAAAGTGCGTCTATTGAAACCTACTAAGTTTACTCACTAAACCTATTTACGAAATAAATCCATCCTCATATTTTTGAAATTTTTAATTTTTACTCGATAAACTCACCTAAATACCCAATATACCCTTACTAACCCCAATTTGTAAAATAAATAGTGTTTTTACTGATTGAACCCATTAAATTCATTTCTAAGCCCTTAATGAATGTTGCATGGAATTTTTTATGTAGTTATTCAAAATCCAAAAAATATATCTAGCAGCTTATCAATCACTAAACTCATACTCATGTTGGTGATGCCATGGTCAAGTTAGAAGATGACTCATTCACCTCAAAACCAAAATATCACCTTTCAAGTAAGCCAAATGATTGACGTCAAAGAAAAGAACCACCCACCCAATAATGCATAATTGGAAGACTGTTGAATTTATATATCTTATAGGAGTCGCATGCCAGTACTTCACACAAAATATTATAGAAGAGGTAACTAAAATATGCTCTCCTCTTTATATGAAATGTCTAAGAATATATAATGAATAATACTAGTAGGGCTATCACATAGAAGAATCTTTTTTCAAGAAAAGATACTAAAGTTGGGAGGCTATACATTACATATATATGAAAATATAACTAGAGTATTGTCTTCGCCAATTATGAAAACATAAGAACTAGATTATCAAATTGTGGATCTTGTTGATCCATCAGACGGTATTGATCAGTATTATTGGTTTGATTCTCATCCATATATTAATATATGTGATGTAACTCTTAGTCTAAGAGGAAGATTGTTGAAAAGTCAAGCTTCAAGCATGCAATTGTTGTGTAGTTGCATGAGACAGTTAGCATGCAAATTTCAAGCATGCAATTTTTGAGCTAGTGTGTAGACTTTGACTACAATTGCATGACAAAGTTATCACCAATTGCCAAAATTTTCCAATTTGGCAAATTGAAGCCAAATTGAAACTTGTGATAGGTGAGCAATGCTCCCTATGAATAGAAGGGTCATTCTTCATTTGTTAATCATCTAATTGAGAGAGTTGAGAGCAATTGCAAGTGAAGCAATTTGAGATATTTAAGAGAGCTTCCACTTGAGTATTCTAGTGAGGATTCAATTGGGTGTATTGGGGTTGTGGGTTTTGAGAGCTTTTCACACTTTTGTAAATTCCCATTTATTAATAAAATTATCTTCCAGTCTTTGCCCATGGACGTAGGCTTTAAGCCGAAACACGTAAATTATTTGTCCTATTTTCTTTGCATTTGTTTATTACCACATTTATATTTCTCCAGAAGTCGTAGTTATCAGAATATTAGTAATTCCTCAACCACACGATTCTGCAATAATTGGTATCAGAGCAGGAGGTTCGTGCTTGGGGTATACGACATTGTTCACAGATACGAAAATATGCACATATATGGTACCGTTGACGTATACGGTACTGTTCACGCATATAGTGGAGACGGCCATTTGTACTAGAGAGACAACCTTTTATAAGTAGTGTGTATTTATGCATGTCTAGGAAAGTTCTGTCAATAAGGCGATAAGAGTCTAAGGAGACTGGGTTTTAAGTGGGACCCTTGTGACCCCTCCATTCTGTTGGGAACTTTCTTGGTGCATTTATTCACGCGAAATTAACAACATAGAAGCTACTTCTCAAGTGTAAATAGTTGTTGAAGGTATTGGTCATTTGGATTAAGAAGAATGGCAAAGGCATCGTCGTCATCTTTATCAACGAGGACTACTGTGATTAATGCGAAGTTTGAAGTGGAGAAATTTGATGATACCAATAATTTTGGTATATGGCACTGTGAGGTATTAGATGTCTCATGTCAGCAAGAGTTGGATGTTGCTCTTGAAGAAAAACCTGACAATATGGATGACAAGAAGTAGATAAAGATCAATAAACAGGCATGTGGTACTGTTTGCTTATGTTTGGCTAAAGATAAGAAGTACTTAGTCATGAGGGAGATATCAGCAAAGAAATTGTGAGAGGCCCTGAAAGAAAAGTACATGAAGAAAAGCCTTGAAAATAGACTTTATATGAAGAAGAAACTCTATTGATTCACGTATGCACCTGGCATGCCGATGAATGATCTTGGGAACTCATTCAACAAAATATTAGCGGATTTGCTAATTTGGATGAGAAAGTTGAAGATGAAGATAAGGAATTGTTGCTGTTGAATTCCCTTCCTGATGAATATGATCATCTCACCACCACTTTGCTTCATGGGAATGACAGTGTCACATTTGATGCTGTATGCAGTGTGTTGTACAATTCTGATACCAAAAAGAAAGACAGAAAGGATCACAAAGATACAACTGGAGAAGCATTGACAATGAGAGGTCATTCACAAAGCCACAAACCTGGAAAAAGAAGTAAGTTTAAAAGGAGGTGAACAAAGATGAATGTGCTTTTTGTCGCGAGAAAAGGCATTGGAAAAAAGAATTGTTCTAAATTACAAAAGGGCAAGGCTACTTCTGTTGCATGTGTAGCAAAACATGATGAGGAGTCAGACTTTAGTTTAGTTGACATGACGTTGATATGTCACTCAAATTAATGGATTTTGGATTCGAGTTGTACTTATCATATGTGTTCTAACAAGGGCTAGTTTTCTAGCTTCAAGGAGTTAGACGGTGTAGTTGTTTTTATGGGCAATGACAATGCTTGTAAAACTATGGGTATAGGTACAATTCAATTAAAGAATCATGACGGCTCAATCCAAGTCTTAACAGACGTTTGCTACGTACCAAGCTTGAAGAAAAATCTCATCTCATTAGGAGTCCTAGAATCTAAAAGGCTCACAATCACTCTGAGAGATTGATTTTTAAAAGTAGTAGCATGGATTTTTAAAAGTAGTAGCTGGTGCACTGACATTGATAAAAGACACAAGAAGAAATAATTTGTATTATTTCTAAGGGAGTACAATTATTGGTTCACCATCAATAGTTTCTGGAAAAGATGCAGATTCAAAAGTAACCAAGTTGTGGCATATGCATTTGGGACATGCTGGTGAAAAAACATTGTAGACTTTGGTAAAACAAGGATTATTGAAAGGTACAAATTCTTACAAATTGGAATTTTATGAACATTGTGCTCTAGGCAAGCAGACAAGGGTAAAGTTTGGTTCAACAATTCATGATACGAAAGGGATTCTAGACTATGTACACAGTGACGTGTGCGGACCTACCAAAATAGCTTATTTGGGAGGTATGCACTATTTTGTTACTTTTGTTGTTCAAGAAAAGTATGGGTGTATTTGATGAAGAACAGAAATGAAGTTTTGGGCACATTTTTAAAATGGAATAAAATGGTCGAGACTCAGACTAGTCGAAAGGTCAAAAGACTTCACTCATACAATGGTAGTGAGTACAAGAATGATCCATTTCTACAAATCTGCTGAGATGAGGGCATTGTGTGACATTTCACTGTTCGAGATACACCACAGCAGAATGGGGTAGCAGCGTATGACCAGACTAGACTGGAGAAAATTCAATGTATGTTGTCCAATGCTGGATTGGGCAAAAAGTTTTGGACTGAGGCAGTTATATATGCGTGCCATCTGATCAATCGTTTGCCATCAGCTACAATTGAGGACAAAACACCTATGGAGATGTGGACTGGTAAACCTGCTACTAATTATGATTCTTTACATATTTTTGGTTCCACTGTCTATTATCATGTAAATGAATCTAAGTTAGACCCAAGAGTAAAGAAAGTATTGTTCATGGGTATAGCTGGTGGAGTAAAATGATACCATCTCTGTTGTCCTGTTACAAAAAAAGATTATTTTCAACAGAGATGTGACTTTTGATGAATCAACCATATCGAAACACAAAGATTCTCAAGAAAAAGACAAGACCAGTAGAACTTTGCAACCAGTAAAGTTTGAAAATGTTAAAGCTAATCCAACTGTTGTCGACGAGATGGATAATGATTCTCCATGGACCAAAGATGAAGAAGAGGTTCTGACCCATGAATCTTCAGAGCAACAAGATTCAATCGTATATAGAAAGCCACAAACAAAGATTTGTAAGCTTGCTCACTTTATTGATATGATGGCTTATGCACTTCCAATTATAAATGATGATGTTCCTTCCATTTATAGAGAAGCAATAAGTAGCCTTGAAAATGTTCAGTGGAAGCTAGCAATAGATGAAGAAATGCAATCTGTTTATAAAAATGAAACTTGGGAGTTAGTTACACTACCCAAGGAGAAAAAGGCAATTGGGTGCAAATGTGTATATGCTAAGAAGGAAGAATTTCTTTATAAGAATAAAATTCGATACAAGGCTAGATTGGTAGCGAAAGGTTACGCTCAGAAGGAAGGAATAGATTACAATAAGGTATTTTCTCTAGTTGTGAAACACTCATCTATTCAATTTTGCTAGCCATGGTTGCGTAATTTGATTTTGAGTTAAGTCAGCCTGATGTAAAAACTGCATTTTTACATGGTGATTTGGAAGAGGAAATATACATAAGTTAGCCAAATGGATTCAAAGTTGTTGGAAAAGAAACTTGGGTTTGAAAATTTGACAAAGTCGCTTTATGGGTTGAAACAATCTCTGAGGCAGTGATATAAGCAATTTGATGGTTTATGAGAGGGCAAAGGTATACAAGAAATAAATTTGATCATTGTGTGTATTTTCAAAAGTTATAAGAGGGTTCCTTCATATATTTGCTCTTGTATGTTGATGATATGCTAATAACATCCAAGAATAAAGATGAGATCGAGAAGTTGAAGACTCAACTCAATCAAGAGTTTGAGATGAAAATCTGGGTGAAGTTAAGAAGATTCTTGGCATGAAGATATGTAGAGATAGAGCTCGTGGCAGAGTCAACTTATCTCAGAAGCAATATTTGAAGAAGGTACTACAACAGTTTGGCATGACAGAGCAAACAAAACATGTGAGTACTCCGTTGGCTTCTCATTTTAAGCTATCTACATAACTATCTCTGTCGACAAATGCAGAACGATAATACATGGTACGAATTCCGTATTCAAAAGTACTGGGTAGCTTGATGTATACAATGGTGTGTACAAGGCCTGACATTTCACATGCAGTTGTTATAGTGAGCAGATATATGCATAATCCTGGTAAAGGACATTGGCAATCTGTGAAGTGGATTTTACGGTACATTCAGAAGATCGTGGATGTTGGTTTACTATTTGAGCGAGATGATACACTTAGTTAAGGTGTAATTGGCTACGTCGATTCTGATTATGCTAGTGATTTGGACAAACGACGATCAACCACCTAATATATATTTACTTTTGCTAAACGGCCAATTAGTTGGAAGTCTACACTATAGTCTATAGTTGCACTATCAATCACAAAGGTTGAGTACATGGCAATTACGGAGGCTATTAAAGAGGCAATTTGCTTACAAGGCTTGCTTGAAAACTTGGGATTGGTCTAGGAACATGTTAACGTGTATTGCGACAATCAAAGTTCTATCCACTTAGCAAAGAACCAAGTTTATCATGCATGCAAGAAGCACATCGATGTACGATTTCACTTTCTGCAGGAAATTATTGATGAGGGGAAGATTCTTTTACAAAAAATAAGACTGCAGAGAAGCCCACAGATATATTAACCAAGGTAGTGACGGCGATCAAGTTTGAGGATGGTCTAAACTTGATCAATATGTTACACGTTTGAAAGCAGTCAGAGAAGGCAGAGACTATAGGATGGTTCGTTGATAGTCGGCTCAAATTTAAAAATTTTCGCCAAGGTGGAGAATTATTGAAAAGTCAAGCTTCAAACATGCAATTGTTGAGCAGTTGCATGAGATAGCTAGCATGCAAATTTCAAGCATGCAATTGTTGAGATAATATGTAGACTTTGACTACAATTGCATGACAAAGTTGGCACTGATTGCCAAATTTTTCCAATTTGGCAAATTGAAGCCAAATTGAAACTTATGGTATGTGAGCAATGCTCCCTATAAATAGAAAGGTCATTCTTCATTTGTTAATAATCCAATTGAGAGATTTGAGATCAATTGCAAGTGAAGCAATTTGGGAGATTTAAGAGAGCTTCCACTTGAGTGTTCTAGTGAGGATTCAATTGAGTGTATTGGGGTTGTGGGTTTTGAGAGCTTTTCCCGCTTTTGTAAATTCCCATTTGTTAGTAAAATTATCTTCTAGTTTTTGCCCGTAGACGTAGGCTTTAAGCCAAACCACGTAAATTATTGTGTCCTATTTTCTTTGCATTTGTTTATTACCATCTTTATATTTCTCTAAAAATCGCAGTCATCAGAATATTAGTAATTGCTCAACCACACACTTCCGCAACAAAGGCTTGATGGAGGATCTTATTGCCATTTTGATTATGAAATTGATCAAGTTCTTACGAGATACCATTGGAAGAATATTATTGATAACGAAATGCATCTCGAAGATGATTACGGAAAAGTCTTCAAGGCAACAATTGGCTATCATTGATATGCTAATTAAGATATATAAATGTTCTTTTAATTTGTAATTGAAAAAAGATGGGTTCAAAGAGCAAAAAATCTTTTTTTTTTACTATATTTTAGTGCTTATGATTGTAATTTGATTTAAGAGTATTTTAGTCATTAAAATTTATTTTCAAAAGTGAGTTTAATGAGTTTGATGGGTTCAAATAGTCCCACAAAAAAAAAGGTTAATATCTTAATGATGTTGGCACTTATTTTTTTATTTGAAATCTAAATAGACCTAAATTGATCTGAATTCTGAATAGAGTTGAATGTCCAAATTTGAATAATATGTTTGTTCTTTTTGTTTGAATCTTTGAAAATGAGTATTCACTTGTTTTTTTAAGTTTAAAAACTAAAAACATGTACTTTTTCATTTGTATCCTTATTAGAAATTTGAATGTCAGATATATATAAACATAAGTACCCTAATATTATATGTAATTATATAAGTAAATCAACATTCAAGTGAATAAATAATGATTTTGAAATTATAATATATAATTTTTTTTAATAAAAATAGATTATATAATTACATAAAAAAGCTTAACAACAATACCTAACTACCGATAATGGGAGATTCAAGAACTTGATGAGAGAAGTAAAGTGAGGAGGGATTCCATGACGACAAGGAAAAAAAAAATAGATGAGATTATTAGTTGGTAAACGTGTATGGATGGGTTTTGGGATAGGTAGAAAAATAAATAATAAAGTAGGGACTTTTTTACATTAGAAATTAGTTGGCTAATTCAAATTTTCCCATTCAATGAAAAGATAAAAAAAATTGGTTTATTTTATTAAGTCAAAATTATCTGAAAAGTTTCATTAAGTTATAAAAAAACACCTCTAATGAACTTAATTAATTAAGTCAAGTCACTTTACGTCACTAATTAGTTTAGCATTAAGTCTGTTTGTTTTTAATTACCTGAAAATTGACATAATGTCTGTTTTTAATTAGTTAAGTATAAACTAGGGATATTTTTTAATTGATTTAATTAATTTTAATTAGTTAAGCATTAAGTTTGTTTATTTTTTCAACTTAATAAAAATTTTCAACCATTAAGTCATTAGGTTATTAAGCTAATTTTTTAGCTTTTTACTTAATCTAAAAAGTCTGAATAATATTATTAAATATATTCTCCAAAATAACACTATCTAATTAATTAATTTTCATCATTACCTAAATAAAATTTAATAATTAGCATTATTACCCATCTCTATATAACTTGTGATAATAGATAGTTGTAGATTATTATTATTTTATCTTTTTATTTGCTTCAAATTAGCATTATTTATTTCCATAATTTCTTATGAATAGTTTTCATATAAAAACATCATAAAATATAATAAAATTGATTAACATATATAATATAAAATATTTAAGATCTGTATTCAATTGAATATGATTTATGTTATGATAATATATTATCTCATTTATATTCTTTGAGATGTTTATTATTTGTTTAGAATTTATAATTTGTAAGGGCATAAATGTAAAAATATTAGTTTTCAGATTTTTTAAGTTAATGAAATAAACAACTTAATATTTATTTTTAGTGATTCAGACAAAAAAGACAAACATACCATTCAAATTTACACATTCAACTCTATTCAAAATTTAAACTAATTCAAGTTTATTCAAATTTCAGATAAAAAAACAAACATCACCTTAATGACTTAGCTGATTGCAATTAGATCAATTAAGTCAATAAATTGAAAAAATAAAAATATTAAACTTGTCTCTTTTCTTCCCATTAATTTTCGTTTTCAGATATACACTTTTTCATCTTTGAACTATTGTGTAATTAAACAGAAAACGTTGGATTGTGGCATTTGTTATGCAGCATATCGGAAGAGCAATATTTTCTAATTATAAACTTCATTTGTCTCGCCAAAATATTATTTTCCATATGCAATTATGTGGCCACATTACAAGAGAGAGCACGATAAAATTAACCGTAACTTACAATTGACCCAAAATTAGCTGACGTAACTGATGCGTGTGTTGGGCTACTAATATTGATTTGGTTTTTCCAAAAATATTAAATATGTTTTCTTGTTAATAATTTATTTGCAAAAATAAATACAGAAAGGACAATGTTTTCTTATTAATAGTTTCTTGTTCCTGATTGTTTTCCTCTTGAGAACGTAATCACAAATCAGGTCGAATTGATGGTGTTTGATATAGAATGTAAAGGTTCCTTGTACCTGTATATCTTAATTTTATGAATATGATATCTTCATTTTGAATCATCACAGTGGTCCCTGTTAAAGGATCTGAAGTTGATTTTGTGCCTGCCTTTTAAGGTTTATGCAGACAAGCACAAGGAAGAGTTAAAAATTCTTCAATATAAACGGAGTTTAATATTCTCTAACTATGTTTGTAAGGCTTCATGTCATCAGTATCAGACAAAGAAAAAAAAACAATTTTTCATATCTTTAAATTATTTATTTAAGCCTTTTTTTTATACCATCAAAATGTTGTGGGCTAGACTGGACCCATACCTATAATATAAATCAACCAATGAAAAAAACATAAGGAGGGGGATATAAATCAAAATCTCTGAAGAGAAGCAAAAAGCAAGGAATATACAAAAGGTCCAATCTAAAAAAGCAAATTAATGTTGAACGTAGGGAATCTCAGAGATCCAAATAAAGAGCATCCAAATGAAGGATGCCAGAAAAATCAGTTGGAAGGTCCTCAGAACCGAAAAATCGTTGACAAGTCTGGTAAGTACAGGTCTAGTTACCCATGAAGTCAGCAACAGATGTGGCCTCCTGAGACACATGCCCTTTTTGTTTTTGAATTATCCCGAAACACGTGGCTAATAACGATAGATGGAGCAAAAGACAATACCTGGATTGGCCGAGGAGATAAGCAAAATCCCATCGCACAGAGCCATGAGAAATAGCCTACGAAACAACAGTGGCCGAATCAGACTCCACCTCAAGCAGAAAAATTAAGCTGAGCAGCCAGATCCAAACCCTCCAAAACAATCATCACCTCAGCAAAAAGAATAGGCTGGTATTCCAAAAAGGAACCAAAAGTAGCTAACACCACTCCCCGATGATCACGTAGAACACCGCCAGCAACAGACATACTAGGATTGCCTCTAGAACAACCATCAACACTCAACTTGATCACACCGGGCAGTGAACTCAACCAGGAAATCAATTGAACTAACCTATGATGAGATGGAATATAATTCACAAATCTTCCCCAATCTGAGTATCTAAAACACCCCTCAACTGAGATGGCTTAAAACCAAAAGCAAAACTAGGAGCCTAAGGTTAGAAACCACCTGAAAAATGATAGCATCCACTTAAAGGCAAAAAAATCGAACCAAAAAGCATTTTGAGCCTCCCAGACATGACATGATGAAGCAGGGAGAAGGACTCATTGTGTCTTGAAGAATGGTTGCACCACCACCGATGAATAAACAAAGCACGTAGAGATAAAAAATGAAGGTATCAAAGACCAATCATCAAATAAAACTACCGTCAGATCTGCCGAACCACAGGGCAAATCCAAAAATAAGTGCCTGATAATCTCAACAGCCTGACCACAATGACATCGAAAGCCATGTAAAAACCCCTTAAGCACAAGGCATCATCCGTGACCAAAAAACTATGCAACAAGCACCATAACAAAAAAGAGACCCGTGAAAGAATATGTTGCGGCCATATAAAGGAAAAAGACCTCATTCTTGGTCCGAGACTCACGAACAAACTCCCAAGAGTCATCAGAGAAAAATCTCCATCCCCAGATAAGGTCCAGTGAAGCATGTCTGACCCAACACTAGAAATAAGGACCAATAAAATCTGCTCAATAACTGAAGAGGGTAGAATTGACAAAAGCTCCCCTTTATCCCAAACCATGAGAAACCAAAATGAGGACACATGAACCATAAAAGCTGTAGTGGGATTAAAGAAGAAAAGAGGCATAGAACCAAGCCAGCAATCATACTAAAAACTACTATCACCAGATCTAACGAGCCAACAAAGATAATGCTCAGCAACAAAACGAATAGAGTATAATCGTCTCAAAGGAGAGAAACAACATAGTGAAACTAAACCATACTTGGATGCTTAGCTCTATAATACTTGGACTTTATGAAGGAAGTCCAAAGAAAGTGCTGGTCCTGAAACTGCCACCATAGCTTCTGCTCGAAAGCATTAGCCAGATCAAAAAAATGAATGAACCCCCAGACCACCCTCAGCCACTGGGAAACATATAGATGGCCATCTTATTTAAGCTTTCTTTTATCTTAATTCCTTAAGTTAAGTCTTGGTCCAATGTTAATCAAGAGTGCAATGAGTAAACAAGTTAAGCTCATCAAGAGCTCTCTCTGTATTTGCTAATCAATGATTCCCTAATTCTTCAAAGATGGCAGATAAAAGACAGATTCAATGAGCTGCAATCAAAATTAAGAAATTGCTAGGAGGATAAAATATAGTAGAAGAGCATAGAGAGTAGAGGGCAATGGCGAAAAATTAGAATATAGATAATCCACTTGGGATATTTTGAAAATAAAGCAGGAACATGGTGGAGTCTTGTGCCCGATCCTGCCAAAATTCCATTTTGGGTTGGCAGGGAACCATAAAATTGCCATATTTTCATGTACTTGTATGTCTCTTAACTTTTAAAAGAGCATGTTTATAATGGATTAATGGGAATTTCCTTTTTAAATGCATGTTTTTCAGTTTTGAGTTATCATTATGCTTTTCTAAAGATCAATAGTACTTTCTTTTTCTCATTTATAGACAGAAACTTAGTATGACTTTATAGGTGAATATAATTGAATGAGGCTGCTGTCCTGTCTTACACCTACCCAAATTCAGTCTGATTTTCACAACGAGACTGAGTGTGGCTGCAACCCAATGCTGGAGTTTCGGCTTTTGACAGAGATGTGAGATTTTTTCCTAGCTATTATTTAAACCTGCAATATCTCCGTTATTTTTCGGTTAAGCATCTAGAGCTCCTCGAACTTAAATTTGTCTTTTCCAAGTGCCTTTGCTTTATTTTTTTCACCACATGCCTTATTGCATTTCTGTTATCTAGTTTGGTTCTGATCTAGATGCTGAAATCAGATGCTCTCCGTTGAAAATTAATAATAGAAATTCCCTACATGTTCTTATGGTGACATGCTTATGGATTTTGTGACTCAACTGGATGGACTTCTCTTTTGTAGTTTGTATGAAAATTTGTGATCCTGTCTAGTGTGTCGCGGTTTGAGTTTATACGTACTAATGCAAAAAGAAAACCTTTTTGCTTAGGCTGTCTCCTGGTTCTCAGCTTGGAGTACAATCTTAAATCACTAGTATTATATATATATATATATATATATATATATATATAAGGGCAAATATTTATCGACCACCCGTTTTTTCAGGTTTTTTTTAAAATACACAAATCTTTCTTCTTTTTTTTTTTTACAGTACTCCACCTGAAGTGAACATTCTCTTCACTCATCCACTTATGTCATAACGTAGTTAATAGATTTAACAGAATATTAATTAAATGACCTTTTAGCCCCTAAATGTAAAATTACTGTTTTGTCTTAAATAAATGCCAAAAATATAAAAATAGCATTTAAAATTTCCCAAGTTCAATACGGCACTATAGAAACCCTGCGAAACTTCTATTCCCATCCATGAGCATTGAATAGAACAAGCAAAATAATTTTTTTTAGAAGAAACCAGGGATATCAATTAATAAAAGGATTTAAATTTAACCAAAAATTTCTAATGTTAAAAAATAAAACCTTAATAGGCAAAAGAAAAGAAAAGAAGGAACACAATCCCATCAAGAAAAATGAACTAGACAGACATTGCAACTAATCTTTGGTTTTTCCTCGATTAACTCCTTCCTCAGCCCCTACACTTTCCCAGAATCATCAACCTTGTAAAACTGCAACACAACCAACATCACTTTCTTCTTTTTCTGCTTGATCTTCTTGGGCTTGATGTATGTCTTCTTCTTTCTCTTCTTGGCCTCGCCACGAAACTGAAGCACTAGGTGCAATGTCGACTATTTTTGGTTGTTGTAGTCGGCCAAGGTTCATAAGGTATTAAAATTTAATTTTTCTATTTCTTTTAGGAGATGTGATTAGGGTTTTCATATTTGGGATTTATTTGATCTTTGTATAGGGTGATTAATAGATTTTATTCTTTTTTTCGGTTGACCTTTTTTGGTCTCCCAATCGCAATGTCGTTTTTCAATTTTTCTAATTTTGATTGCATTAAACGATGTCGTTTTTTCTATTCATGTGAAATGACAATTTACCTTTATGATGTCAGCAAAGTTCTAGCTACGTTTCGACGAAAGTGGAAGAATGAAGAGAATATTAACTTCAAGTGGAGCGCTACAAAAAAAAATTGTATTTTTGAAAAAGCTCGAAAAAAAACAAGTGGTCAGTGAATGATTGCTCTAAATATAATTTGCAGAAGCATCCAAAAAACTTTCTTCACCAGTTGAGTAGATTAAAAAATAGCAGTAGCTGTGGCAAGTATAGGAGCTTAATATGCAATAGCAATCCAATCCAAGGGCTTCATAGACTTTCCTTTGAGATGTACAATTAGTCCTTTCCTTTTCAATAAATCAGTAACTAACTGTCTTTTTAATAAATGTACTTGATACCATACTAATGTTTGTAATGTATTCAGTTAAAAAGTCATGTATTTTTGTGGTGTAAAGATCATAATATTATCTTTTTCAGATATGATGGTACCAAATTTAGCTGCCCTGGATTACATATACCTTTTTATTTTTCTTATGCGACTTCAAGAAGTGATTGATGTGGCTGCAAGCCTATATTGCAGAGAAGGATAATTTCATACATCATTTCCAACAATTAATTAAGACATTAATACTTAATTAATAACTTATAATTAATTAATTAGAATGAAAAATTCATCAGTGCTTTGAAATACAATCAGAACATCTTAAGAGTTAAGATTTATGGAGTGTTTGATATATTCAGCTTGGTGTTTGATGAAATGTCTGAATGGAGAAGTAAACAACGACAGGAGACTTGTAATTCAAAATTTTGCAGCTTATCAATTCGGAGGTAATCAAATTGCGGATTAAATGACATATGAGAAGTAATGTACAATGTAATGACATATGAGAGATAATTTAGCCATAAATTATAAACAATCCACGGAAGTTTAAAATTAGGATTTTTAGGCTAGAGATTGCATCCAGCAAAATCACTTTCTGACCAAAGGATAAACAATGGCCCCGGGGCCCTGACTAAAGCAAAGAAAGAAGTGTCTAACCCCAGCCTTATAGCAAAAGCACCAAATACTGACCATGACTATCTCTAACAACCCCGCCTTAGGTTCTCTATAGATGCAGCTTAATTAGTTTAATTTTTCGATAGTCGTGTATTTTAACTTTATGCTTATATTAAAAAAAAAAAAACTGAGAAATGATTTTTATTTGCCAAATAAAAGTTAAATTTATTCACCTAAAAATTAAAAAAAATGCTACCATTGATCAATAGCTAAGCAGAATTTGACATTCTTTATTGCTTTAAATATGGTGGATAAATAATATAACTAAACTCTAACCAGAGCATATAAAGGCATAGATCCATGAAGGTTTAGAAAGAACCACATACAAGTTTCTTTAAGCATACGCTCAATAATACAATGTGCATCATATGAGAGCACTACTTAATTTTTAGAAAGATTCCGAATATCAAATGAGCACTCCAAATAATAAGGACATAATGTGAGCCATCCCAGAGCGACCGGCCAAAAAAATGGTGAACGAAAAAAAAAAAGATGACAATTAGTTAGAGGAACAAATTCTTGTAAGAGGAAGGAGTAAAATTTAAGGATGAAGAAATTAAAAGCATGTGAGCCTATTATCAAGACAGAAACACACTTGACATTGAGGAGTATTACCGTTTAATCAATTCCTGAACTTTGTTTGCAGTTTGGCAGCATTCACAGCTCCTACTATATAGAGCCAATCTCTCATATTAGTCAAGAAGTTGAAGTAACCATATCTCCACGACCTACTCAGCATTAACATTCCGCAGAGCCCCCAGAATCCAACAAAGAAACCAAGAGTCAAGCTCACATAAAATCCGAGAGTTATAAACTGATCATCCTCATCTTCTGGAGTGTTTGCATCATCGTCTCTGCCTGGACATGGAGTTGATTCTTCGTTCGGACACTGATTTGGAAGTGGAAGGCTGCAAAGTTCAAGATTTCTAGCATACACTGAAGCATTGAAGCTTTGGAGCTGAGTGCCTAACGAGATTTTTCCTGACAAGTTGTTGTACGACAAGTCCAAAACTCTTAGCTGCGAGCAATTCTTTAAAGATGAAGGCAATTCTCCAGTTAACCTATTGTTGTTTAAACTTAGTGTTCGGATATTATGTAGGAAGCCTATCGAGTCTGGAATTTTTCCGGAGAAGCTATTGTTTGCCAAATTAAGAATGAATAGGCTGTCAAAGTTCAACCAACAGTCGGGAAGCTCAGCTGATAATAAGTGTTAGAGTGCAATTTATGCACTAGTTTTGCATTGTTTACTTCCTTTAATATCGATGTTTTGCACTTAATAATAGTGATTTACTTGTGTTTTATTTTTGTAGGTGCAATTCTATTGATTGGTGCTAAAATTGAGCTACAAGATTATGTTTGAGGATGATTGTTTTCTTGGAGAAATTATGAGCTTCAGAAGAACTTTGTTGATAAGGCGTGGGCGCGTGCTGTCAACTATGGACCTGCAGTTTTTAGTTTAACGTGTTTTGTCTTTTTGATTATTTTTGTAATTACGAATTTAATATTTAGATAATATTTTAGATATTAGAATTTTATTTAAAAAAGAACTCTAGAGGAGAAGAGAGGAAAGAGAATTTAAGAGAGGAATCTATTGTCAAAGGGGGAGATTTTTGAAAAGAGAGAAACCCTAGATCTAAATTTTTCTCTTCTCTCTATGAAGAACTAAACCTATTATTCTGGTTGAAGGTTAATGAAGCTTTGATTCATCACTACTGTGAGATCTTTCTTATGCTTTAATTGTTTTATTACTTTTTGGGTATTTGTTTATTCTCTGAATTATTGTCATGATTATATTTGTTAATTAGATAATTGGCCACTATTTAATTTTTAACTTAATCTATTGTCAATTAAAAGATTCATTGTATGGAAATTTTAATGTTTGTGACAAATAGCATAGCAGTGCGTTGTGTTATGAGAATAAACAATCTAATTTAAATGAACCATCGTATGCGTTTGTTGATTAAGATTTAAGTCTCTCTGATTTTTCAGGTTGTTAATTGATTAAATCCTATGATCGTATTTAGGGTTGTCTATTGATTAGGGAAATAACCAACGGTCGTACCTTGGTTATTGACTAGTTAAGGAGAGATTGGCTATTAGAGGGTCTCAATAGCTATAACCGGTCTATTCATAAGTAGTAATGATTTATATTTGAATCAATGATCAGTAGTCGAATCAAGCTGAGTTAATTCCTTCAACCAGAGCTTTTCCCAATTTAAATTACAATTTGAATTTGCATTCTTGTTATTTTAATTTGATTTTTATTATTGTCAACAATTCCCCCCATTTTGCATTTTACATTTTAAAATGATTTAAATAATTACTGATCTTTGTGGACACAACTCTACTCAATTACTATACACAATTTATTTAGAGTAGGTATTTATTTTTGTTGGCTTCGACAACCATCAATATGTTACTTGAGAGATCAAAAATATTCCATGTGTTTTCAATAATAGAACACAAGAAAGTAATTGACCATGAGAACTTATTTTTAGAGAGATTCAAGAACGTAGAATTTGACAGAAGCGGTGGAATTGGGCCCCTAAAGTGGATTGAACTGATATCTACAACAATATCATCGGACCTTAAAAAAGACAAATCAGGAAGTTTACCTTTGATATGGTTGTTAGAGAGATTTAAAAAGAAGAGTTCAACGGACATATCCCAAAACCAATCAGGGACAGTATCCGAGATTCTAGTATTAGAGATATCAAGTAAAATAAGTTGACTTTGAGTTCGAAGCCATTTTGGAAAATGAGCTCCCATCTTGCAAGAGGCAAGACTTAACCATTTCAGTTGAAAAGGAGGAACCCAATCATGGCTCAATTTCAAAGTCAAAGGGTTATTGGCCAAGTACAACATCTTTAAGTTGGACATATTGGAAAAAAAAAGTTTCAGAGATAACACCTGTGAATGAATTACCATCAAGTGACAGAGTCTCAAGCTTGAACAAGTGATTGATGCTTTTGTTTATAGTTCCATTTAAACTGTTTTCTCCGAGATACAATTCTTTCAAGGATGAAAATCCTCCAAGATCAGGTATTGGCCCTGTGATGTCATTGTCATATAAACACAGCCCTTCCAGTGAATTCACCGTGCATCCACTGGATAGATTTTGAATCAACTCCGAGAGTTGTCCACTGAGTTTATTGTCAAGCAAGTATAATTCATTTAAGCTACACATGTTTCCGAAGAATTTTGGAATCCCACTGATGAGCATATAATACATACATATTTTACCATTAATTAAATAATTGTTAGTTATATTTATTTGTTATTTTTAATTAATTGAATTATTTTATTGAATAGGGAATTAATTGGAGATTATGGATAAAAAGAACATAAAAGAGTTCAATTTGTAAGCATTAAAGATTAATTGATTTTTGGAAGAAATCAGACATACATGCATGTGGAAATCAAGCCAAGAAACCGAATTCAACAAATTCATTTACCCATGCACATGCGGACAAAGAAGATAAATGGATGGAAAGCAACTTAAAGGGGCCCACACTTGGCTTTTACAATTGGAAAAAGGAATCCTAGTGCAAGCCTAATTGGTGAGCACGTGAGCAAGAGTAAAGAAAATTAAAAGGCCAAGCCTTTTGGCTTAAGGAAATAACAAGGTCGGTGGGACCCATTTAAAGAGTAATATAAAAGCAAGCTTTTGGCTGCCAGAAGAGAGTAGCCGCCAGTGGAGGAGAATTCGGCTTTGGAAGAGAGCAATCCGCAGCAGCAATATTTCGGCTTCCCATGGCTGATTTTATTTCTTTTGTTACTCTCAATTCAAGTATGTCTAACTAATTTTCTTACACTGAGGTTAAAGATGAAACCCTATTCAATAAAATAATTATCTTTTTATTTAATTAATTCCCTATATATGTTCTTTGATGATTATGGTTTTTATTTCACATGATTAATTGAATGTTAATAAAATCTTTTCATCAATTCTGTCATGCATTATTGATTGTTAGGATTAATATTCGATTAATTCTATGCTTGGATCTATAAAATTTATACATGATTATCTTTGATTTTATGTCTTTCATTAAATTGTTTACATGGAGTGCTTAGGAAACTTTGACTCTTTGTTATTCAATATGTTTACATGAGATTCTTAGATGTCATATTATTAAGCAGAAAAAGAACCTACATTAGATTTAATTACTTGGGCTTAATTGTTATATCCATGAGATGACATAGATTGATTTCGAGTTGTCACTCTAAAATTGGGGATTAATTAATAATTAGATAATTACTAGTTGAATAGTGATGGATTCTGAAACCTTGGTAATTCTTATCTTATTGAATTCTCCTTTATTTTAATTGCTTCCTTAGTTCAATTGGTTTAATTTTCTTAAAAACTCAATTTGGTCAACTAGGTTAGAATTAATATTAATTTTAGATTTAAATTAGACTTTTTAATTTATAACAATCCCTGTGGGATCGACCTCGTTACCACTATTCTATTTCTAGACTCGTGCGCTTGCGAGTATATTAAAATTTTCACAACACCCACCTTCAAGTTCATTAGAAGAGAGAGCCAGAAATCAAAGAGAAACCATGTGTTGAAAAGCCTCTGGAATTGGACCTTGTAATGAGTTAGAGGCAAGGTTCAGATGAAGAATGTTCCTACTAAGATTGAGAAGCCAAGGGTACACTGAAGAATAAGGGAGATTGTTGTCAAAGAGATCAAGAGTCTCAATAGACGAACTCAAATTGAAGTGCCAAATAAACGAAGGATTGATAGGTGGAAGAGCACACGAGCTAGGACTTGTGATTTTAGGTAATGGAGCTTGGCAATTACTTGAAACCAATCACTAGATTTAGTAAGATTAACGCAACTCAGGTCAAGGTATCTTAAAGAAGAAAGATGAGAAAGCCACTCTAGGCTTCCCACACTAAATAAATTAGAGTTTTCTGGGTTAAGATACTCCAATCCTGAAAGCTTCCGATATGTTTGAGGGATTTTTAATGAACGTGTACAACAAGATAGATTTAGGTACCTCAATTTACTGAGGGAACCGATGAACTCAGGAACTGGGCTTCCACCGAAGTCAATGTTACTAAGGTCCAAATGTCCTAAATCATGCAATTTAAGCAAAGCAGGACTAATTGTACCTTTTAGGAACTTCCTCCGAGCAAATTCATAATCGGATGTTCGAAGATTAAGCACCTTGACATGGCCAGTTGTGTTGCTACAGCGGACTCCTCTCCATTTACAGCAATCTCTTTTGCCATCTTCTCTTCCCCAGGAAGACAGAATGCCATATTCATCCACCAGGCTCTGTCTAAAAGTGAGAAGCGCTTCTCTCTCCAACGCACCTTATTATTATTTTGTTAGAATCAGCAACCCTGGGCTCCAATTGAAACAATATCATAGACAAGAAAACTATATGTTGAAGTAGAAGGAACAATTTGGATGACATTGTAATTTTCATTAGCTTTGAGAATCTATTGTTATATTGAAAATCCTGGAATCCATTCCAATTTATACTACCGTGTATCGCCTGCATCAATTATTGAAGCCAAGAAAAGTCTTCAGTCTGAGCATTGATTATGTGTTAGGATATGACAATTTGAGAGATGATTAAAGCCAAGAAAAGTCGCCGGCGAATCCCAAACACACAACGGTGCAATTATGGATGAAGAAAGTCATACAATCAACATGCTTTTAAATCTTGCCGTGGAAAAATGGTAAACAAACAAAATGACTACTGTTTGGTGAGGAAAAAAAGGAGGAAAAAAAATGGAGAGTGGGGGATTACTTTTATCTCATCCTTAATTTCCGAGAGTGGAGGAGAGCAAATAGGAAAATGGTGCAACAAATCAGGGAGGACTCCTCCATGATTGAGATCGTTTTGTGGGGGATTCCATCTTCTGATCACAAAGATATTGTGGGGAAAACTTAAACCTTTATAAGAGATCCCTAGGGGAATGAATATGAGGTTCAACTTTCTTTCTCAAATTTGATTTTTCTATTACATTTACTTAAGGTTATTTATTCATAAAAACTAGAAATTGCATATTTTATTTTTCCAGTAAACAAATCACTTACAGAAACAAAGTAAAACTAGTGTTCGTTCAGTGTTTTTATTTTCAATTAATTAAGTGAATAAATCGGTATTAGTTTATCTTGTTTCTGCAAGCATTTTGTTAAATTTATGTGTCTCGATGTTCCAAAAAATCAAGTTACTTATTAATTAAAATATAAACAGAAAATATAAGAAAATTAAAAGTAGCTATACTTTAATAAATTCACTTCGTCAATTCTATTCACTAGTCGTTTTATAGGATCGTGTTGCGTGTACACTTGTACACTGTATAGTTTAATTAAATGACCTATCAAAGAATGCAAAAATAATTTATGAGTGTGTTTATACGCCGGTGTTGAAGCGGAAGCCAATTTCCTCTCGTGTTTTATAATTTGCATTGAAGTAGCTAAATCATGTCCTTCCCAACAAATCATCGTTCAGGTTAATAGACTTTTGGAAAAATAAATTTGTAGCTAGTCTTTTTAAATTATCGTTAAATCAATTTCACTTTTGTAAAAATAGACCTTTTTTTTTTCTAGAATTGTATAAAATAAGCTTCACACTTAGGCTCAATTTGAGATTGCCGAATGCGGTTTATAAAATCACATGATTACTGCTGAGGCCAAGCAGTGGCGGTGCCAGAAATTAATTTTAGTAGGGGCTAAGTTTAAATAGAAACTTAATTTAAGAAAACGATTAACAAATAACTTATAGTAAAATAAAAATTTATTAAATATTTAATGTAATACACTTATAATTGTTTTCGACGTAGTTTCATATGTTAAAAATATTGAAGAATAACCTCATTATTAAGACTATAAAAAATTATTCTTTTTCTATATATATAACAAGTCTGTCATTTAACCATTAATCTCCCATCTAATTTTGCAGATGATTTTTCACAAAATTTATAGTTGAAACTACCCTTTCTACTGTAGTTGTGGCAACGGGTAAAATCACTGTTAATGTCACTAATAAATAAATAAATAAATAAAGATAATTTATCCTTCTTAGTCTCACCCATAGCATTATTATTTTATTATTTATAATAATCAGTAAAGTTAAAATTAAGGAGCCACAATAGCATTGTCAATAACCATTTTAGCACCTTTGCCACTTTATCAACCCTCGAAGCATTGCCACAATAAGTAAAGCTAAGAATATTATTCAATTCAAAAAGGCATAAACCAATACAAAAATTAGAATATTAAATCATGAAGTAGTAAAGGTTCTTAATAATTAGAATAATTTAATCAATCCTAATAATTAATATAAAAAGCTGCAAAGGTATTTTTTTGGCAAAGGATTGATGACGGGTTGGGGATTTGAATTTGTTTTGTTTTTTTTTTCCTTTTTTTTTTCAAAACTTGTATAAAAGCATTGGTATCTTAGTTATTTTAAAAATTTACTAGGAACTTTCTTGTAAATCTATTAAAAAATAAAATAATTTTTTTTTTCAAAATCAAGCAGGGGCTGAAGCCCCTGCTAGCTCTCAAATGGCGTCGCCACTGAGGCCAAGTACAGAGCTGCTCTATTTTCTCCATCTTTAGGGCTCCCCTGTTAAGACACACATTTATGGCATGTTTGGTTTGAAAAAATATAAGGAAATGAGAGAAGGGGAAAGGAGGAGAGGGGAAAGAAATTAGGGGAGAAAGATGATTCCATTTCTTTTGACCAAACAATGAAAATAAGATTAACCTTCTTTTTCACTCATTTTCTCTCCCCATCTTTTGTTGAGAATGTCAAATAAAACGGCATTGAAGGAAGTTTTTCAAAGGCATAATCCGCACTTGTCAAAGGGATGATCTGCACTTGTCAAAGACACGATCCGCGCTGAACGGATCGACAAATTTCCTTCCGTATTCACATATGTAATCTTTGAAAAAATATAGCCTCTGCATCTATAAATAATGCTTAGTGTATAATGTTTTATTCAAGAAATGAAAACAAGTTTCTTCATGGTATCAGAGCCATGAATACACTCAAGTTTCTTCAAGTTTCGCTGCTTTGTTTGTAACAAAAACAGAGGAAACCAAATTCTTCGCACAACCATTTTTTCCACCATTTTCTTCTTTAAAATCATTCCTACCATTACAGAAATCCATGCTGATAAAAAAACAAGCCACCCATATGTAAAAAACTTGAGGTTACAAATTTATCAACAATCCCATACATTTTCCAAGAGAGTGTTCCTCAAAAACCAAGAATACCATCAAATTTCTCAGTTTCCAGTAAGCAAACTGTAAAAATTTCGCATTTAAACACAGTCCCACGCGCCACCCCAAATCACAGCCAACCAATACTTGCCAACCACGCGCCTCTGTCATCTGTCACGTGCTCTCACGGGCTCCAGAGGTTAAAGAAGACTCCAACCGACATGTCGTTTTTCATCTCTAAAGTGCAGCAGTCTTAAAACGACGTGTCATTTTGTATTACATTACAACCGACATGTCGTTTGTAAAGTAGAGACAAAACGACGTGACGTTTACTCTCCAGAAGTGCAGCAGTCTTAAAACGACATCGTTTCTATTCCATCAGAACCAACATATCGTTTCTTCAAGTAGGGGCCAAACCACTTTTTTTTGTTTTTTATCTAAAAAGGTTATTTTTTCTTATTTCAATCTAGACGCCAAAAAAAAAAACAAAAAAAATAGAGAAAACTCCAACTGAATCTGCTCTTGTTGTCATTCAATTTGTTCAATCTGATGAAGTATTTAATGCTGGAATTATCCTCACTGAGACAAACTACGATGTTTTGGCTCAAATAATGGAGATGAATCTCGCAAAAAGAGAAAAACACTCCTATATCCGTATCATTACAAAGCCATTTGAGGAATCTTCAAAGGAATATGAGAAATGGTATAGGGAGAACCAAAAGTAAAAAGAAGGTTACTCCTATCCATGTCTCCGGAGATCATGAAGCGATATTTACGAATTCTTACAACCTACAAAATCTGGGATGCATTATCAAAAGCCTTCTATGATGGAAGCGATGAATTACAAGTTTTCACTCTAAGCCAGAAGACATTCTCTACCAAGCAAAATGGATAGCCACTCTCTAAATTCTACAGAGAATTGATCGAAATATTTCGAGAACTTGATCACCGAGATAAAGTGGTCATGAAGGATCTAGAAGATGTTGTCATATACAGAAGGTCTGTTGAAAGATTGAGAGTGCACATTTTTCTTGCTGGACTAGATGAAGAATTTGACCAAGTTCGTGGAGAAATTCTACGAAAAGATATTATCCCAGACTTAGAAGAATGTAATTCTCTGATCCGAAGAGAAGATGTACGGCAAAGCAAACTAAACAAGAAGGTCTACTCAGAAATGTCTGCTATGATAGCACGACAGCAGCATCAAAGGAAGCTTGTTGACAAGTCATCACTCCATTGCACTCATTGTAGGAAGAAAGGGTCATACGAAAGAACAATGTTTTGAAATAATTGGATATCCTGATTGGTGGGATACTCGAAAGAAGAAAACCAAGCAGGGATAAAAAACTGCAGTAGTTGAACCACATCCACTACAGATCTTAGAAAGGAATCTTCAGTGCAAATTACAACCTCTGTCAGTCCAAGGAAGGCCTTTAAAACTCTTACACCTGTTATTAATAGTACATGGATAATTGATGATCGGGCAACTGATCATATGACTTTTGATTCTCGACAAGTTTCTCAATTGAAACCATCTTCATAAAAACGTGTTTCCACTGCAAATGGAACCACAACCTCAGTTATTGGGGAAGGATCTTTACGACTCACAGATGAATTAAATTTAGACTATGTGTTAATTGTTTCATCTTTAGATTATAATCTTTTATATGTGTCTCAATTAACCACTTATCATGTGTTGTAATTTTTTGGCCTGATCATTATGTGTTTAAGGACATCCAAACAAAGCAAACAATTGGTTATGGTATTAGACGAGGCAACTTGTACTACCTAGAGATGACATCAACAAACATTGAAAAGCTAAGCCCCGCACTAGTCGCCGAAAGTTCCATAAAAAAAAGGAAATCATAAATTTGGTTATGGCATAGACGTTTAGGGCATGTGTCATTTGGTTACTTAAAAAAATTATTTCCTAGTTTGTTTCTGAAATTTGATGTTTGTAACTTTAAATGTGATGTTTGTGAACTTTCAAAAAGCCATCGAACTACTTTTCCATTGTCCTTAAATAAGAATCCAGTTCCTTTTATGGTAGTATATTATGATGTATGGGGGCCATCTAAAGTTTCTACAATTGGAGGTGCTCGTTGATTTGTTACATTTATTGATGATTGTAGCAGAATGACATGGATTTGTTTTGATGAAATCGAAAGACGAAGTAAACTCTTTATTTCAAAGATTTCATAAGATGGTGATGACTCAATTTCAGACACAAATTCGAGTTCTATATACTGATAATGGAGGCGAGTATATGAGCACAACAATTCAACAATTTCTGAAATCACAAGGATTTGTCCATCAAACCACTTGTGTGGGGACACCCCAACAAAATGGCGTTGCTGAACGAAAAAATAGACATTTATTAGAAGTTTTTCGAGCACCACTAATCCAGGCCCACATGCCACTATCTTATTGGGGAGAAGCATTGGCATCCGCAGCATACTTGATCAATTGAACACCTTCAAACTCCCTTGGATTCCAGACTCCTTTCCAGGTTCTGAATAATGCAATTATGTCACCAAATGTGCCGAATTTACCCCCACATGTGTTTGGTTGTGTTGCCTTCGTTCATTTGCCACAACAAGACAAATTATCTCCTCAAGCACTACGTTGTGTGTTTGTAGGGTATGCCTTACATCAAAAGGGATACCGATGCTATCATCCACCATCAAGAAAAATATACATCACCATGGATGTCGTCTTTCATGAAGATATCATGTACTACTTGTTAGAGCTTGAATTTCAGGGGGAGTATAATGAAGAGGAACATCATACTCTTACATATCTTCCACCTGAAGAAGATCAATCTTCCATTGAGGTAGTAAACCTTCAAGATATTGGAAAAGAAAATGGTGATGATTCTCAGGCTGAGATAAGTAAAGACACATTTGGGGAGCAAAATAACTCAGACACAACTGCAATCAAGAATGAGTCACATGAAGAAATACCTAACCAATCGTCTGCAGAGGATATTCTTACCACAAGTCCCAGTCTAATCAGAAGAATTCTTCCCCAGCGTCAAAATAGAGGTATCTCTAAACCCACATATGAGCCTGACCTCTCTAGTAGAGTCAAATACCCTATAAGTCATTTTGTGTCTAACCATCACTTGTCAGAATCAAATCAGTCATTTGTGAATCAATTATCTACTGTATCTATTCCTAACAGTGTGCAGGAAGCCTTAAAAGACCCAAAGTGGAAAGCAGTTATAAATGACGAAATGAGATCTCTTCAGAAAAATCAAACATGGGAACTAGTTAATCTTCCACCAGGAAAGAAACTAGTGGGTTGTCGATGGATCTACACTATAAAGTACAAAGCATATGGCTTTATTGAACGATACAAAGCAAGGCTCGTAGCTAAGGGTTACACCCAAACCTACGGGATAGATTATACAGATACGTTTGCACAGGTAGCAAAAATTAATACTATTCGTATCTTATTATCATTAGCAGTCAACTTGGATTGGCCAGTGCAATAGTTCGATGTAAAAAATGCTTTCCTCCATAGAGACCCATCTGAAGAAATTTATATAGATCTGCTACCAGGATGCAGTGGACCAGAACGACTTAATCAGAAAGTATGCAAATTGAAGAAATCATTGTACGGGTTGAAGAAATACCCAAGAGTATGGTTTGGGAAATTCACAAAGGCTATGGTTCTTTTTGGGTATAACCAAAGCAATTCAAATCATACCTTGTTCATTAAAAAATGACAAGGTAAAATCACTGCCCTTATTGTCTATGTGGATGATATGGTAGTTACAGGCAACAACGAGGAAGAAAGAGAGGCTCTTTAGAAGTACTTGTCGAGAGAGTTTGAGATGAAGGATTTAGGAGCCTTAAAATACTTTCTTGGAATAGAGGTTTCTCGATCTAAGGGAGGAATCTTCATGTCTCAAAGGAAATATGCCTTAGATCTATTGCACGAAACGGGAATGACAGCTTGTCAGCCTATTGACACCCCAATAGAAGAAGGACTGAAGTTTTGTATTACCTCAGACCAAGTTCCAGTAGAGAAAGGAATATATCAAAGGCTGATTGGAAGATTGATGTACTTGTCCCATACAAGGCCAGATCTTGCTTATGCATTGAGTGTTGTAAGTCAGTTTATGTATAATCCCGGAGAACAACATATGAAAGCAGTAATGCGGATCCTGAGGTACCTGAAGTCAAATCCAGGAAAAGGAATCCTATTTTCCAAAAATGAAGATTACAACAACATAGAAGTTTATACTGATGCAAATTGGGCCGGGTCAGCTAGTGATAGACGCTCTACCTTAGGATACTTTACTTTTGTGGGAGGCAACCTTGTCATATGAAGAAATAAGAAACAACATGTTGTTGCCCGTTCGAGAGCTGAAGCAGAATATCGAGGCATGGCCCTTGGGGTATGTGAAGGGTTATGGATAAGCTTTATATTAAACGATTTGGGCTATCCATCACAATAACTATACTGTGACAACAAAGCTGCACGAGATATTGCTCATAACCCAGTTCAACATGATCGAACAAAACATGTCGAGGTAGATAGATTTTTCGTTAAGGAGAAATTAGATGAAAAAATCTTAGAACTGTCGAAAATTCGATCAGAAGATCAACTTGCAGATATTTTAACGAAGGCCATTTCAAACAGAGCATTTACAAAATTCCTAGACAAGCTGGGTATGCAAGAAATCTATGCACGAGCTTAAGGGGGAGTGTTGAGAATGTCAAATAAAACAGCATTGAAGGAAGTTTTTCAAAGGCATAATCCACACTTGTCAAAGGGATGATCCGCACTTGTCAAAGACACGATCCACGCCGAATGGATCGACACATTTCCTTTCATATTCACATATGTAATCTTTGAAAAAATGTAGCCTCTGCATCTATAAATAACGCTCAATGTTTAATATTTTATTCAAGAAATGAAAACAAGTTTCTTCATCTTTCTTTTCCATTCCTCTCCTCTCCTATCATTTCTTCTGACTAAATATGTGCTAAAATAATACGTTTGATGGGATTGTTGATCCTATAATTCCTGGGGAAAATTAGATACAAAGAGCAACAATTACAAGCATTCAAACAACTTTGCTCTTATATTTGTATCTTAATCAGTAGAAGAAAGACCAATGGTGATTGATATAGCGCAACAACTCGAACAAATATTTCCTTTGGTTAAAGTTTATTTTAGTCTTGTGACAATATAGTTTGGATATCTAGTTACAGAGCTACCCGTATCTACTTCCAAATATCTTGAAAAAAAAAAGATCGATCTTCAGTTCTTCACAAAGCATATGAAAAAATTCAAACCACCAACTTCAAGAATGAAAGAGAAAATGCTCGCTATTTAACCAAGAACTAAGTATTTTAATTAAGCAGAGCCTTGATAAAATCCTAGACTAGAAATGCTCGTAATCATAATATAATAAGAATACAACATGAATTTTTTTTTTTAATTTTTTTTAATTTTCTAAAACAGAGAATGGAAACTTTTAATGCAAAAATTAAAAGACATGGCGTATTTCATGACACACCCATCCTAGACAGGGACCAGAAATTTCAAGTGGCCAACTACCCACTTGACCGAGATGAAAATGGAGACTTGTTTGTTAAACGTCTAAAAGCTGAAATTTTATTAGTTTCAATTTTTTTAATTTATCTTTTTTTTTTAACTTATGTATGATTTTCAAACATTTATATCTTAATAGAAAAAGTAAAAAATTATGACTTTAATCTAAATAGGAAAAGATATAAATGTAAAGTAAATATTATATCATAAAAATACGTCTATTAAATATATTTAATCCCTTTATTCATTTTGACCTACAAGGACATAAATATTAAATAACTATATGATGCCACTTATATTCATATATTAAAAAAAGAGAAACAAACATAATTCGCACACAAATCATTCAGGCTTCAACCAAATTCAAACCATTTAAATTTCAGCTTAAAAAAAAACAAACGCAATTTTAATTCTTCGTGGTTAATAGGGGAAGAGTTGTTTTATATTTCAAATTAAGAAATAATTAAATAAAATTGTGTAAGTATGATTGTTCATCTACGAATTAACGCCAATTGGAGAGGCTGTGTCTCAATTTAAAATAAATATAACGTACGATCTTCATTAAGTTCTAAATCGGCCATCTACAAGTACATCCTCTTTTGCAATCTTTCTTTATTTTATTAGCATTGTCCACAAAAGAAAGATTAAGGTACTTGTTTATCCTCATCGTGCGTGTTAGGCCACCGTGTTTGAATATTGATTTTGAACAATTAATGGTTCAATTCCGAAATTGAAGCTGTGTTTATATATGATGTCTACCATCTAAATGATTTTTATAATATTCTTAATTACTGTGGAAGTACGTAGTTTTCCCCTGACTTAATTGCCAAATTTCCAAGCAAGGACCCAACGTAATTGTCCCTTGATTTTGAATAGTTAGCGGTTGACTTTGCATAATACTCCCCAAAAAATCAAGCCTGAGTTTTCCTTTATCTCTGAATTTGCTGTCTAGAGGCATACATATACATCACATCATCATACTTTGTTGCAATATACATCAGCCCAATAAAAGAGATCCAACCCATGGAACCGTTCATTGTTAGTTCAAAATTATGTAATGGAGTTGAATTGGTAAGTAATAAGCAAGGAAGTAGGCTAGGTGTGTGACGGGAAATTATTTTCATTAATAAATTTGCTTAATCTGTTAGGTGTAAGCTTTGTGAGGTGTAAGCTTTGTGTGGTGATTTAAATTAAACTAAATAATGTGTGTAGTTTGTGTTGCATTTGTGTTGCTATATAAACCTGTCATTGTAAGCTTTGTGAAGCATCCAGAGCAAGTTTTTTTATAAGCAATAAAAAAGTTGTGTTGAGTGTAGTCTTGAGTAAATTTCTTCTTTGAGTGGTAAATTAGAGTTGTTAACTCCACATTTTTACTCAACATTTAGTATCAGAGTAAGGTTGTCAATGCTATGCATAGGAGTGTAACATATCAAATTGAATATCTCGATGAGAGGAATACGGCATCACAAAAAATAGACTGATTGGAGACCGGATGAACCTGAAATTGCTGCCAGAATTTGATTAAAAATTGGAGAATATGGACTGTTATGTTTTGAGGGCCGATTATTGAGGACATTTGAGGTTGAACTTAGGAGTTGTTTAAATTGAGATATTTGAGGACATTAGAGTTTATGTTTGAGATTTGATTATATCTTATGAGGATTTATTGATGATTTTAGGTTGATGATATCAATACGCATTTGTTACATGAGGATGCCAAGAGGTAAGTAAACTAGACTTCAAAACGAATCACAATAAACAATATATATGTTTGACTTGTGTGAAAAGCCTATTTTGATATGTACGAATATGGATTTATGTGTCTCATGTGTTTATGTGATGTGTTGTTATGTATTGGGCGTGATTATGTACATGGACATATGTATGTGTGATGGTTCATTGGCATGAGCATGAAAATGCATTGAGTTTCTATGAATGAGAAAGTGGACTTTAACAAATGGAATTTCTGTTTTATGAGATTTTGCAATGGGGGCCACCTCTTGAAGTTGTGTGGGGGTCACCTCTTGAGACTATATGGGGGCCACCTCTTGAGGGCCAAAGTGCCGCAAAGTGCCACGCATAGCACAAAGTGCCACATTGCAGGATACATATTTCATTTAAAGAAAATGAGAAAGTTTTTTTTTTTGAATACTGATTAATCATCATATTACTGCATTACACAGATATTTACAACTGCTATTATAGCAGATATATTACACTGATATTTACAATCAGAAATACATGATTGGGACTTATATTATTACATTGAATTCTGTGAAGTACATGCCCAGATAAATAATCCCTTACAGAAGAGGGATGTCCATACTCCACTCGTATTGCACGAGGGAGAGGAAATTTTTGAAATATTAAACAAATAAGCACGTTAGCCCCCACAAATGCTTTTGTGGGGGCTTGAACCGCTGCCCTCACAATGCTTGTGAGGGCAGCAGCCCACCACTCCGACCAAGGCCGAAGTGGCGAAAATGAGAAAGTTTGAAAGCGACAGAAAGAGATTTTTATGAATTTGTTTTACAGTATTTCCAAAAGATTATGACATATCATCCATTTGCATTATGTATAGTATGGATGTATTTTGGTATAAGAAAAACTAGTTTGCTTACTGAGTTTTGTACTCATTATAGTTTATTGTGATTCAGTTTCTAGAAGTCAGGATTGATTCGTGATGAGTGAGAAGATGGATTTGAATTGAGGATGGTAGATGGTTTGGCTGAATTTTTAAGTTATTCCACTAGCTTTTGTATTTGAGGCTTAAATTTTATTGGTTGTAAAGAGTTATTTAAATTCACATGTGAATTGTGGTCGGATTTGCCCTCGGAGTTCGGGTTGGGGTGTTACAAATTGAATGATACATAGGTATTTGTGGACAATTAGGCAACAATTGCAATCTCCCACAATCCATTTTTTCATGGAAAACTAAGCATTTTAAGATCAAATTCTTCTTTTTAAGGGAAGTGCAGAAGGAAGGAGAAGTGAGCCTCATTTACTGCAGATCTGAAGATCAGCTCGCAGATATTTTTACAAAATCTTTGCCAGCAAACAAGTTCGAGCTTCTTAGGCAAAGACTTGGCGTTTGCTGCTCCTAGTGCATGGAGGAGTGTTAGTTAGCTGCACTTAGGACTGCAAAGCCATTCACGTATTGGATAATTGTTTTATGTTTCGGTTGTTATTAAATTAAGTTTATCCTAGTCTTTAGGAAGTTGTTAGTTTGTTCAACATGTATCAGCTCATGGCTTGATTCTCGGTCACTTAGTTTTTCAATTTTTTATTACATACTGTAAGCTTAATGCATAAAAGAAATAAGAATTTCTAGTTTTGCATTCCCACATATCTTTCTTTGTTCTTCCTCAAATTCTTTAATCCTCTGTTTTTATCTTTCAAAAGTAACACTAACAGCACCCAAGACTTTTCCAATGGCTACTTCGAGTTTACTTTTCTTCCTTCTGAGTAGTGACACGTAACAAATTTTCAAGCTAGAGATTCTCTACAGATGCTGCGTTTGTGTTGTCAGTTTTAGCTTTATGCTTATGTTTACCATGTCGCTCTAAATATTGTTTAGCGACATCCCCACTGTTTTTACTGAAGTTTGTTCCATTTGCGGGATCAATCATAGGGAGAAAAAAAAAACAATTGGAGTTTATCTTAATAATCAGTTAATAAAGTCGTAATGCAAGCAAAAACCTGAGATATTTTTTATTTGCCAAATAAAAGTTATATTTATTCACCCAATAAAAAAAAGCCAACATTAATCAATTGCAGAGCAGAATTTGACTATATTTATTGCTGTAATGGATCAATGGTCTAAAGAGAACCACATACAATTTCTCTAAGCCTACACTCAGTAATGCAATGTGCATCATATGAGAGCACAAATTTATTTTTAGAAAGATTCTGAATATCAAATGAGCACTCTGAATACTAAGGACATAATGCGAGCCATCCCAGAACGACCCTGCCAAAACAAATGTTGAGTTTAAACAAAAAAAAGATGACAATTAGTTAGAGGAACAAAAGCTTGTAAGAGGAAAGAGTAGAATTTAGGGATGAAGAAATTAAAAGCATATGTGAGCCGATTACCGCTAAATTAGTTCCTGAACTTTCTTTGCAGTTTGGCAATATTCACAGCGGCTGTCACAGAGAGCCAATCTTTCATACCAGTCAAGAAGTTGTAGTATCCATATCTCGACGACCTATTCAGCATTAAAGTTCCGCAGACTCCCCAGAATCCAACAAAGAAACCCAGAAACAAGCTCACGTAAAATCCGAGAGTTATAAACTGATCATCCTCATCTTCTGTAGTGTTTGCATTATCATCTCTGCCTGGACATGGGTGTGATTCTTCATCCGGGCACTTATTTGGAAGTGGAAGGCCACAAAGTTCAAGATTTCCAGCATAAACTGAAGCATTGAAGCTCTGGAGCTGAGTACCTAAGGGGATTTTTCCTGACAAGTTGTTGTACGACAAGTCCAAGACACCAAGGCGACTTAACTGAGCAAGGCTGGACGGAATGCTTCCAGAAAACTGGTTTATAGATAAATCCAAGAAATCTAATGATTTTAACTGACCAATCTTCGGAGTGATTGGTCCAGTTAAATTGTTTCTCGAAAGATTTAAGCCGATCAACCCCAAAAGATCCATAATCTCTTCAGGAATTGCTCCACATAATTTGTTACTCGAAAGGTCAAGGAATTTTACTAGTCCTAATGTACTTTTGTACTCGTTTTCACTTCCTTTCCAAATCAACAGTACATTGTCCAAATAGCTAATGTGATCTACAATTCCAGGGGGAACCCAGACGTATGCGCCCAACCCAATCGTGGGATCAAAACTTCTTTCTTGAGTCAAGGCTGAAAAATTATTGAAACACTTTGGTATTTTTCCCGATATACTGTTTAGAGAAAGATCCAAGACTTGAATCAATGCTAGATGGCATAGCTGAAAAGGTATATTTCCATGAAATTTGTTAGAATTCAAGCTAAGAACAATCAAATTTTGAAGACTTTCCCCCATCCATGTTGGTATTTCACCGAACAATGCATTCTTCCCAAGATCCAAAACGCTCAGTCGTGAGCAATTCTTTATGGATAAAGGCAATTCTCCTGATAACCTATTGTTGTGTAAACTGAGTGTTTGGATATTCTGTAGGAACCCTATCGACTTTGGTATCTTCCCAGAGAAGCTATTGTTTGCCAAATGAAGAGTAGATAGGCTATTAAAGTGCAACCAACAATCGGGAAGCTCCCCAGATAATAAGTTACTCGAGAGATCAAAAATATTCCATGTGTTTTCACCGATAGAACATAAGAAAGTAATTGACCCTGAGAACTTATTTTTAGAGAGATTCAAGATTTGCGAATTTGAAGGAAGTGGTGGAATTGGGCCACCAAAGTGGTTTGAACTGATATCTATACAAGTACCACCAATACCAGTACCATCAAACCTTAACGACAGATCAGGAAGTTTACCGTTCATATGGTTCTTAGAGAGATTTATTGAATAGATATCATTAGACAAATCCCAAAACCAATCAGGAACAGTATCTGAGATTCGATTATTGGAGATATCAACTACAAGAAGTTGATTTTGATGTTGGAGCCATTTTGGAAAATGAGGTCCCATCTTGCAAGAGGCAAGATATAAACGTTTTAATTGAAAAGGTGGAACCCAATCATGGCTCAATTTCAAAGTCAAAGAGTTGTTAGCTAAGTCCAACTTCTGCAATTTGGACATATTGGAAAAAAAAGCTTCAGAGATAACACCTGTAAATGAATTCCCAGCAAGTGCCAGAGTCTCAAGCTTGAACGAGTGGCTGAGGCTTTTGTTTATAGTTCCATTTAAACGATTTTTTCCAAGCTTCAATGCTTTCAGGGATGAGAATCCTCCAAGATGAGGTATTGGTCCTGTGATGTCATTGTCATGTAAATACAGGCCCTCCAGTGAATTCATCGTGCATCCACTGGACAGATTTTGAATCAACTCCGACAGCTGTCCACTGAGCTTGTTGATAGACAAGTTTAATATATTTAAGCTACACATGTTTCCGAAGAATTTTGGAATCCCACCTTCAAGTTCATTAGAAGGGAGCTTCAGAAACGTAAGAGAAACCATGTCTTGAAAAGCCTCTGGAATTGAACCCCGTAATTGGTTATAGCCAAGGTTAAGATGTTTAATATTCCGACTAAGATTGAAAAGCCAAGGGTATACTGATGAAGAAGATAGGTGGTTGTCAGAGAGATCAAGGGTCTCAATAGACGTACTCAAATTGAAGTGTGAAACAAACGAAGGATTGATAGGTGGAAGAGCACACGAGCGTAGGACTAATGTTTTTAGGGACTGAAGCTTGGCAACTACTAGAAACCAATCACTAGATTTAGTGAGATTAATGCAACTCAAGTCAAGGTGTCTTAAAGAAGAAAGATTAGAAAGCCACTCAACGGTTCCCATAGTAAATAAATTAGAGTTTTCGATGTTAGAAAAATGCAATCGTGAAATGTTCTGAAGTTGATGAGGGACTGAAGGTGTGCCACTAGAGAGATTGAGGTACCTCAATTTGTTGAGGGAACCAATGAACTTAGGAATTGGGCTTCCACCGAAGTGATTGTTACTAAGGTCCAAATGTCTTAAATCATGCAATTTAATCAGAGCAGGGCTAATTTTACCTTTCAAGACCTTCATTCGAGCATTTTCATCGTCGGATCTTCGAAGATTAAGCACCTTGACATGTCCAGTTGTGTTGCTACAACGGACTCCTCTCCATTTACAGCAATCTCTCTTGCCATCTTCTCTTCCCCAGGAAGACAGAATGCCATATTTATCCACCAGGCTCTGTTTAAAAGTGAGAAGCGCTTCTCTCTCCTCATCAATGCACCTTACTACTATTTTGTTAGAATCAGCAACTCTGGGCTCCAATTGAAACAATATCACAGACAAGAAAGCTATATATTGAAATAGAAGGAACAATTTGGATGACATTGTAATTGTCATTAGCTTTGAGAATATATTGTCATATCGAAAATCCTGGAATCCATTCCAATTTATACTACCGGGTATAGTCTGCATCAATTATTGAAGCCAAGAAAAGTCTTCAGTCTGAGCGTTGATTATACGTTAGGAACTTGACAGATGAATAGAGCCAAGAAATTTCTCCGGTGAATCCCAAACACACAACGATGCAATTATGGATGAAGAAAGTCATACAATCAACATGCATTTAATCTTGCCGTGGAAAAATGATAAGCAAGCAAAAACACTCAAAGGAACCGAGTGAAACTAGTGTTGGTTTAGTGTTTTTATTTCAATTAATTAAGTGAATAAATTGGTACTAATTTATCTTGTTTCTGTTAGCATTTTGTTATATTTACGTGTCTCAATGTTACAAAAAATTAAGTAAATTATTAATTAAAAATACACAGAAAATGTAAGAAAATTAAAGATAGCTATATTTTAATAAATTCAAAACTTCAATTCTATTTAGTTGTTTTATAGGATCGTGTTGCGCGTACACTTGTACACTGTATAGTTTAATTTAATGGCCTATCAAAAAATGCAAATTTATTTTTCCAAAAGTCTATTGACCTGAACGTTGGGAAGGATTGGACTCGAGTTTTTGCCAACCCTACTAGAGAAGACTTGTTTTATATTTCAAATTAAGAAATAATTAAATAAAATTGTGTAAGTACGATTGTTCATCTACGGATTAACGCCAATTGGAGAGGCTGTGTCTCAATTTAAAATAAATATAACGTACGATCTTCATTAAGTTCTAAATCGGCCATCTCTGGGTACGTCCTCTTTTGCAATCTTTCTTTATTTTATTAGCATTGTCCACAAAAGATTAAGGTAATTGTTTATCCTCATCGTGTGTGTTAGGCCACCATGTTTGACTATTGATTTTGAACAATTAATGGTTCAATTCCGAAATGTTTGAATATTGATTTTGAACAATTAATGGTTCGATTCTGAAATGTTTGAATATTGATTTTGAACAATTAATGGTTCGATTAAGACATGTTTGAATATTGATTTTGAACAATTAATGGTTCGATTCCGAAATGTTTGAATATTGATTTTGAACAATTAATGGTTCGATTCTGAAATCTTTGAATTTTGATTTTGAAAAATTAATGTTCGATTCAGACATGTTTGAATATTGATTTTGAACAATTAATGGTTCGATTTTGAAATGTTTGAATTTTGATTTTGAACAATTAATGGTTCAATTTCGAAATTAAAGTTGTGTTTATATATGATGTATACATCTAAATGACTTTTATATTATTCTTAATTACTGTGCGCGTGCGTAATTTTGCGCTGACTTAATTGCCATGGAAATTTGAAAAATTTCAAAGCCAGGACCAAATGTAATTGTTGTTAGTGATATGCCCTAAAGGCCAATCAAATGGTGTTTGCTTTTAGGGAATTATTGTATATGATTAGCATTTTAGTATTTATAAAATGACAAAGTTATCAACATTCATAAATTATTTTAATGAATATAGTCCAAGAAGTAAAATTGTTAAGGAACACATTCTCGAGTTTGTCGAGAATGTGAAACGTGTATCCTTTGTACTATACTTCTAAAATAGTTCCTAGTGGTGGATTTATGATTGGACTTCATAAATTCCTATAAACACTAGTATGTGTTATGACTCATTTATGGTATGTGATACCAAAATGAATGGTGAGTTTCATATCATTGACATGAGATGTCAAGTCAAACACATAGGTACTTGTTGAGAGAACGAGTTTAGTGAACTTGACCAAATATAATAAGCCATATAGTTGTGAGTGTTAATGACTTATTATACATTGTGATAGACACTATGTTTAGTAATAGTCTTTAAACTTGAGATATCACAGATGTTTTGTACATAGACATCTCTGATATGTAAAAGCATAATGATTGATTCCTAATTAAGGAAGAGATCTAGCAATAGCTGTCATGGTTGGCTATATATGGAGACAAGTGTATGGCCAATATGGAATTCATCACTTTGTAATATACAACAAGGATGTCCCTGTGAGATAATATGAATTGGCATGAGAAATCCTTGGCCAAGGTAAAAAATGTTTAGAGGAGTTCAAATTATATTTTCATGCCAAGTTCATTTAGATTTATTTTAAGATAAAGCATAAATGCTTAACAGACTAAACCATAAGTCATGCTTCTCTCTGAACATGGATGACGAAGAGACCAAGACATAGATATACAATGGAATAGGTTTTATAGATCCAACAATTCTTGTTATTTGGGTGGTTGTGAAATATTGCTAGATGTCACTCATGACTTGTAGAAACCTTAAGATCATTATTGGTAAAGTGTATTACCAATGTATCTTAAAGTCATTAGAAAAGTTTTAATTGATGACTAAAAAGTTTAGCATCATTTAATGAATAAAGAGTTATCATTAAAATAATTTTACTACCTTATAACAAAGAACGTAAAAGGTCACACACCTAATAGAAATGAAAAAGAGGTTACTAGAAAATGAGAAGTTAAATTTCCTAATTTTAGGAAAATCGGTATTTATATTATAATTCATTAAGAATGAATATATATATATATATATATATATATATATATATATAGACATATCTATCTTAAATATGATTTAAGATAGAAATTTAGATGTTCCATAAATAGTTTAAGGAAAAAAATAAATTTCATAAATCCTCAATTAAACATTATGTATAATTAAATGACCATTTTGGACATGTTCTGGTTCATAAATGATTATGGACTTCTTAATCAATTTTGGGTTTAGAATTTTGGGCTTTTATTGGACCTAATATAGATTAGGAGGAGGCATAAGAACATGTCACAAAAGAAGCCCACAGTTAACCATTTGATTTGATCAAAATAGGCTTAATTAATTAAAGATAAAACTAATTAATTTAGCTATTTATTTATTCAAAATAATTTGATTAAATAAATTATTGAAGTGTCACATTCAATAAATAATGGCTTAGTGGGTGGGTTTAGCACATGATAATGTTTAGTGCCATTATTGAAAAGATAATGGTGACTTTATTTGGTAGAATAAATCATCATGAACTAGTATTCATGTTTCTTCATTATCTCTCTCATTTCTAAACGAAATTTGGGGATTCCAAATCCTATAAACTCCTAGAATATTTCTCAGTGTGGACTGATTAGAGGCATCGCAATTGGGGTGCTTTAAGGATCTCAAATCATGGTAAAACAGAAGCTGTTTGTGCAATGGTCTATATCCTGGACAGTATTTGTACCTTACTGTTTTCAGTCATTTTCTCCTACCTCATGAAGTTTTTTCGAAACTACAAGTGAGGTAAATAAAGGTAAATCTTTCCTCTTGATTTTCGTTTTTGAATGAAGTCGATCCGATGTTTCTAGAGCTTCTGCCATCCATTTTAATTTTACTGCGTAAACGTTGCGTTTTCAGAAACCTCATGGACAAATGTTGTCCTTCAAGTGTCCCCTGATTTTGAATAGCTAACGGTTGATGTTGCATAATTGTTGGTTAATTTTATAAGCAATAACTATCAATGCCAATGTGCAAGTATACACAACAAGTAATAAAGTGATAAGTAATCAAGATCGTCTCCAGAGGGATTGATGTTATTCAAAATGCTATAGCACTCACAATAATGCAACTCAACTTGAAACCAAAACAAACAATTGTCAAATAATTTCTATCATAATCAATAATTGAAATAAGAACTAAACAAGACAATACTGTAATGAAATAAATCGGCATCCTCAGCTATCGCATGTTGGAAGTCTCATACCTTTAAATCTACTAATAATGACCAGTTGCTCAAATATTTATGGTACGACATTAAACCTTTAATCTTTCTACCCTACAAGGTGAACACCTATGTCTAGAGTGTCACAAATCTTAACTTCAAGTATTGCCCTTATGGGATTCAGGATAACCTAATCCAAGAAACTCGACTTACGAACAAGTAATACTCTAATAATGTCTGCTAAGACATGCCATTTTGCTGCTTTATCTTAACTGAAACTATTAGATGGGTGGTCAACCGAAATAACAGTTATATTCATAAAAGCTATTAGAGTAAAATGCTACAGCAATACCATAACAACATATAAGAACAGTCAAGAACCCATTGGATTATTTGTCACTCAACTACAAGTAAATTTAGTTCATAATCTAGATGAGAAAAATAAACATAAACATATTGGTCTCGAAATACATCAAATCAATTTAAGGAAGAAGATAAATATAAGTTGAGCACGGTGAGATCAAGCTAAGTAATTCTGCACGATTCTCCAATGTGCCGAAACAACACTCTTCAATTATGATCTTCCTCTTCTTCGTTCCTTCTAATTATTCTAATGATAATTCCTTTGCCGTCTTTCTTTGTGGTAAATCTCTCCTTTTTATATTGTAAATTAGGTTAAACCAAAGCCCATGAGCGTGCATGTGAGAAATTAGGAAACATGTGCTGACCCGCGCCTAAGTGTTCTCCCGCATTTATTTCCAGATTGCTATAGTACGGGTTGCTTTAACATCTGCAACAACATTGCATTGCTCTCGATTGTGCTTTTCTTCTTTTATGGCTGTCTACTCTCCTTCTCTTGCTCATCGAATGTCTCAACATCCCCTTATGAATTAAGATTTTCCAAGAACCTACAATTATGCATATGTTTTTAGCACAAATTACTATGATTCAAGCAAAACTTATTAATACTCAACTAAAATGAATGTTTAAGCCAAATGTAATCAAAAAGTAATAAAACCATCTTATTTATTCTCTAAATGATCTTGATTCAAGTCTAGAATTGATGTAATAACTCTCATTTCCTAGAGTTATCAATAATATAGTAATACTCCCCAAAAATCAAGCCTAGTGTTTTCCTTTATCTCTGAATTTGCTAGAGGCATACATATACATTACTTCATCATCCATAGTTCGAGACCCCAATATCGAAGTTTTGTTGCGACAATGCAAGGATGGCCGTCACAGCCATCATTTGTTGAGTTTGAAAATTTGCTTGCCGATCAAGAAGCAATGGCTAAGCAGGAGGACGAAGTCTTGTAGAAGAGTGAGGAAGAGGCATTCTACACCAATAAAAGTAAAGCCAACTCTAAGAAGCACAACAAAGGCAAATTTAATAAGAATGATGACAAGACAAATTGTCATCAAAGAGAGGGAGACTCTCGTCAATGAGAATCTTCAAAGAATCATAGTGGCAATAAAAAAGTTTGATGGAAAATGTTTCAACTGCGATAAAAAGGGCAACATGGCTAAAGATTGTTGGTCTAAGAAAAAGAAGCTTGCTGAGAGTAATACTAATACTTCTAGTTTTTAAAAGAAAAGCAAAGATGACAAGGAATAAGAGTTGGCTTTTGTACTGACAATCGTAGAATAGATTAACTATAAGAATGACTGGATCGTTAATTCAGGTTGTTCAAATCACATGATCGGGGACAAACAGAGGTTAAAGAATTTGTCTGAATATAAAGGAAGCTGAATGGTGGTGACAGCTAATAACTTGTGGTTACAAATACTTGACATTCGTAAAACAATAATTACGGCTAGATATAGTCCCAATCAAGTACTGCTCTAAAATGTTTATCATGTTCCAGGCATGAAGAAAAATCTACTTTTAGTGTCACAATTGACATCATTAGGCCACTATGTCTTATTTGACAGAGTGAGATGTTTAAGTGTATCTTAACCTTAATTTTTCAAAAAAACCAATAATGGAGGGACGACGAATGGATTCAGTTTATGTAATGTCAGCATAATTTGCATATGCAGATAATACAAGAAGAAACAAGACAACAAATTTGTGGCACATGCAGTTATGTCACGTTAGTTATTCTAAGCTAAGTATAATAGTAAAGAAGTCAATGTTTAAGGGAATTCCTCAACTTGATATAAGAACAAATACTATTCATGATCATTTACGTAGCAAGTTTGATAAGAAAGCAATTAGATGTATCTTTTATGAGATACAACAACTAGAGAAAAGGGTAGAAATATTACGATTCTACAAGTATAAGATGTTACACTTCACGGGATGTGGTGTTCGATGAAGCATCTTTCTGGTAGTCTTTAGAAAAACTGGTACTGCCAAAATCAAGGGAAATTAAAGCTAAGCTACAACAAAGGTAGGGGCAACATACTGTCCAAATCCAATTAAGTCCTGATGAAGCTAATGACAATGGTGATGATATTGATGATCAAGGGCTAGCTTAGAATCCTTGGCAAACTAGTTTGCATCAATAACCAGATGCAAAAGCTTCAATTCCATAATCATAACTCAAAAGGTCGACAAGGATACGTAAGGAAAATCCCAAGTATGCCAATACATCGATAGCAAGAAAACCAATTACAACAGAACTTGATATATTTGAAGAAGCTTTAAAAGAATTCTAAGTGGATTAAAGCGATGTGAGAAGAGATTGCGATGGTTAGGCAAAATCAGACATGGGAACTTGTGCCAAAAGCCCAGAGTTCCATATCCTGCAAGTGGGTTTACAAGATAAAGTGTTGTCTAGATAACTTGATTGGGAGGTACAAGGCTTGATTAGTAGCTCGTGGTTTCTCTCAGCAGTACAAATTGGACTACATTGAAACACTTAGTCTGGTGGTAAAATTTAAAACTGTTCAAGTTCTATTTGCTCTTGCTGCCAATAAAAAAGGGAATGATAACTCTATAAAATGAGAGTTATCATAGCATTTTTAGGCTTAAACCAATATTGCTTAGAGAGTAAATGATTTTTTATTGCATTTTTAGTTACATTTTGCATGAGCATTTATTTAAGTTTAATTTTAATAAATTGATTGTGTTTGTGTTTCAGATCACTTTGTGCTTTGATTATGGACATGATTGTAGGTGGTCAAAAAGGTCAATTTTTATGGATGAAGTGCAACATCAACATACTTGTAGAGATGATAAAGAACTTGTCTATAGATGAACTAAAACAAGTCTGAATCAGAGAAGATGTTGTAGTTATTGCTGCAACAATTTGAGAGCAACTGCAGATAAGATTATAAACGTGTTAACTGACAAAGTAATGACAGGTAGCATAAAAAGATATGCAATCTGAGGTTTCCAAAAAAGGAGACGCATGGCCACATGCTTTTGGTTGCTCTATGATAACTTTATGAAATGAGAGTTATCAAGGCACTTTTAAGCATAAATTGATAATACTTAGAGAGTAAATTGATTTGTTTTAGTGTATTTTAATGATAGTTTGCATCACATTCATTTTAGTTTAAGTTTAATAAGGTTTGTGTGATTTTTGAATAATTGTATGCTTAAAACATATGCTTAATTGTAGGTATTTGGAAACTTGAATTTTATAGAAAGGATGCTGTTGCAATGGACTCATAAAAAAGACAATCGAATATGGTTATAACAGGATTTAAGCAAGTCTGGAATAGTGCAGATGCTGTAGCCATTGCTGTAGCAACCATTGGTGTAGCAATCTTAGAGCATTGATAGAGAAAAATCCAGGCAAGATATTCAGAATATTGCGATCTACAGTTTCCTAATTCGGAAGATGCGTGCTTTAAAGCTTCTAATTACCCTAATTTGCGAATATAAAAGAGACATACATGCAAGGAATAAAAGGGAGCCGTCAATTAAAGATCAAAACATACAAGAAACAAAGAAGAAATAGAATTCCCAAGTAGAATTAAAGAGTGCACCAGTAGAAGAAATTGCAGAATTAATTGGAATTTGTTCTTCCTTATTCTTTTCTTGTTTACTTGTTATTCGTTGATCATGAAAATGTATCCGATGGCTAGAACTTGGTTGTTTATTTACCTTTCAAACATTATGAACTAAACTTATTTGTGGTTGAGTGTTAAACTATCTTGATGGTTAATTGACTGAATATAGGTGTTGCTGCATGTTTGCTATAACATTTTGCTTTAATAATACTTATTTACATTCATTATTTCGGATAACCACCTATTTGATGATACAAGTTAAGGAAGAGCCACAAAAAGGCCTATCTTAGTGGAACATATTAGAGCAATACTTGGTCTTAGATTGAGTTTCCTGGATTGAGTTTAACTTGAGTCCAAAAAGGGCCATGCTTAATCTAAGATTAGTGATGAACTAAATATAGGGATTCACCTTATAAGGTAAAGATAACCTAAACGTATAATGCTATATCTTATGTTGACATAACAATTGGTCAATGTTAGGTTGTATAAAGATATAAGACATTCAACATGCTACCGCTGAGGATAAAGATGGTTTCTGCCTAGTGCTGTAGCTGATGCTGCAGCAACTGAACTTAAATAAATAAAATAGTCAGCATCATCGAGAGAGTTTAATTATTCAACTACTCCATTTTTATTGATTTTACCTTCGTGTTTAACGTGCAAATTTTATTCACTTCATTTTTAATTATTGTGTTTTTTATTTTACTTAGTCAAATAGTTTTATTAGTGCCTTGTTTCAACTTAGAACATAGATTGCACTGTTGAATTTGCTGTAGCAGTTCTAATAGCATCAATCCATGTGCAGACTATCTTGGATACTTATCATTATATTACTTGTTATGTACACTTGTGTATTGACACCAATAGCAATTGAGTTAAAAGTTACGACACTATAATTCCAAGATATAAAAAGAGCACTCGTGAGAAGAAAAAAAAGAGGGAACCATCACTCAAGAAAAATAACAGATAAAACAAAAGGAAAAAAAAAGAATATGAGAGAGTTGAGAGCTGCAACAAGGGATTCCAGAAGAAAAAGAAGGAGAGATCGCAAAGACTTGGCATAACTCAATTTCTCATCTTTATTTTCTTGTTTTCATCTTTCTATGGGAATGTATTTGATGGAAAAATGGGTATTGTTACTATTTTATTGCATCATTAACTAAACTTTGTTATAGTTGGGTGTTAAACAAGCTTAATGATTATTTGACTTATATATGTGTGATGCTCATTGTAACATATGTAAAAAAATATAAAAAAAGAGGCAGTTTTAAATTAGAATAAATAAAAGAAAAAGTTAGAAAAGGGGGAAGCATGTTCACACGTGAGAGAGAAGAAGCTTTTAAATCGACCCAAAAACCTGACCCGATCTACGAACGTGACCCCGTCAAATCTCGCGAGTTTGGCCACCCTACCGGCCAAGCTTGGTACCAAACTGATGCTTGAAGATCGGCTGTCGTATGCTAGCATCATCGTCGTTGATTAACGGCTAGAGCGTCATTGTTTTAGCTCGCTAAACTGTGGTAAAACCTAATTCGACCAGTTTTGGGTGATTAGGTGATTTATGATTTTAGAGTATTTTAATGATTTACAGACTCGACGATATTTTAGTAATTTTATCGGCACGAGAGTTGTAAATTATGGATAGATGTTCGTTTTACGTTTATTGCATAAATTTAGTCCTAATTTCAATTTACGAAAAATAATTATGTCGTTTCCTTGTTTTAGGAGGATCCGTGAGCAAGAACTAGTTCGCGGACGTGGATGATAACCGAGTCTGAACATTGTCACTGTGAGTGGAATATGCAAAACCTATTTTCTTTATAGTTTACTATGATTTTAAAATATGGTAAAGCATGTTTATGAATTAAGTTTTACAGGCTTCGATTTTATTATTCTCTAAGAATGGCTTTTATCTGCGTATAAAAATGTGTATGGTTAATGATTTTATTACGGATTTTGAATATGTGCATGATAATATTTTAAAGAAAAGGAAATAGATTTAAAGTTTGTTAAAAGAAAATGGAAATGAGATTTCAGATGTGATTATATGTTTATGTATATGTCTATAAAAGCTCGTTTGTAAAATCATTGGATAGTACCATTCCTTGGTTACAATGATACAAATATGAAGAAGCCTTTGGGGCTCATCTGAACACACATAGAGGCTTTGGGTCGTGTGTTTGGGCACTTTTGCTTTTGGGGGCATATGCATGTGGTATGATGATAACAATGATATAGATACAGATAATACAGATGAGATATAGGCCTTTGGTGCCCGTCTGAGTACACACAGAGGTTTTGGGCCGTGTGCTTGAACATTTTTATCCTTCGGGGATTAGATTATGCATGCACAGTTATGACGAGATATTAGATTGCACTTCCCTGTCTATCCATGTAGCTCCGGGGCATAACGGTACCTAGATAGTACGCCATTGCCCGTCCGTTGAGGTCCGGATACAACGAGATTATTCCCCCGGGTACCTTTTTAGTGATGATTTTAGATTTGTGTATTTTATACGATATTGTGATATGATTTCCATGGTTATTACGTACGATATTATATATGTTTGTCAATGCTAGTAATCTGATTTAAATGTTAAATAATTCATTAATTTTTTCTCACTTATGGTTTGACGAAATCATGCTTAGAAATGATATGATAATTTTTTTAAGTAAAAATTAATCTTAAAAATTACTATCCGCTCACTAAACTCACTGAGTTTTATACTCATCATGTTTTATTATATTTTCCTCCACAGGAGGTTGTGGTTACAGGTACACCAAATCAACCTAACAACTGTAGATATATTTTGAGTCTTGGCCACGTGATAGTGTTAGAAGATATATATGATTTTTGTTAGGACATCTTGATCATCTCATTCTTTTGAGATTGTATAATTTTTGTTATATTATTCTTTTGGGATTGAGAATAAACTAATGTATGTTAATATTAGTTATAATATAATCTTTTGATACTCTGGAGATATCTTGGGTAATAACTTAGTATTTTGGTTGAAGATGTTGATAATTGGAGTTGGTTGTTTATTGAATTATTTTGGGAGTGCTTGTTTTACATATTTGTAGATTGGGAGTGTTATATTTATCAAGGAGACTTTGCTGAATTTTTGGCAGAATCCTTACTAATTAGATTATTATCTATCCAGTTTTGATGAGACTTGGTAGACTCACCCTGGGGGGTTTGGGGCGGGTCGTTTCACTCATAATTTACTGTAACATTTTTTCTTGATTTTTACTTATTACAAATCCCTATTTCAGCTGAACACCCATTTAAAGTATGCTAGCTAAGAAGATGCCTCAAAATGGTCTGACGTAGTGGAACAAATCAAGAGAATACATGATTTTAGATTGAGTTTTTCAAGTTGAGTTAATCACGATTTGATTAGGCCTATGCTTGATCTAAGATCAATGAAGAACTAGACATAGAGATTTACCTTGTAGGACAATTGGAATCTGGAATGTATAATGTTGTATATACTGTTAGCATAATAACTGGTCGTTGTTAGGTTGCATGTACATATAAGATATCCAACATGCGACAGTTGATGATGCATAAGGTAGTCTGCCCAGTACTGTAGTAGATGTTGTAACTATTGGGGAAAAAATAGGTTTTTAAATTTTTATTAAACCTTTTGAAGATCGCTCTCATATAATATATAAGAATACGTAATCCAGAAATCGTACCTTGAAAATCCGATTTGGCTTTTTCCGTTGAAATGATTTAGGCTCCTAGATCACGATCCGCCACCACCACTCCTGTTAGATCACGATCCGTCACCACCACGCTTGCTAGATCACGAACTGTCACCAATGATCTTCCAGGTTATGACTCAGGTTCGATCTGCACTTGACGTGTGGGCGCCTTTATCACTACCAAAACAACTAGCACGAGAAAATTTTTCTCTCAACAATGGAGAGAAAAATCTTATTCTCTGATCTGTATAAAATGGCTTCTCCTATTTTCTTTAGGGAAAAATAAGCCTTTTATATCACCCTTTAGTGAAAACCCTAGGCTCCAAATAATGCTCTAAATAAAATTCACGTTATTTTCTTTTTCAATAGGGGACCCACCTTGTAAAATAACATAAGGCCCCTTATACAAAAGCTAATTAAATGGAGCCTCTCACTAGATGATATATTTAGGCTTTTGACCCAAATAGCTAGTTATCTTACTTATTAGTCCAGTAGTGGTGCAGTCAATTAAATGAGCTAACCCGGGGATCATTTGGGAACATACAATAGTGGCTACAATAATTAGGCCTGTAATTAAACTAGCCCAATTATTTAATTCCAAATCTACTCCACTAAAAGATTGGAACTGACTTCCATAATTGTATGCTCGAATAATAATTCGTCCCAAGCCACATTGATTTCTTTACTGCACAATCCTTTGTACCACATCGTTAATTAAATTGATATCTCAACTGTCCAATCAATTTAATAACATCTTATTCCTTGATCCTTACTGGTTTTCTCTAATGATCATTTTCAACATACTAAATATGTTGACACACTCTGGCCAGAGAATTCTATGATCAAGTGCCGAAAACCCATCAAGAGATGTGTTGTACAAATTCTATATTGTTAATCCATAACTCCAATACTCATAATTGCTCCCACCAAGATACCGGGTAATCTTGACCACAAGGCTGTGTCGTGCCCATTGGTAACTCAAATGGAATAACAATTACAATCATGAAATCATAATTAACTCAAGATTAAGATTACAGTAAAATCAACGCCTATGAGATTTAATAAGTCTGACAGTTATTACAAAGTTAATTAAATCTCATATGTGATCCTGTTCAATGTAGTCGTACTACATCAATAAATTCATACATGATTAAGACAAATCATTTAATGAATTTATTACAGTCTATACCTAAATAAAGTGCCCAACTTTATTTATCAACTGCGAACTAAATTTATTTAATCATAAGATAACTTGTATTTATGTCTTCTGTGAATCCACATGGTGATCACATAAATACATATAATATGATTAAATGGACTTTAATACAAATATAAATGCAATTAAGATATTTGAATAAAATACCTCATTTATTTTATTAATCAGAAAAATTGTTTATTACAATTAAATAAACACATATGCTTTTAAAGAGCATATTTTCCCAACAATCTCCCAGTAGCTCTCAAAGCATATCTGGCATATTGCACATGCTCTAGGAGTCTAAGTGCAGGTTATAAAGGTTTCCCACTAATGGCCATTGTAATAAGATTTGCCATTTAGCATCTAATGCCATTTGGGGTACTTTCATATAACCTTTCTACACTATTCCCTTATAAGATGATACTTCCTTTCAATATGTTTTGTTTCTTGTGGTTCCTTGGTTCCTTAGATTGAGCTACCGCACCACCATTATCACAAAATAGTTTAAGGGGTGCAGTTACAACAGGTATCACCTCAAGATTTCGTAGGAACTTGCAGAGTCATATAGCTTCTTTTGCAGCTTCAGATGTAGCCACATATTCAGCTTTAGTTATTGAGTCTGTGATATAAGATTGTTTCACACTCATCCAACTAATAGCTCCACTTCCCAATGTAAACACATAGCTGGAAGTTGATTTTCTAAAATCCTTATCTGACAAAAAATCAGAATTAGTATAACCCACTAGAATGAGTTCATCACCAGAATACACAAGCATATAATTTTTAGTTCTTTTCAGATACTTTATAATATGCTTGACTGCAGTCCAGTATTGAGGTCCAGGATTAAATTGATATTTGCTAACCATCCCTACCGCAAAACAGATGTCTGGCCTAGTGCAAAGCATGGCATACACGAGACTTCCCACAGCGTCTGCATAGGGAACTCGTCTTCTTTCTCTCTATCTCTTCAGATGTTTTAGGTGATTGATCCTTAGAGAATGTAATTCCATGTCTGAATGGTAATAAACCAGTCTTGGAATTTTCCATGCTAAATCTAGTCAATATCTTATCGATATACACCGCTTGAGACAAGGTTAAAGTTTTATTCTTCCGGTCTCATAGTAACTTGATACCAAGAATATAACTTGTCTCTCCCAGGTCTTTTATATCAAATTGTTTTGCTAACCAAATCTTTATTGTAGTCAATACTCCTATATCATTTCCAATCAGGAGAATATTGTCTACACAAAGAACTAGGAAGGCTACAAATTTTCCCTGAATTTTTTTTTTTTTTTTTTTACACACATGGTTCATCAATGTTCTGAATGAATCCAAGCGATTTAATCGCTTGATCAAATCTGATGTTCTATGACTGGGATGCTTGCTTCAATCTATAAATGGATCTCTGCAACTTACATACCATGTGTACTTGCCCTTTTTGTATAAATCCATCTGGTTGCTGCATGTAGATGTTTTCTTCAAGATGCCTGTTAAGAAAGGCAGTCTTGACATCCATTTGCCAAATTTCATAATCTAGCACTGCAGCAATGGAGAGCAGAATCCTGATGGATTTAAGCATAGCAACCGGAGAAAAGGTTTCCTCATAATTGATTCCTTCTTTCTGAGTAAACCCTTCGGCTACTAATCTTGCTTTAAATGTTTCCACCCTTCCGTCTACTCCTCTTTTTCTCTTGTAGATCCACTTGCACCCTATAGGTTTTACCCCATTTGGTGCCTCTACAAGTTCCCAGACTTTATTGGAATACATAGATTCCATTTCTTGATTCATGGCCTTTTTCAAAATTCAACATCTCTATCTATTAGAGTTTCGTTGTAACTAGTAGGATCTTGTACATGTTTATCTGAGATAGCCGTATAGGTTTCTCCCAAAAACATGCATCTCGCAGGTAACCTAGTTACCCTCCCACTACGACGAGGTTCTAAAAGTGATGATTGTTCAAGGATAATCCTGTTCTGATCAGCTGGTTGTTCTGTTCTTCCTATTCTATAACAGGTGTTGAAAGCTGAGCATCAACCTGATCTCTTTTGTTTCTCTAGTTTTACCTTACTCTTAGGTTATAAGTCATTATATAGTCTTCCTCAAAGAAAGTAAAGAATATTTCTATAAATACATTCCTATCTTGAGGACTATAATTCAGACTTTCCCTTATTCCTTTAAGATACCTAAAACATGCAAGCTTCTGAACACGAATCCATCTTGTCTATCTCTGATTCTAGTAGAAATACTAGTAAACTCCAAATACGAATGTGTCTCAAACCATGTTTGTGACTTTTTCATAATTTCTTGGAGTAGTAGACACCGAGATAGATGAAACTAAGTTCAATAAACTTTGTAGTTTCAAATTCTAGTATCTAGAATCCAAAAGGTAAATGATAAACCACTTAGTATATATCTTGTCTTATCCAAAAGAATCTTGTTTCTCCATTTAATTACACTATTGTATCATAGTGTTCATTGACAACCAAATAGTGCTTGAATTCTCCATAGGGATATTCTTTGTTTCGATCATATCGAAGTTCTTTTATGTTCCTGTCTAATTGCTTCTGTCTTATCCACGTACTCTTTTGAATTTCAAAAGCAATGGAATCATGACGCATTTAGACAAACATAAATAAAATGAATATTCATCAACAAGATTGATAGAATACTCATAACCTCTTATTACATGTAAACTGATTAGTCCGTATACATTTGTATGCGCTAAATCATCAAATACAATGTTATGCTTTTAGCTCAAAAAGAGCATTCTTGTCATATTACTTTTCTAAATAAGATTTATAGAGTTACAATGATCAATCTTAATAGGCCAACAAGTCTATCATTAATCATTTTCTTAAAATCTTATTATAGTTTATATGACTTAAGCATAAATATCAGAGGTGATTTTTGGTTAGAAGAAACATTTCTTTTCTTAGATAAATGCATATACTTTTTATCATTATATCTTACTTTGAATAGATCAATGTACTTCTATGATATAAATTGTCTTTATAAATAACCAAAATAAGTAATAAACAGAGGATCCATAAATAACAGTGTACTCCTGTTTATTAAAACAAGCCACCGAAATTAAATTTCTCTAATATTTGGAAAAATAAAGACAAATATCAAAACTAAAGTCTTGTAAAAATTGATCTAGTCTTTCAATTGATATAAACTAGCATGTCCTCAATTGCTGTTTGAAGCTTTCTTCACTTAATCTCTTGGTTTCCTGAAAACCAAATAAATGAATTACAAATAAGATTAGTTATCTCAGAATTCATTATTGTATGATTCAATAGAAATCTGAACTAATTAGGAAGCTTAAAGATTTCCTATACCTGATTTTAATAATCTTAGGACAATCTTTCTTCCAGTGACCCTTCTGTCCACATTTGTAACACTTGCCTATTGGCTTGCCACTTCTTTTAGTGGACAGTTTGCCGATCCCAACTCTTGCTTGCTCATTCTTGTCTTTCGACTTAAGCCTTGAAGAGAATCCTTTTTCAGGAAGTTTTCTGCTATGATAAAATTCTTCTATAGCATGTAGTTCGTGCATTAATTCAATTAAGGTCATATCTTTATTGTTTAAGATATAATTGACCTTAAACTCTTTGAATGTATCAGGTAAAGATTCAATCACCATGTTAATCTTTGATTTATCATTGATTTGAACACCATGAATCTCTACCTCATTCAAATAGTCCATCATTTTGAGGACATGATCACGAACTTTTGTGCCCTCTTCCATCTTAGTATTCGTAATACGTTTTAATGCTGCTTCTCTGGCAAAATGGGTATTTTGCCCAAACATCTGATGAAGACTAGCCATTATTTCAGTGGTTGTTTCCATGCTCTGATGTTTCTTATGCAGTTCCACAGAAATCGAAGCCAATATATAACGCTTAGCCATTTTGTTAGCTTCGCACCATTTCTCATAAGGCTCCCTCTGATTTCTATAATCGTATAACGATGGTTCAGGAGGGCAAGGCTGGGTCAACACATATTTGCTTCCCTTAGCAGTGAGAATATTAAATAGATTGAGTTTCCAATCTAAATAATTTTCGCCATTGAGTGCATTTTTAACAAGGATAATTAATAATGGGTTGATGGAAAACATTTTCTGAAAAAATAAAACAAAATAAACATGCATAAATATTTTGAAACAATATTCACAATAAATGACAAAAATGCAAAAAATCATAAATGCATTTTAATTTATTGTAACGATAATCTAGTACCGCTTTGACAAGCTATCCGTTGGGGAAGTCATGTCTACACTTACTAGACCCAATTATCCATTAGATTATTTACTTTCATGTAGAGACATGATAAATAATTATCGTTATTCCTTTGGGCCTAAATTTGTTAACAGAGCTTCGTTGGGAAGGTTAATAACAAACTTTAGTTGAGTGTATAACCATTGTTTCAATCTATGTATTTTTCATATCAATAGTCACCGTTGGGGTGAACAATCGATTGAAAAATATTTCAATTTTATCTATGAAGAAGTTCATCAAATAAAAATCTAATATATATACCCTCCGTAGGGAGCATCACCGTATCATGAAGTCGAGGTATATATATAATTTTATTATTGAACTAACAATGGAGCCCGTGCAAAAAATTATCTTGAATTTTTCCTCTCCCACTCAATATTTTAAAATTGATTTTTCCTTTTTAAAACATTCATATTGTTAATTGCATGCTTCCTATAATATTATCTAGATGATATCAAATATTATTAAGCATGTGCAAATTTCAAACAATATAATGAAATTCATAATTAATAAATGACATGTATCATTATGCATAGAGTGGCACTACCTATTCTATATGACATGTTATCATGGCATGTTATCATCCAAAACATAACATATAGAAAAACAATTAAATAATCTTAATTCATGGCTTTCCTAGTAATGAAAAATACATTAACCCTAAGCCTAATCTTCATTGGGCTTCTTGTCAATGTCCATCTTCCATAAGTTTGTCTTTGTTAATGGACTAGGGGAAATTGGGCTTTTAAATTTATAATTGGTCCAATTTTAATTTTGAAAGGAAATAAATAAAATAAATAGTTTTAATTTTATTTTTATTAAAATAAAATTTTTGGACCAAAAATAAATTTAATGTATTTAATTTTATCTATGCATTTTTAATCCTTTAAGCCTAATTGAAATTGGGCCTAAAACTAGGATTCTTTAAGTCCAAAACGGTTTTTGGACTTAAATGCAAAAAATTAAAAATGTTTCTGCCCAACTGAAAAATATGAAACTATAGGGACCTCCACGATAAAAACCATGGAACCCTAAAATCACATTTTTCTTTTCCTCTTCTTCCCCAGCCGCCACCAGCACAAAAACCCAGCCGTTGTTTACTGTTTCCACACCGGACAGCCGTCATCGACGCCGGAAAGACGCCAACCAGAACGCTCCGCGCCTCCAGCCTACGTTCACGCTGCTGCTTGGGCGCTGCAGCTGCTGCTCGCGCGCTGCAGCTGCTGCGTGTGCAGCTCGCGCGCTGCAGCTGCTGCGTGTGCAGCTCGCGCTGCTAGCAGCGTGGCTGCTGGCCGCTGCGCGCGCTGCTGGCAGCATGTGCTGCTGGCCGCGCGCTGCTCGCGCAGCAGCGTATGCTGCTGGCCGCTCGCTGCTGCGTGTGCTGGTTCGTTGCTGCAGTTTCCAGCACGTTTCCGCAATTTTCCAGTGATGATGCTTCGGTGATTTACAAATTTTCAACGCAAATTTTGGCTTTACCAAATTTCAATTACAGTAAAATAAATCAAGAGGGAAACATGGTGATAAAAAACCACCCCTCTTGTTACAGATCCAAAGAAAAATACAACGGAAAATCTAACCATGAATTAAGACAAACCAAAACATGCTTTATTCATATATTAAACAAATAATATATATCTGAATAAATTGTGCCACTCTAATACATAAATTTCAAGAATGATTTCATACGAAATTCTTATATATTAATATGAGATGACTCTGATACCAATTGTTGGGGAAAAATTAGGTTTTTAAATTTTTATTAAACCTTTTGAAGATCGCTCTCATATAATATATAAGAATACGTAATCCAGAAATCGTACCTTGAAAATCCGATTTGGCTTTTTCCGTTGAAATGATTTAGGCTCCTAGATCACGATCCGCCACCACCACTCCTGTTAGATCACGATCCGTCACCACCACGCTTGCTAGATCACGAACTGTCACCAATGATCTTCCAGGTTATGACTCAGGTTCGATCTGCACTTGACGTGTGGGCGCCTTTATCACTACCAAAGCAACTAGCACGAGAAAATTTTTCTCTCAACAATGGAGAGAAAAATCTTATTCTCTGATCTGTATAAAGTGGCTTCTCCTATTTTCTTTAGGGAAAAATAAGCCTTTTATATCACCCTTTAGTGAAAACCCTAGGCTCCAAATAATGCTCTAAATAAAATTCACGTTATTTTCTTTTTCAATAGGGGACCCACCTTGTAAAATAACATAAGGCCCCTTATACAAAAGCTAATTAAATGGAGCCTCTCACTAGATGATATATTTAGGCTTTTGACCCAAATAGCTAGTTATCTTACTTATTAGTCCAGTAGTGGTGCAGTCAATTAAATGAGCTAACCCGGGGATCATTTGGGAACATACAATAGTGGCTACAATAATTAGGCCTGTAATTAAACTAGCCCAATTATTTAATTCCAAATCTACTCCACTAAAAGATTGGAACTGACTTCCATAATTGTATGCTCGAATAATAATTCGTCCCAAGCCACATTGATTTCTTTACTGCACAATCCTTTGTACCACATCGTTAATTAAATTGATATCTCAACTGTCCAATCAATTTAATAACATCTTATTCCTTGATCCTTACTGGTTTTCTCTAATGATCATTTTCAACATACTAAATATGTTGACACACTCTGGCCAGAGAATTCTATGATCAAGTGCCGAAAACCCATCAAGAGATGTGTTGTACAAATTCTATATTGTTAATCCATAACTCCAATACTCATAATTGCTCCCACCAAGATACCGGGTAATCTTGACCACAAGGCTGTGTCGTGCCCATTGGTAACTCAAATGGAATAACAATTACAATCATGAAATCATAATTAACTCAAGATTAAGATTACAGTAAAATCAACGCCTATGAGATTTAATAAGTCTGACAGTTATTACAAAGTTAATTAAATCTCATATGTGATCCTGTTCAATGTAGTCGTACTACATCAATAAATTCATACATGATTAAGACAAATCATTCAATGAATTTATTACAGTCTATACCTAAATAAAGTGCCCAACTTTATTTATCAACTGCGAACTAAATTTATTTAATCATAAGATAACTTGTATTTATGTCTTCTGTGAATCCACATGGTGATCACATAAATACATATAATATGATTAAATGGACTTTAATACAAATATAAATGCAATTAAGATATTTGAATAAAATACCTCATTTATTTGGATAGACACTCAGGCTACAACCAGATTGCTATAACACCAGAGGATCAGGAGAATACATCATTTACTTGTCCTTATGGAACCTTTGCCTTGGGAAGAATGCCATTTGGTCTGTGCAATGTTTTAACAACTTTCTAGAGGTGTATGATGTCTATTTTTTCATATATGCTTAAGCAAACTCTTGAGGTATTTATGGATGATTTTTCAATTCTTGGGAATCATATGATAATTGTTTGCATAATCTAAAAAATGTGCTTAAGAGATGTGAAAAGACAAACTTAGTATTGAATTGGAAAAAATGTCATTTTATGGTACAAGAAGGGATAGTATTAGGTCATAGGGTCCCTAGAAAGGGAATAGAGGTGGATAAGGCAAAAATAGAGGTGAATGATAAACTTCCGCCACCTACTTTAGTAAAAGGCATTAGGAGTTTCTTAGGACATGGTGTGTTTTATAAAAGGTTTATTAAGGTTTTTTTTCCAAATATTCAAACCTTTATACATGTTGCTGAACCATGCTCAAAGGCCTTTGTTAGGTTAAAGAGAGCCCTTGTTACAATAGTAATTGTTGTAGCACCCGATTGGAGTATGCCTTTTGAGTTAATTTGTGATATTAGTGACCACTCTGTTGGAGCAATGCTAAGGCATATGAAAGGCATGATTTTTCACTCCATTTATTATACTAGCGAGACCCTAGCTGATGCACAACTCAATTTTACTACTATTGAGAAAGAGTTGCTGACAATATTTTCTGCATTTGATAAATTTAGAGCTTATTTTGTTGGTACCAAAGTAACTATTTATACAGATCACTCAGTATAAAGTATTTGATTTTAAAGAAAGATGTCGAACTAAGGTTGATTACGTAAATTATGTTACTACAAGAGTTTGACTTAGAGATCGAGGACAACAAAGGCACTGAGAATTAAGTCGCAGATTATCTCTAAAGGCTGGAAGTAAATGTAAGCACTCTAACTAAGCAAGACATAACAGAAACATTTTTTGATAAGTAGTTACTGATGATACAACACGTATAAATGCTGTAGCAATTTGGATTTTCATGCTATGTAGATTTTCTTAATTATTTGATCTGAGCTACGAGCAGAAGAATAGATTTCTCCATGATATTAGAAGCTATCGCTGGGATGATCCCTACTTGTACAAGATGTGTTCCAATCATATGATCAGAAGATGTGTTTCTGATGAAGAAATTTCAAACATCTGTAGTCTTGTCATGTTGCAGCACATGGTGGACATTTTATAGACACAGAACAACAACAAAAGTTCTTCAATCAGGATATTACTGGCCTTTCATTTTTAGAGATGCTTATGAGTTTGTTAAATGTTGTGACAGGTGCCAAGGAACATGAAACATCTCTCAAAAGCATGAAATGCCACTAACTAACATCTTGGAGGTTAAACTTTTTTATGTATGGGGAATAGACTTTATGGGACCATTTCCACCCTCCTTTGGCAACCTATACATCTTAATTGCTGTGGACTATGTATCTAAGTGGATAGAAGCCGCAGCATCGCCAACAAATGATGCTAAGACAGTCGTGAAGTTTCTTCAGAAGAACATTTTCTCAAGATTTGGCACTTCTAAAGCCATTGTCAGTGATAAAGGAACCCATTTTTGCAATAAGATGTTTGTTGCAGCATTGACTAAGTATAAGATCAAGCATAAGGTTGCTACAGCATATCATCCACAAACAAGTGGTTAGGCAGAAGTATCTAACAAGGAGATAAAAAAGATTCTGGAGAAAGTAGTGAATCCAAATTGAAAAGATTGGTCTCTTAGACTAAATGACTCCTTATGGGCTTATCGAACAACTTACAAAACCCCACTTAACTTGTCTCCATATCGAATTATTTATGGTCAAGCTTGCCACTTGCCATTAGACCTAGAGCACAAAGCATATTGGGCAATAAACAATTAAATATGGATACAACAATTGCAATAGAGCAAAGGATGTTAAGCTTTGTGAGCTAGAAGAGTTGCGGTTTTTCTCTTATGAAAATGCAAGACTCTACAAGGAGAGGACCAAGCAATGACATGACAAGCAAATTCAGTATAGGGAGCTCATTTCAGGCCACCAAGTCTTGCTCTATGATTCACGATTAAAACTTTTCCTTGGAAAATTAAAGTTTAGATGGTCATGATCTTTCAAACTTATCAAGGTTTATCCTCACGGGGCTGTAGAGTTCCAAGATGAAAGGATAGGTCAAAAATTCAAGGTGAATGGACAAAGAGTGAAGCACTACATTAAACTTGTTGTGAATAATCCAAGGGAGGATTTGTTCTTAAAGGATCTAGCTTGAGCAATCAGAGATGGTCAGGTTGAAGGACTTAAAATTAAGCGTTGATTGGGAGATAACCCAATAAGGGAAGTTGTTTTATAATACCCAAATCTAACAAGTGCGGTGCACACGATTAAGAAGGTTGCTTACAAATCATAATCCTTACACAAAAAATCTCAAACTGAAATACCTCAAATTTTTAATCAACTAAAACCACAAATCTATGTGTCTAACACGAAATAATCTCTCTCGAAGACATAAATATAACAAAAGTCTTATAACTCCCCAATTACAGGTTCATAAAATAAATAAACTTGAAAGAAACATGAGTTTATCATTCCCTTATTTAACTAGCAAAAGGACACAAATCTTTAACTCCAATGATAAGCACACCTCTCAACAAGGTACTTAATCTACAAAAAGTAATGACGAGGGGTGAGCCGTCAACTTGGTAAGTAAAACAATTTCCAACACACTAAGCTTATTGATACAAAAAATATTGCAAACCTTCTTTTTATTAAAACATATTATAGTTAATAAATTTCATAAAACGACATATCACTCTAAAATGACATAAATTCATAAAAAATCATAATATCAAAAGCATAATTAATTGTGGAAGTAAATTGTATAACACATAGATAGAAAACAAAATGTTAGCTTATGTCACATAGTGTCACCTGTACTCTTGGTAATCTAGCTAGAAATAGAATTTGAATTAGATATTGTGTGCACACTCAGAATAGAAACCCAATACTGGTCTAGAATATTCAGAATAACTATGGACAATGAGCCAAAACATTCAAATTAGTTTTTCATATGTAATGGCTTGTATGTGGCATTTCGCGATGTTTTGGCCCTTGAGAAGTGGCCCCCATATAATCTCAAGAGGTGGCCCTCGTACAATCATAAATAATTTAAATCGTACATGGGCAAAAAGTATTCGTATCAGATTCAAAAATGTCTATAACAATAATTTAGGCTTGTAAAATATTTTATAGACAAAAATCATAAAAGATAATCATGTAACAAAATAAATTACATTTTTAAAAGCATTTATAATATTTTGTTAAAAAGAATTTAGATTTGAAAAATTTACATAAACTAATTTTATTCTGAAAATCAATTAATCTTTTAAGTAGTATAAAAACACTTATAACAATATCAAAATAATCATAAATATCCAGTATATTAGGAATGAAATTATTTACCTCGATAAAGGAATTGATCTACCTCTAAGCCTCTAAGAGCCTCACACACTTCCAACACCTTCAACAAATACAAATATAATTGAGATATTCATGAAATACTAACTAGGCAACCCAAGAGGGGGGGTGAATTGAGATTTTAAAATTTAAGCTAAGCAAACCACACAACAATTTAATCTAATGTCTTAATGGAATCAAAAATAATAAATTCAATAAAGCACAATAATAAGAGAGTAAGGGAAAAGAAAAACAAACACAATGATTTTTACGTGGTTCGGCAATCCCCGCCTACGTCCACGCCTCCAAGCTTACCCGCTTGAGGATTTCACTATCCAAGCCTTCCAAGGCTTCAAGTTCTTTACAATTGACTTCTAAGGTGTCAATGGACCTTTACAATCAAGAGATTATCTCCTCAATCTCTTCACCCCAAGTGTTTCTCACACTTGTGTACTCACGATTTGATGAGAAATGAAAATTACAACAGACAACTCTCTTTTAGAGTGGATATACAAATGACAGCTCAATGAAGATAATACTATGATGATTTGCGAAATTGAAGCTCAATATATGTTGTGTGCAATTGTTTATGCTTGAAGAGATTAACAAAAGTAAATTAGATTTGAGTTTATATAGTTTGAACTCAAAAACTAGCCGTTATGCAGATTTTGGTCATAATCGGCTTACCGTTTATGGAATTCGGCTAGCCACTTTTATGTTACCGTTACAGCAAAAATTTAAATTTCAGAACATCTGGCATGCCGCTTTTCATATCTGGATAGCTGCTTTTGAAATCCGAATAGCCGCTTTTGAAATCCGGATAGTTGTTTATGTTCCAGAAGCTTACTGCCCTAAATCCGGTCTTCTGCTTGTCAAATCTGGTTAGTCGCTTGCTACAGTAACTGCTATAGTGAACTATTTTTTAAAATTATAGTTTGACCCTCAAACTTTATAAAACTATATTATGGCCCACAACGTTATAAATTTTACAAATATGTCTAATTTCAGAATCTCTAATATAATGCTTGCTATTCCCAAAACTTTATGAAATTATGATATGACCGAAAATGCTATGAAACTTTCAAATAAGTCCTTCTCCAAAATTTCAAGCAATACTTGTTGATTTCAAAGTTTTCAAAACTCTTTCAATTAAACCATAAACTTGAAAAACAACTAATTTCATAAAATTATTTTTCCATTAAATATAAAACCTTTATAATGTGAAAATAATGATTTATTTAAAATGTATAAAAAATAATTTGAGCTTAAAAGATTAATTATTCTTAATCTTGTTTGTTATCATCAAAATCAACATTATGGAAACATATATGTTAACAATTCATGTTGTCAAGAATTGTCCAGTGTGTCTATTATATCAAGGATTGATTATCAAGACTTAACAATAAATTAATGCCCTAAACACAATCTAAACACATCCTAAATCATGCACAATAGTCTGTAACAATCTAAAATCACGCCATTTAAAACTCTAAATAAAATGATAGGAAAACTTGTGGAGAATAGGGAGAGTAAAATTTACCAACTACTATGATTCTTGACTTGAATCCTAGTGTATGAGTAAGAGAGTAATGAGCAGTAGAGAAAATAGAAAAAAATGTTGTGGACTTAAGGTTATAGAAGAGGGAAAAGTATGAATTTATAAGGAGTGACACAACTTAAAAGTAATATTTAACTCCCAAGTATAAGAGTGTCTTATTGTATTATAGCTCGGTGAGTCTGAGGTCGATCCACAGAGAAAAAATTTAATTTGTTTATTTTATTTTATCTAAAAATTAAGAAAAACTTAAATATAAACAACTTAATTGAAATAAAACTATAAAATTGAATTAATTAGGGTTGTGGATCCACTCTTAGAAGTAAATAAAATTTAATAAATTCCTTTTGCCATTTTTTTAGATTTATTGCCCAAAAGATTAATTATATAAATTATTATCATTTTTCTTTTAATTTTATGATGGATTAAGTATTTATTGTGCCAAAATTTAATTTGTCTACAATAAGTCAAAATACCATTTTACCATACCTTATATTAAGATATTAAGAATTTATTGTGCCAAATTCATTTTTTTGTCTACAATAAATCAAAATTTCAAAATATAAAATATGTATAAAATTAAATAGAGAATAATTTAATTTATAGAATTAAAAATAGAATTTGATTAAATCATATTTATTTCCTAACAGTTTCACTTTCCCCTAACTAATATTATTTAGTTAAGCATAATTGAAAAAAAAAATCAAAATTAAATTACTTATAATTAAAAGTAATAAAAACAACTAAAATTGATAATAAAAATAATTTTATTTATAAAAATAATTATACAAAATATTAAAAACACACCTGAAAATCAAGATTACAGAGAGATTGAGAGAATTTGAGAAGAGAGTTGTAGAGAAATGATTAAAAACAAAAAAAAATGATGCTCTATTTATAGAAAAATAAATTTATAATCCAGTGTTTTACGGTCCATCATAAGCCTCATGCATGTGCTCCTAACAACCATTAGATCAAGATCCAACGACTGGTCAAACTTCAAAAGTCAACATCACACATGGCATCGTTTGACTCGTCAGATTTGGCCAAAGAGCGGTTGAGATTTGGCGGGTTAATGGGTGGCATAATTATGGCCATTGAATCGTGAACGGTTGAGAATTAGTCAAAATTGCCAGCTATCTCATGTGCTCATATTTATTGTAAGCTCATTTCATCATCCAATCAATGTTCGGTCAACAGGAAAAGTCAACTCTTTTTACACAAGCCCAATTTTAAGTCGATCTTGACTGATCTTAAGGTTTTCGGACCTCCGGAATCCAAATTTGACCTCTGTTTATCTATTTGCAGTCTCGAACTACGTGAAATTAATATTTTATATAATAAACACACAAAAATACTCAAAATTAGATATATTTAAAACATAATTAATAATTCCTAATATATTGCATAAACACAAATATAAATTATAATATAAGCACAAAATAATATTATTATCGCTTGATAATTAAACAATTTTTAATACTAATCACACCCCCCAACCAGCTTATTGCTAGCCCCTAGCAATTAAAGCGTTTTATTAAATTAAGATTTATAAAATTGACATGCAAGTTAATAGTTGTTCATCTATCCTCTAAACTACCAAATAAATGAACTCTCCCAAATTTCTTTACCATATTGATGTTCACTCATTATCCAGAATACCATCAAACATTCTTTAGTGCTTAAGTAATTAACACAATACTTGTGGGGCTTCATTAAAAGAAAAACAACATTTTCGTTCCAAAATTCATTAGAAATTCTATCTTTAGGCAGTAGATTATTCACACATATTTTAAAAATATTACATTTTTAATCCGTGTAACGAGCTTTAGGTCAGTGACTCCCAGATCAGTTGATCTTAGGGCACTAGGTGTTGAAGCACCCATACGAACTTAATTACTCGGGTTTCTAATAAATAAGCAAACAATACATCTATAACCCATATAGCGAGCTTTAGGCCAGGACTCCTAGACCAGTTGACCTTAGGGCACTAGGTGTTGAAACACCCCTACAGACTTAATTACTCGGGTTCTAGATATAGCATTCATTTTTTTCTTCTTTTTTTTTAATTTTTTATTTTTTTTAATTTGTTTGCAATATACACTTTTTACTACCTTAGATACTATTCCTAATAAATCAAAAGAACTAAATGCTACAAAATTTTAACTTACAACCCAGTAGTATGTGTCATAGTGTGTGTGTGAAGAATGATTCAATAATACCTGTTAAATGAGTGAACAATTAAATAACTTAATAACTAAGTGGAGAGTTCACAAATTCGAGTAATTCAAAGAAAAGGGAACAAAAAATTTTTACTATGAATTTCAAAATCAAAATATAATCCAACAAGACTATTATGATGCGTCTCAAAAGTTGTGACTCTTTACACAGTCATCCTAGACAAAAACAAATTTTTTTTTTTGTGATTTTTTTAACAAAGAAAAGAAAAGAGAAAAAATAAAAACAAACACACATATTTAAAAACATACGTCAACTATCCCCACGTCTCAACCTAATCTAAACATTATCTTAACATTTTATAATTTTACAGATATGCAAAAAACATAAAATAATAATAATAATAATAAAATAGAATAATAAAAGAAGAAGAGGAGGAGATCTCACCTGAACTTGATGCAGATGCTTAAAAGCAAATAATAAAGAATAAGAAAAAGTCATTTTTTTTAAAATAACACTCTTAAGATTAAGAAGATGCGTTTCTAGAGGTACTATATTCTTTATATCCTGCCATCTTCGACTCAAATTTGTCCTAAGTTAGTCAACCCTAATTTAAGAAGATGCGTTTATAGAGGTACTGCACTCTCCATATCCAGCCATCTTCGACTCAAATTTAGTTCAAAGTTAGTTTTTACTAAAAATTATTTTTTTTGTAAAAACATCACCATGACTAAGACATTCCACAATTATCAACTATTCCCTCCCCTTAACCTGAAAAAGACATTATCTTCAATGTTTTAAAAGGAAAGAGAAAGAGTTTAGAAGACAGCACATGAACACTGCAATAGAAAATATTTACAGACGAAGAGTTAAATCTAATTCGCACTTCTTATTACTGCTACTGCTACCATCATCAGTCGACCAATTCAGCGCAAAAGTCTTGGGATTTGGCTCTGGTGTATAAGCTTGTAAAAGATCAAGTAACTCATTAGCAGTAGAAGCAGAGATAAAATTTTTTTTTGCAGAATATGGAACAAAATGATTCTTTATTGCATGGTTAATAAAAGTTAGCAAGCCATCATAAAAATTATTAACATTTAACAAACCGATGAGTTTTTTATGAATGTTCAAGTGGGCCTAAGATGCAAATGTAATCAGTGCCTCGAAAGTTGCGAGATCTCCTGGTAAGAAAATAAAAGCATCAGCATGATTCAATATTTCAGATATTCTCTCTTTCATACTTGATACCACTAATTCTTCTCCAATTAGTGGGCCAGACAGGCATACTGGCGGTTTCATGGCTTTTGGGATAATGCCTAGTACTTGGCTTTCTCTAGTTAAAACAGCTTCTAAGACAAGTCTTGATAACCCTCGTTCATCTCCTCCATATACAAGATGCAGTTTCCTCTCTGCTATGACACAACCAAGGTCTACAGCTACCTGAACGAACTCTTTGTACTTTCTATAGTGAAACCCAGAAAGCACACAAATGTTTTTGAATTGTTCACTCGAAGATGCTGCCATTGGACTAATCTTTCAAAAACAACTTGTGAGTGTTTGAAAAACGAGCTCATATTTAAAGATCTTGGTGACAGAAATAATGAGAAACAACTGTAAATGGGTTGGCATATTTGTTAAATGACGAGTAAAGCTCGTGGCTCAATAACTCAAAAGCAAACAATAAAAAGAAAAAGAAAATAATGATTAGAAAAAGCAAACAGTAAAAGAAAACAAATATTTATTAAATACAAAAACACACCACTAAATGCAATAATACAAATGATAAAATAACAGAAAAATAAAAGAATATTTACTGGTAGTTGTGATTGTGACTCACATCTTCCTCTGGTTTTACGTCCAGTAATGGCTTGAACGCCCTCTATGGGTTGATGATAGGCTTCCCATCCAATTTTCTTATAAATTGGCAAACAATGTCTTTTTGAGTCAGATTCCCAAGACTAAATTGTGTACTTTCTTTTTGGAATAGTATCCACAAATTATAAATCTCACGTTGCACAAATCCACTTCGATGCGTCTCAAGAGATCGTAAGATATCATCCAACGATTCTTTACTCACGCCATCTTTAACGAAGTTAATTTTATCTTCACGAGTATCAGAAAACATTCCTAAAGATTTACAATTCGGCTGATTGCAATTAAGTCGTACACAATTAGGACATTTTGAGCCAAGTTGTTTAGCTTTCCTTTTTTTAGCAAATGTACTTTTACCAAAACCAGGCATGGAAGAAACAAATGGATCAGAAAACTCACCTGCTAATCGGACCTTTGCTTTAATTAACCAACGAATGTTAGAAGGAATGCCATTGATTATTAACAAATGTAGTCGTTCACAACAAGCTTTGTAAATTTTCCTACGGGCATTCTGAGGGGAGAGGGAAAATGCTTATGCAGTTTATGTTGTAATTCTTCGATGTTTGATTTTGGGGTTCCAGTTATTATGGGAAACTGAAGATACCAACTTAAGAAGTCACGGAGTACCGTTATCCGCCATTTATACTGGAAAATAAATCAAAACACACCAAAATCAAATCTGCAAAATCAAATCAAAAGTGAAAGCGAATAAAAAGAAACACACAATGTAAAAAAAAGTAAATGAACTTATATTCGTCCTCTCATTTAGTTAATCTTAAGCTCCAATTGAAATTCATATATACCACGCTCTATTTCTCTGAGTTATCTTTCTAGATCCTCAACATAGGACACGAATTTTGGTGGTTGCAGATCCCAAAGTGGATGTGATTTACAGCTTTGTATCAGGCTTCTTAAGTGAATTTTCACACGTAGAAATCTTTTAAGATGTGTGAACAAAAAATTTCTTATTAAGGTACTCATGATGTATAATGAAAATTGATGAGAGAAAGTACAATTGTCAAACAAACACGCTTACACAAGAAAAATAATGTTAGAAAAAATATGTACAGTACATCAATCAAGAGAGAAAAAAAATTAAACAATGAAACGGCAAAATAATAGTAAAACAAAAAAAATCATTAAAGACTTAATCAAGAACTGGTGGGTCACCCAAATTAATTTCGGTGTCCTCGTCACGTGGGTGATGTTCCAAATATGGTTTTAATCTTTGACTATTAATTTTAAATGTGACACTGTTATTTGGATTCTTAATTTCTATAGCCCCATATGAATATACATTTTTTACAACAAATGGGCCATTCCATTTTGACTTTAACTTCCCTGGAAATAAATGAAGATGAGAATTATAAAGCAACATTTTTTGTCCAATCTCAAATGTTTTTTGAAAAATTCTTTTATCATGAAATGCTTTTGTTCTTGCCTTAATAATTCTTGAATTTTCATATGCATCATTCCTCAATTCCTCAAATTCATTCAATTGCAATTTTCTTACATTACCAGCATCATCCAAATTTGAATTAAAAACTTTAATAGCCCAAAGTGATTTATGTTCAAGTTCAACAGGTAAATGGCAAGGTTTACCATAAACTAACTAATAAGGTGACATTCCTAATGACGTTTTAAATGCAGTACGGTAGGCCCAAAGTGCATCATTAAGTCTAAGAGACAAATCTTTTCGGTTTGGGTTAACCGTTTTTTCCAAAATTTATTTTATCTCTCTATTTGCTAATTCAACTTGACCATTTGTTTGAGGATGATAAGGGCTAGCAATTTTATGTGTAATTCCATATTTCTTCATTAAAGATTCAAATGACTTATTACAAAAATGCTTACCTCTATCACTGATAATGGCTCGAGGGATTCCAAATCGACTTAAAATGTTCTCTTAAAAATTTAACCCCAGTTTTGCTATCATTATTTCGACAAGAAATTGCTTCAATCCATTTTGAGACATAATCAACTGCAACTAATATATATACAAATCCAAAAGATGGTGGAAACGGACCCATGAAATCAATTCCCCAACAATCAAATATTTCAATTTCAAGTATGGGATTTAAGGGAATCATGTTTCCTTTTATAATTGATCCCAATTTTTGGCATTTTTCACAAGTTTTTCGAAATTCATATGTCTTTGAACATGGTAGGCCAATAAAATCCACACTATAAAATTTTAGCAGTAGTTTTTCTTGAAGAAAAGTGTCCACCATTGCTTCCGAATGACAAAAATTAATGACACTACTTGCCTCATTATCAGGAATACATCGCCGAAAAATTTGATCTGGGCAATATTTGAACAAATAAGGGTCATCCTAATAAAATTTCTTTACTTCAACAAAAAAATTCTTCTTCTCTTGAGCATTCCATTGCAAAGGTATTTTACATGTAACAAGGAAATTAACAATGTTAGCATACCATTGCATTGAAGTAACAGAAAATAAAAATTCATAAGGGTAAAACTCATTGATGGGTGTTATATCAGTGCAGAATTCGGATGTGAGTCTTGATAGATGATCAGCAACGACATTTTCAGCACCTTTTTTTTATTTTTGATGGTAAGGTCAAATTCTTGAAGTAACAAAATCCAACGAATTAGTCTTGGTTTGGCATCCTGTTTACTCATTAAATATCTCACAACAGCGTGGTCAGTAAACACAACAGATTTAAAGCCAAGCAAATATGAACAGAATTTGTTTAATGCAAATACCACATCAAGTAATTCTTTTTCAGTTGTAGAATAATTCATTTGAGCACTATCAAAAGTCTTACTCGCATAATAAATCACAAAAGGCTTACCATCCCTTCTTTGTCCTAAAACAGTACCAACAACAAAATAACTTACATCACATATTAATTCAAATGGCAAAGACCAATCAGGAGATTGCATAATAGGTGCAGATGTTAAAAGACAAATTATTTTCTCAAAAGATTTTTGGCAATCATCATTCCATTCAAACGGTGCATCTTTTAATAAGAGGTTACAAACTGGTTTAGATATGGGATTAAAGTTTTTTATAAACCTCCTATAAAATCCTGCATGTCTTAAAAAAGATTGCACATCTCTAACTGTTTTTGGTTGTGGCAATTTCGATATGACTTCGATTTTTGCTTTGTCAACTTCAATTCCTTTAACAGAAAAAATATGACAAAAAAAAATTCCAAAAGTAACCATGTAATACATTTTTCCCAATTCAACACGAGTTCTTTTTCAACACATCTTCTCAAAACTTTCTCCAAATTATCAAGGCAATCATCAAAAGAATTCCCAAACACAGTCAAATTATCCATAAAGACCTTTAAATAATGTTAAACCATATCACAAAAAATGTTAGCATGCATCTTTGAAATGTTGCAGGAGCATTACATAGCCCAAATGACATTCTTTTAAATGCAAATGTTCCAAATTCCTTGAGTGCTATAGGAATTTGATAATAACATGAATATCCATCTAAAAAACAGTAGTAGGGATGTCCTGCTACTCTTTCTAAGATTTGGTCAAGGAATGGTAATGGAAAATGATCTTTTCTAGTGGCTTCATTTAACTTTCTATAATCAATGCACATGCGCCAACTAGATGTAATTCATGTTGGAATTAATTCATATTTTTCATTTTTAACAACAATGATTCCCGATTTTTTAGGCATTACTTATGTAGGACTTACCCACTTACTATCAGAAATAGGATAGATAATTCCCACATCAAGCAATTTAAGGACTTCTGTTTTGACTACCTCTTTCATGTGTGGGTTTAATCTTCTTTGAGGTTGTTGACATGTTTTAGCATTTTCTTCCAAATTAATTCTATGTGTGCAGATTAAGGGATTACTGCCTTTAATATCATTTAAAGTCCATCCAATTGCATTTTTATACTTTTTAAGAACAATTAGTAACTTACCTTCTTGGCCGCTTGTTGAAGTAGAAGAAATCACAACAGGATAAGTTTGTTCTTCTAAAAAAAAAAGCATACTTCAATCCTTCAGGCAAAGGTTTCAATTCCAGTTTAGGCGCTTCTTGTTGTTTTGTCTTTTCAATACTTCCAAGCTCCTCAAATTTTGGCTCGTTATTATAATTTTGTGAAGTCTGCACATAATCAAGTAATGAATTTATATTAGAAATACCAAGTAACTAAACAAACATCAGAGAGTTCAGAAAATCCCCTTTTTGAATATTTTCCTTGATACAAGATTCAAGCAATTCCTTTTGTTCATCTTCATTCTCATTTTCTTCATTAGGGTGCTTGCACATGTTGAAAACATTCAATTCCAAAGTCATATTCCCAAAGGATAAATTCATTAAACAATTCCTACAATTAATCAAAGCATTAGTAGTTGCTAAAAATGGTCGACCTAAAATTACAGGAATTGGTTTATAATTATTCACAACAAGTTCAGTTTCCAAGATAATAAAATCCACAAGGTATATGAATTTATCAACTTGTACTAAAACATCTTCTACTATTCCTTTTGGTAATTTAATTGATCTATCGGCAAGCAAAAGTGTAGTTGAAGTTGATTATAACTCACCAAGATTAAGTTGAAGATAAATTGAATATGGAAGCAAATTAACACTAGCACCAAGTTCTAGTAAAGCATGCTCAATTCTTTGATCACCAATAATACAAGAAATGGTAGGACAACCTGGATCTTTATATTTCAACTAATTATTAGTAGACAGAATTGTACTTACCTGTTCGGCCATGAAAGCACTCTTTCTTACCTTCAATTTCCTCTTAACAGTACACAAATCTTTTAAAAATTTGGCATATGAAGGTACCTGCTTGATTGCATCTAATAAAGGATTGTTAACTTTCACTTTCTTAAAGATTTCATAAATTTTAGAAGAGTGGCTTGATTTCCTTGGTTTATTCAATGCATGCGGAAATGGTGGTTCAGGTGGAACACTAGTTATTTCTTCACTAGGTGTAAGTTCATTTAGTCCTTCCTTATCCTTTGAATTTTCATCATTTTCACAAGGTTTAGGCATAGGTCTATCAACAACCTTACCACTACGAATAGTTATAACTGACTTGACTTGATCTGTGGGTGGATTTTGTTGGATCTTAGGATTTGGTTGTGGTTGGGATGAAAATTTTCCTTTTTCTTGAATTGTGAGTGCAGAAGCAATTTTAGCAAGAGTATCTTTCAAATCCGAAAAAGTTTGTGCATTTTGATTGTTAATGACATCTTGCTTTCTGATGAATGAATGCATTGTGTCTTCCAGATTTTTCCATGGTGATGGAACATATGTGAAATTCTAGGTATGCAACCCAAGAGGGGGTGAATTGGGATTCTAAAAATTATTTAATTCTAAAGCAAAACTCAATGCAAATCTAAAATGAATTTAAAGTAATAACAAATAAATTTATCACAATATAAAAAGATAACGGAAGAGAGATTCAAACACGGGGATTTTTACGTGGTTCAGCAAACCTCGCCTACGTCCACGCCTCCAAACTTTTCGAGCTTGAGGATTCCACTAAGCAAGCCTCCAAGGCTTCAAATACTTACACTTGACTTCTAAAGTGTCAATAAACCTTTACAACAAGAGATTATCCCCAATCTCTTAACCCACGTGTATCCCAACACTTACAATCACTCAATTTGATTTTAAAGAATATTACAAAATAAATCTCTCTCACGCAATGTGTTTGATTACAAATGAAGATCCAACGTGTGAGTAACTGAGATGAATACAAGAATTTAAGGCTCAATAAATGTTGTATGGTTAAGACTTTGCTCAATAATAATTGTTGGAATCATTGAAGTTTGAATTTGATTGAGCTTATTTATAGTTGGAGTTGAAAACTAGCTATTATTGACTTTCTGCTCACTGTCGGATCGCTGTTAAGTAGATATTGGATCGCCGTTTGACTGGTCAATATGACCGTTGGGCTGATTTTTCAAATTGTTGGATCGCCGTTAGTGTCTAGAGATTAATCTTCAATTCTGTTCGATGTCGGCGAGCCGTTATCAAATTATAATGCTACAGTGAACTAGTTTTGCAAAATTACAGTTTGGCCCCAAAACTTTATAAAATTATACTATGACCCAAAACTTTATAAAACTTGTCAAATAAGTCCATTTCCAGAATTTTAAGCAATATTTGCTAATTTCAAAGTTCTCAAAATTTTTTCAATTTAAATCATTAACATGAAGATCATAAAATTACTTTTTATTGAATATAAAGCCTTTATAGTATGAAAACTATATGAAAGAATAATTTGAGCTTTTAAAACAATCTTAATCAAGTTTGTTATTATCAAAATCAATATTAAAGAAATAATTATGTTAATAATCTCCCCTTTTTTTATGATGACAAACGTTAAAGAAAAAACTTGTGCAATTTTTGCTCCTCCTAAATGTGTGCTCCCCCTAAGTGAAATGTTTGTAGAATTTAGCTCCCCATAAATATGTGCCCATCAATTTTTAACCACACAAAAATAAATTTAATAAAAAGAAAATTATTCAACAGATTATAAATTATCTCACCTTTCAGCATAAAAAAGAAATGAGCGCGAAAAGAGTAAAAAGAGAAGTTCAGAGATTACCCATGTCGGAAAAAAAATTTCGGCAGAATCTCCCCTTAAAAATGAACATATCCTCAACAACAAAATAGTTAAAACACTCCCATATAAACTCCAATTTAGCAACCAACCTCCATACCAACAAATGCAACATTATTATAAGCAAAAACCAAACATGTCATCAAAATCAATCCAATCATAAAAAAAGTCCACATATCCAACAAAATCATCATGCAAGCACAATAAAAAACCAAATAGTATCACAATAACTACATGAGATGAATAATATTTGTGCGGAATGCATAGGTGCAGAGAACTAAAATGGGGGTTGTAACGCCACAAATTTCCATAATATTAAATTATGGAAATTGGGCTTTCATTGATAATTACGGGTGGCCTATAACACTTATTAAGAAAGGGATACTAATTATAAATAGAGGTTATTTATGATATAGTTTTGGAAAAGGGTTATTTTTCCTAATTAAATAGGGTTTCTTAAGACTCCCTATAAATTCATACTTTTCCCCTTCCATAACCCTAAGTTCACGACGTTTATTCTTCTTCTCTGCTACTCTTTACGCTCCTACCCAAATCTTATGATTCAAACCTTTGTTTAGGAGAGAATCAAAGCGATGGGTAAGTTATTCTCCCTATTCTCAACAGATTTCTAATCGCTCTATCTAGGGTTTATATTGGCACGATTCTAGATGGTTATAGATCATAATGCATGATTTAGAATGTATTTAGGCTTTGTTTAGGGTTTTGATTTATTATGAGTTTAGTTAATCAATCCTTGACGTATTAAGCGCAGGATAATTCTGGACAATATGAGTATCTCGAATTTAAACCTATCTTTTCTGAACGATGCTTCTTATAAAATTTATATTTCTGGAAACTAGACATGTAGGGCTTCTTGAGTAAATTTTATTTCATTAAATTCGACTTCGTTTTCAATTTTATATGTATTTTCGAAATAGAAACTACTGCACTGGAAAACTACGATTCCAGCATTGCGATTGGATTCACAAGACTATTTGTACCACCAAATGAACTCAGAAAATTCTTAAAGTTTATATGTAGGTTAATATATGTGTCTAGGATTCTCGGTTTTAATTTCATAATTTTATGATTAGTATTTTATTTTATAACAATCACGGACCCGGTTCTGTTTGGTTTAGATTATGTGAAAACAGTTTCGAATTTGCTGACCAATAAATAGTTTTTAAAATGTCTTTGATATCGGATCCTATTGTAAATTTTACATGGGGTATTCATGGATGTCCAGAATAGTTCCGTTGAATTTTATATCATTCTGAGTTTTAGATGAAGAGTTAAAATTCTGAGAATCAGACTTGTACGGGTATGAATTAGAAAATCATATTCTGAGAATAAGTTATTAATTGTCATATCTTGTATTTGTTTAAGGTATTGAAGGTGATTGAGGCTCTTAGAAGCTTAGAGGTGTGTTAATTCAAGTTCATTGTCGAGGTAAGTAACTTCATTCCTAATATACTGGATATATATAAGTATTTTGATATTATTATTATAAGTATAAATATTTTTATGCTACTTAAAGGATTAATTGATTTTGATAACAAAATTAGTTTTATGTAAATGTTTTCAAACCTAAATTCTTTTTAACAGAGTATTTTATAAATGCTTTTTAATATGTAAATGATTTTATGACATGACAATCTTTTATGATTTTATCTTTTAAAATATTATGCAAGCCTAAATTATTGTTATGGAATTTTATGAATCCGATACGAATGTTTTGTGCCCATGTATGATTTCAATTATATATAATTGTACGGGGGCCACCGCTTGGGACTATATGGGGGCCACCTCTTGAAGGCCAAAGCGTCGCAAAGTGCCACATATAGTGCAAAGTGCCACGTATAAATCATTATGTTTTGGCTCATTGTCCGTAGTTATTCTGATTCTGATTCTGATTCTGATCGTATAATACGATATATGTATATTCTGGACCAGTACTGGGTTTCTGTTTGAGTGTGCACATGATATTCTGATTCTGTTTCTGGCCGGGTCACCGGGACTATAGGTGACATTATGTGACATGAGCTAACCTTTTGTTTTCTGTATACGTATTACATGATTTGCTTCGTAAGTAAATATGCTTTTGAATATTCTGAATTATTAAGAATTTATGTTTTGTTATCGTGATATATCGTTTTATGAAAATTATAGATTATGATATATGTTTTAATTAAAAGAAGGCTTGCAATATTTTTGGTATCGATAGGCCTAGTGTGTTAGGAATGATTTTACTTACTGAGTTGACGGCTCACCCCTCATCATTACTTTTTGTAGATTAAGTTTCTTTTGAGAGGTGCGCTTTGCTTTGGAGTTAGTAATTTTCCGTTTCCGTTTGCCATTTGAATAAGAGGAGGAATAGACTTGTGTTTCTATTTAGTTATTTCTATTATGAACGTGTAATTTGGAGTTTGAGACTTTTGCTATTATTTTTATGTCCTCAGGAGAGATTGTTTAGTATTAGACGTTTGAATTTGTGGACATATTTGCCCTTGGATTTCGAATTGGGGTGTTACAAGGGCGGTGAAGAGGAACTGCCGGGATCATAGCCAAGATGACCAAGAATGCGGCGCTGTCCAGCAAGTAACTCCATTTGTTGATCTAATATCTGCTGCCGAAAAATCGCAAAGTCTGATTGAAGTGCATCCACTTTGTCGAAGAGCTACTGAAGACGGTCCTCATAAGCAGAAGATACTACAGGAGGTACAACTGGCACGGCTGGCTCGGCTGGTTCGTCATCTGGAGAGGATGCTGCTGCTGCTGCTCAACGAGGGGCACGTGGGCTAGCTCCAAGGCGAAAGTCGGGTAACTCATCCTCAGAATAAACGTCATTGAGCATGCGGTTATCATCCGGAGTTACCAAAGTATCCTCATTCTTAGAGGAGGTAACCTTGATCCACTTGCCTTGCTTCCAATGAAAACCAATCCCCGAAATTATTTCCCTACCTATCTTTTTGGTCTCAACATAGACAAGTTCGGTCAAAGGAACATGAAAGTATCTCAGAATCTTACTAATAATGCTACCATATGGAAGAGACCTGTTAGACATAGCAGGGGTAGAGAGCATATGACGCAAAATAGTGAATGAAAGGTGCACCTGCCTTCCTCGGATGAGAATCAAGTAAACCGACATCTAATTTAGTCACCTCATCAGTGTATCCCTGCCTAGGTGTAATCATGTGCTGGAGAATACTGTGAAGAATACAGACTTGGAAAGGTAACAACTGAGACCGAAAGGACAAAGAGCAGACCTCATCAGAGAGATCGCGACGTCTACAGATATTCCTAACACCCTCAATGTGAGTAAACTGACTAAAATGAAGCTCTTTTCTAGCAGTATACAGGTTTAGCCCCTAACAGGATATTCCAAGAATACGATCAAGCTCAAACATATCGAACTCAATCCTAACACCTCCAACATGTGTTACGATCCTATCTTTTTGATTAACTGAAATCTTCATATTAGAGTAAAACACCCTAACTAAATTTTCATAGACTCATTCTTCAATGCCTAAAGCTTCATCCCATTGTCTTAGCATGTGAGGCAAAGTTCTACCACATATAGTAATATTAGAGAAATCGTCAATATCAATATAAAATAAGGTAGTTACCGCTTTTCCCATGAATTTCTCATGAAATCGTTGAGCCAGTTGACCATTTTGAAAATGCAGGCTGTCAAAATCTTGAGAAAGAGGTCTAGAGGAACTGGGATTTCTTGGAGCAGCTTGCTTGGTTCGGGCACGCCTTGGTCGTGAAGCCATTGATGATTTTGGAAAAATTTAAATCGGTAGAAAAGTAGTTTGAGAGATGAGAGAGTGATTAAAAGTTGAAATTTGATGGAAAATAGAAGAAATTTGGGTCAAATTGAGCAATAGTGACGACGTGGGTTCTAGGGTTTTGGAAAGGGGATTTTCCAATTAACCGATCAAAAACGAGTTTTGATCGATTAAAAAGGTTCTAAACAAGATAAGAAAGTTTTTAATGGTTCAATTTAGTGAGAAATGACAAGAAAAGTGATGGATTTGAGAAAAGAGAACAAGCACAGTCGCGGGTTGAGCGAGGGCAAAACGAAATGGGGAAGAAGATGGCTCACTGTACACTTAACGCGTAATAATGGCGAGTCGACAGCGTCCAGTGAGCTCCTCAAAATTTTTCATGAAATCGGTGAGCCGTTAATGCATTATCGGCGAATCGACAACGTCAAGTGAGCTCTCCAAAATTTTTCATGAAAACGGCAAGCCGTTAAGGCACTATCGGCGAACCGACAGTGTCCAGAATGCTTGCCATGGTTTCTGCCCTAAAACGGTTAGCCGTTTATTGAAATAACGACAATCTGTTTTCTACAACTTATGATTTCACACATTTGTTTTAGTATTTAGCCACAAATAATACATTTTAAGATCATTTCATTGATCCAAAATGTTTTAAGTGCCAGTTCAATGCATAATTCATGAACATATATGTATTTCAACAATTAATTCATACACATATTAAAATATACACACACCCCACATGGATATCATGATTGAGCATTCCATAGATATTAAATCATCAAATCATAAGACTCAATATCATGAATAAATATGTTAATGTGAAAATTTCATCATCCCAAGTTCATGCCGAATTTTTGAAAATTGTTCTTCGTAAAGAAGTTTTGTAAAAATATCGGCAAGTTGTTTTTCCGTAGAAATAAACTCTAATACAATATCTCCCTTTTAAACATAATCTCTCAAGAAATGATGTCTAATTTCTATATGCTTGGTTCTAGAGTGTTGAATGGGATTCTTTGAAAGATTTATAGCACTAGTATTATCACACTTAATAGGAATTTGTTCAAGATTTATGCCATAATCTCTAAGTGTTTGTTTCATCCAAAGTGCTTGTGCACAACAACTCCCGGCGGCAATATATTCAGCCTCGGTGGTTGAGAGTGCAACTGAATTTTATTTTTTACTAAACCATGAAACAAGTGAATGACCTAGTAAATGACAAGTTCCACTAGTACTTTTCCTATCAACTTTGTAACCAGCAAAATCCACATCCGAATAACATGTTAAATCTATATGAGTTCCTCTAGGATACCCAAGGCCAAGATCTATAGTTCCACTTAAATAACGAAAAATTCTTTTTACAGCAAGTAAATGAGATTCCTTGGGACATGATTGAAATATTGAACACAAACATATACTAAACATGATATCGGGTCTACTTGCGGTTAAGTAAAGTAAAGATCTGATCATACCTCGATACGTTTTGATATCCACTTCTTTGTCTTTTTCATCTTTGTCAAGCTTAGTTGTTGTGCTCATTGGAGTGCTTTTGGTCTTTGAATAATCAATACCAAATCGCTTGAATAGGCCTTTCACATACTTGGCTTGATTTATGAAAATTCCTTCCTTATTTTGTTTTATTTGCGGCACAAGAAAGTACTTCAACTCTCCCATCATACTCATTTCAAATTCTTTACTCATACAAGATGAAAATTCTTTACACAACAATTCATTAGTAGAGCCAAAAATAATATCATCAACATAAATTTGAACAACAAGAATATCTTGGTTCTTATGCTTAACAAAGAGAGTAGTATCCGCTTTACCCATCGAAAAATCGTTATCCAATAAGAAATTCTTAAGCCTATCATACCATCCTCTAGGTGCTTGCTTTAATCCATACAATGCTTTTGACAGCTTATAAACATGATTTGAAAATTTTTCATTTTCAAAACTAGGGGGTTGTTTCACATAAACTTCCTCCATAATATAACCATTTAAGAACGCACTTTTGACATCCATTTGAAATAAAATGAAATCTTTATGACATGCAAATGCTAATAGCATCCTAATGGATTCTAGTCTAGCTACGAGTGTAAATGTTTCATCAAAATCAATTCCCTCTTCATGGTTGTAACATTGAGCCACTAGTCTAGCTTTATTCCTTACAACCACACTTGATTCATCCATTTTATTTCTAAATACCCATTTAGTGCCTATAATGGATTGGTGTTCTGGTTTAGGAACTACTTCCCGCACATTGTTTCTCTCAAATTGATTTAACTCCTTTTGCATTGCCCTAATCCAAGATTCATCATTTTTCGCATCCGCAAAGCATTTTGGTTCAATTTGAGATATAAATGCAGCATGTTCACAAGTATTTCTAAATGATGATCTAGTTGTTATGCTACTTGAGAGATCTCCTAAAATCAAGTCTTTAGGATGAGAAGAAACATACCTCCACCCCTTGGAGAGTGATTGAGAAGTACCTTCATTTTGCTTTACATTCATTTCTTCATGTTGCTCATCTTGATTCCCATGAGATGCATCCCTTTAGTTATCCTTTGATGACTCTTTTTGTAATTCTTCATCTACATCATTATCAATAACAACTTTCTTCGTAGAGGAGGGGTTAGATTCATCAAATGTAACATGCATAGATTGTTTCCATGACTAGAGTTCTTTTGTTATAAACTCTAAAAGCTTTTCTTGAGTTTGAATATCCAAGAAAAATACCAACATCGAATTTTGGATCAAATTTGCCAAGATTATTTTTTGAGTTCAAAATAAAACATTTGCATCCAAAAACTTTGAAATAACCAATATTGGGTTTTCTATCTTTCCAAAACTCATATGGAGTTTTATTAAGATTAGGTCTAATCAACACACGATTTAAAACATAACAAGCGGTGTTGATGGCCTCGGCCCAAAAATACTTAGGCAAGGAATTTTCATTCAATATAGTCCTAGCCATTTCTTGAATTGACCTATTCTTTTTCTCAACAACTCCATTTTGTTGTGGAGTTCTAGGTGATGAAAATTGATGCACAATGCCTAGATTATTGCAAAAGGTTTCATGCATAGTTTTCAAACTCTTCTCCATGATCACTTCTAATGCATACAATACCATACCCTTTTTTATTTTGAATTTTCTTACAAAGTACTTTAAAAGCATCAAGAGTATCATCCTTATTAGCTAAGAATAATATCCATGTGTATCTTGAAAAATCATCAACAATTACAAAAGCGTAATATTTTCCACTCAAGCTAGCATACCTTGAAAGTCCAAATAAATTTATATGAAGTAATTGAAGCAGTTTTGAAGTAGAAATATGATTTTTTTCTTTTAAAAGAGGTTTTGATTTGTTTACCAAATTGGCATGCTTCATAAATGTTATCTTTTTGAAAACTAATTTTTGGAAGACCTTTAACTAAATCATTTTTGGAAATCTTTGAAATTAAATCCATGCTTGCATGTCCTAATCTTCTATGCCATAACCAACTATCATCATGCAATGTCGAAAAACAATTATCATTAGTGGATGCACATTCTATGTCAATGGTATAAACATTACCACATCTATTTCCAATAAATAAAATCTTGCTACACATGCATTCTCAATAACACATCTAGATTTATCAAAAGCAACTTTATAACCTTTATCACACAATTGACTAATACTAATAAAGTTGTGTTTTAAGTTTTCAACTAAACATACATTTTCAATTTAAGTTGACGAAATTTTACCAAAATTTCCAACTCCGAGAATCTTTCCCTTTGAGTTGTCTCCAAAAGAAACATCTCCACCATTTTCGATTTTGGTGAAACTTGAAAACCATGCATAGTTTCCGGTCATGTGCCTTGAGCAACCATTATCCAAGAACCACTTATTTTTCCTTTTCTTTGATCCCTACAGAAAAAGTTTCTAAGGTTTAGGTACCCAAAACTTCTTGGGACCTTGTATGTTAGCAATGGTTCCTTTTGGAACCCAAATACATTTCACACCATAATATGCATTTCTTTTTACTGGACATCTATTTTTCATGTGTCTATCTTGATTACAATGATGACGTACAACTTGATTGTTAATAAAGGCACTCTTCACAAAGTAGTTCTTATAATATTTTTGTTTCAAATTTAGCTTATACACAATACCTCGTTTGTCAAACACACATTTTTGTGAATTGAGTATGTTTTCCAATATCTTTTGTCAATTTGTAAATTTTAGCACAATTTCATTTAGGTCATTATTTTTCTTTTTAAGCACTCCATTCTCTTTCATTAACTTATTTACATGCGATTTTTCATGTTCATAAGTGCTTTGTTTACCTTTAAAAGCTAAAATTTTATCATGCAACATTTTATTCTCTAATTCTAATTCTTTTATCTTCTCATTATTGCATTTTTCCAAGGCATCCTTTTCATTTGTAAGTTCTAGCATTTTCTTTTTAAGGCATACATTCTTTTTACCAATTTTCATCAACTCATCATGTAATTCTTTAAAAGCATCATACAATTCATCATAGGTAGGATCACTTACCTCATTGAGATTATCATCATCTCCTATTGCCATAAGTGCTAGGTTTGATACTTCATGCGATTCCTCTTCATCGCTATCATCCCAAGTAGCAACCATGGCTTTCTTCTTGAGTTTGTTGAGAAGTGGGCATTCCGATCTTATATGGCCGGGCTTTTTGCATTCATAGCATATGATTGCCTCTTTCTTCTCCTTTTGATTCTTGAAGTTTCTAAATCTTCTTCGCTCACCGGTTTTCTTGAAGAAGTTTTTTAACCTCCTTGCTAGCATGGCCAACTCCTCATCATCCGGTTCACTCTCCTCATCACTCTCAAATTTTGAAGCTTTGAGAGCAATGCTTTTCTTCTTCTCCTCATCCCCTTTTTCGGCTGCTAAGTCTTCTTCATATGAAATAAGAGAGCCAATTAAATCATCAAGAGGTAAAGTATTTAAATTTTTGGTCTCTTCAATAGCAGTCCTCTTAGGTCTCCATTCCTTAGGAAGTGACCTAATGATTTTCTTTACTTTCTCACTATTTGAGAAAGTTTTTCCCAAAGCTCATAGGGTGTTCACTATGTCCGTAAATCTAGTATAAATAGAATACACATTTTCATTTTGTTTCATTTGGAACAATTCATATTGACGAGTGTATCTACTAATTTTAGACTCTTTAACTTAATTTGTCCCTTCATAGACAACTTCCAGGTTATTCCATATTTCTTATGCACTCTCACAACTAGATACTCTATGGAATTCTTTTTTATCAAGAGCACAAAATAAGGCATTCATTGCCTTGGAGTTTAAGGACATCTTTCTCTTTTCTAACTCACTTCATTGACTTGATGGTTTAGGAATATCATCTCCTACTTCATTTTTAATCATATGCATGAATGGACCATCACAAACAACTTCCCAAATTTCATAATCTAAAGCTTACAAATAGATTTTCATCCTAATTTTCCAATATGCATAGTCATTACCATCAAAGAACGGTGGTTTAGTTATGGATTGTCCTTCTTTAAAAGTTGAGTCATTTAGGGTTGCCATGGATCTTTTACTCTAGACGATTAAGTCCTAACAAGAGAACAAGGCTCTGATACCAAATGAAATTCTAGTTATGCAACCCAAGAGGGGGGTGAATTGGGATTCTAAAAATTATTCAATTCTAAAGCAAAACTCAATGCAAATCTAAAACGAATTTAAAGCAATAACAAATAAATTTATCACAATATAAAAAGATAACGGAAGAGAGATTCAAACACGGAGAATTTTACGTGGTTCGACCAACCTCGCCTATGTCCACGCCTCCAAGCTTTTCGGGCTTGAGGATTCCACTAAGCAAGCCTCCAAGGCTTTAAATGCTTACACTTGACTTCTAAGGTGTTAATAAACCTTTACAATAAGAGATTATCCCCAATCTCTTAACCCACGTGTATCCCAACACTTACGATCACTCAATTTGATTTTAAAGAATATTACAAAATAAATCTCTCTCACACAATGTGTTTGATTACAAATGAAGATCCAAAGTGTGAGTAAATGAGATGAATACAAGAATTTAAGGCTCAATAAATGTTGTATGGCTAAGACTTTGCTCAATAATAATTGTTGGAATCGTTGAAGTTTGAATTTGATTGAGCTTATTTACAGTTGGAGCTGAAAACTAGCCGTTATTGACTTTCTGCTCCTTGTCGGATCACCGTTAGCTAGATATTGGATCACCGTTTGACTGGTCAATATGACGTTGGGCTGATTTTTCAAATTGTCAGATCGCCGTTATTGTCTAGAGACTAATCTTCAATTCTGTTTGATGTCAGTGAGCCATTATCAAGATATCGGATCGTTGTTTTCTACAGTGACTGCTACAATGAACTATTTTTTTAAAATTATAGTTTAGCCCCAAAACTTTATAAAATTATACTATGACCCAGAACTTTATAAAACTTGTCAAATAAGTCCATTTCTAGAATTTTAAGCAATATTTGCTAATTTCAAAGTTCTCAAAACTTTTTCAATTTAAATCATTAACATGAAGATCATAAAATTACTTTTTATTGAATATAAAGCCTTTATAGTATGAAAACTATATGAAAGAATAATCTGAGCTTTTAAAACAATCTTAATCAAGTTTGTTATTATCAAAATCAATATTAAAAATATTTATGTTAACAATATGGTGCATAAGGCTGAGCATTTTGGAAATTTTGTGGAGGTGATGCTTGTGAAAATTGTGCATTATTATTATTCCTCCAACTGAAATTTGGATGATTTCTTCAACCAGGATTATACGTCTGTGAATATGGGTTTGGTTTATTAAAAGTGTTAGTGACATTAGCTTGATCATTTAGACATTCTTTAAGTGCAGGCAGAGTGGGACACTCTTGAGTGAAATGATCATTCGAACTACATATGTTACACACAATTTCTTGAGCATATTTTACTTGATCACTCTTTTTATGCTCCAAAGCTTCAACTTTCCTAACTAGGGATGCAAATTTTGCTTGTAAATCATTATCTTCCCTAAGGTTATGAATTCCTCCACTAGATGGAGATGGTTGTTGCTTATTTGTCAATTCAAAAGTTTCAACAATATCCCAATGTTGTGCATTTTCAGCTATTTGGTTAAGGTAATCTAGTGCATCCTCAAGATTTCTATCCCTAAATTTACCATTACACATCATTTCAACAACCTGTCAACTTTGGGGCATTAAGCCCTCGTAGAAATAAGTGACTAATCGCCAAATTTCAAAACCATAATGTGGACATATGTTAAGCAACTCTTTAAACCTATCCCAACATTGGTATAATGTTTCTCCATTTTTTTGAGTGAAGGACGTGATTTGTCTTTTAAAAGAATTTGTTCTATGAGGTGGAAAGAATTTTTTCAAAAACTGTTCTTGTATGTTATTCCAAGTTCTTATTGATCCAGATCTAAGGCTTTTTAGTCAAGTTTTAGCTTTATCTTTTAATGAAAAAGGAAATAGTTTTAATCTAATTATGTTCATGCTACAATTTTGGTCTGCGTATATATTACAAACTTCCTCAAAATCTCTTAGATGCAAGTATGGACTCTCAGATTCTAAACCATGAAATGTTGGTAAAAGTTGGATAATACATGGTTTAAAGTTGAATCGAGATGCTTCTGGAGGAAATACTATACACGACGGTGCTTCGGTTCTGGTTGGATTCATGTAATCTCTTAGAGTTCTTGGTTGATTCTGATCACGTGCATGTTGAGAATGGTTTTCTCCTTGATCAATTTGAGGATTTGGTTCGCCCAAAATGTTTTCGTCTTGGATCTCATCCATGATTGGAGGTGGAGATTGAGATCTACGAATTAACCTACCACTTGAAGTTCGAGACCAACGTCTCATGCAATGGTTATGTCACAAAAGTAATATTCAAACAAATTAATACCAAAATAAAAAAACTAAATAAAAATTGAAAAATAAAAAAATAAAAAATGCAAATAATATAAGTGTACAAAAAATAAAAATTAATTAATAATTTTGGTGGTTGAACCCACCAATTAAATTAACAATAAAAAAAATAAAGCATAAAATAAATGCGAAAAAAAATGGTGGTTGAACCCACCAATAAAGTAAAAAAAAATTGCAAAATAATAAAATAACTAAAATTAAAAGAAAAAAATAGTGGTTGAACCCACCAATAAAAAAAAGCAAAAATAAATAAATAAATACGAAATAAATACCGAAAATTAAATTACTGAAATTAAAAAAATAAATAAAAGTTAAGAGTTAGCAGTTAGTAAGTTAAGAGTTATTAGTTAGAGTTAGTAGTTAGAGTTAGTTTGGTCCAAATTAAGTCCAAATATGTCCAAGATGTAAGTCCAAGTCTTGATTATTGTGAGAAATTTTGTCTAAGGATCTTATTGCAAATTATTTTTAATTTTATGGCCACACCGTAATTTTTAGAAGTTTAGAATTGAGCCATGTGGGATGAAAGTGAAACTTTTGAAAGATGTCAAGGTCAGAATGTAATTATGAGAAGAATGAGCTAGAAACGAGAATTATTGGGGTGAAACTAGAATTATGAAAGATGTGGGGATAAAAGAGAATTTAAGAAAAGGAAAAGGGGGCAAACGGAAATTTACACAAAGAGAAAAATCAAAAACGGAAAAATAAAGCAAAATAAAATTTTTTCCCTGGCAACGGCGCCAAAAACTTGACACAACTTAAAAGTAATATTTAACTCCCAAGTATAAGAGTGTCTTGTTGTATTAATTTGTTTATTTTATTTTATCTAAAAATTAAGAAAAACTTAAATATAAACAACTTAATTGAAGTAAAACTATGAAATTGAATTAATTACGGTTGTGGATCCACTCTTAGAAGTAAAATTTTTTTAATAAATTCCTTTTGCCATTTTTTTAGATTTATTACCCAAAAGATTAATTATATAAATTATTATTATTTTCCCTTTAATTTTATGATGGATTAAGTATTTATTGTGCCAAAATTTAATTTGTCTACAATAAGTCAAAAATACCATTTTACCATACCTTATATTAAGGTATTAAGAATTTATTGTGCCAAATTCATTTTTTTGTCTACAATAAATCAAAATTTCATAATATAAAATATGTATAAAATTAAATAGAAAATAATTTAATTTATAAAATAAAAAATAGAATTTGATTAAATCATATTTATTTCCTAACAGTTTCACCTTCCCCTAACTAATATTATTTAGTTAAGCATAATTGAAATAAAAAAAATATTAAAATTAAATTATTTATAATTAAAAGTAATAAAAACAACTAAAATTGATAATAAAACTAATTTTATTTATCAAAATAATTATACAAAATATTAAAAACACACCTGAAAAATCAAGATTACAGGGAGATGGAGAGAATTTGAGAAGAATAGAATTGTAGAGAGATGATTAAAAACATAAAAATGAGGCTCTATTTATAGAGAAATAAATTCATAATCCAGTGTTTTGCGGTCCATCATAAGCCTCATGCATGTGCTCCTCACAACCATTAGATCAAGACCCAATGGTTGGTCAAACTTCAAAAGTCAACATCACACGTGGCATCGTTTGACTCGTCTGATTTGGCCAAACAACGGTTGAGATTTGGCGGGTTAGTATAAGGGTCACCGAAGGTGAGGGAAGAGATATCCAATTTGATATCTTCTGATATATTGAGGATGCTGGGTGGATCGGGCTGACCCGAATACAAAGATTCAGATTCTACAACTTGCTTCACCAACCGTTGCCATGTGGCACAATTATGGCCATTAAATCATGAACAGTTGAGAATTAGTCAAAATTGCTAGTTATCCCATGTGCTCATATCTATTATAAGCTCATTTCATTATCCAATCAGTGCTCGGTTAACAGGAAAAGTCAACTCTTTTTACACAAGCCCAATTTTAAGCCGATATTGACAGATCTTAAGGTTTTCGGACCTCCGGAATCCAAATTTGACCTCCGTTTATCTGTTTGGAGCCTCGAAGTATGTGAAATTAATATTTTACATAATAAACATGCAAAAATACACAAAATTAGATTTATTTAAAACATAATTAATAATTACTACTATATTGCATAAACACAAATATAAATTATAACATAGGCACAAAAAAATATTATTATCGCTTGATAGTTAAATAATTTTTAATATTAATCAAGGAGTCTTAAGAAACCCTATTAATTTTGGAAAAATTAAGTCTTTTCCAAAATTGCCCCATGAATAATCCTTACTGATAAGGGCAATAATATCATTTATGAATTCTAATAAAACAAAATTCCCATAATTTAAAATCATGGAAATTTGGCATTACATGTTTCAAATTTTTAAAGCACTAAATTTAGTTGTGAAAATTGTTAATTTGCCTTTTTGCGATTTTAAATTGTGCATCTAACTTCTTTATTTTCTTTTATTTTCTTGTCGTTAAATTGCAATAAGTAGAAATAGGAAAAAAAATGTGGGCAAATAAGCAGAAAGGAATTGCTGCAACATTACATACAACATGGTAGATAGAAGATGGTTCTCAAACAATAGAGGCATTTACTGTTATTACTGAAACAATGGATTGATTGTTACAGCAACGATTTTTACAGTTGAATTGTCGGCCCTAGATTTTTACCATTATGTCTGCATATCAGGATTTATGACTAGAAAAAAAATGCAACCTCTGATTTTTCGTAACATATATCTCTTCCTTTCCATTTAAAATTTATTTTAAAATTCAAGATTTTTTTTCCAAACTTATCATTTTAATTACCTCTCTCTCTTTCTCCACTTTCCTTTTGTTATAAATTAGGGTTTCACTTTCAACATTTCAATTTCACTATTACTTTTTCTCTCACTGTCTGTAGTTCTCAACATCATTACATTTTTTTTTCACGTTCTTATCCTTTCAGCACAACAAAACCCAGTTTGAATTGCTACAGCAATGCCAAAAATTAAAGCATGTGCTGGTAGATTGAAAGATCCTGAGTGTTTCTACTACTTTAAAACCGAGGAAAAATATGAAGAAATTATTGAGCCTCGAAAAATTTTTGAAAGAAAAGAGTTTCCAATTTGCAAAACAGTCAAGTATAATGATGAACAACATCTATACTGTTGTAGCATGGAGAAGATGGATCAAGTTCTCCGCTCACCCCCAAGACTCAGACCTCTCAATCGTTAAGGAGTTATACCCAAACATGTTACAGCAAGACCAACCCAACATCTTTGTGAGGCAAGTTTAAGTACCCTTAGATTCTCGAGTTATCAATACTTTTTATGACCTGCCTGCTGTTATTGATTATGAGTATACCAAATTTGTTGAAAATATGACTGTGAAGAAGTGAGGGGAAGTTTTTAAATCCTAACCGTAGTAGGCGGTGAATGTATGAATGAGGGGGGTATAGTGGTTAATAAGATAAACTTGAAGCTTATGGCCAAGGTTTTGGTGAAACTCTTGAAATCTAGACTGATGCAACCACACGCACAATCATTGTGTCCTAAGATAGACTTATATTTCTTTAGCCATTGATGTTGGAAAGATCATTTAATAAGAAATTAGAGAGTGTGTAATGAAGAACCAAAAGTCTGTTGCACTGCTATTTCCTTCACTTATCACAGGTATTTGCGAGGCCTCAGAGGTAAAATTTATAGCAAGTAATGAAAGAATCAAGAATTAAGGGGCTCTCACAACTAAGACAGTCGAAAGGATTGCTGGGGAATCTATTGCTGTAGCAACCCTACAACATCCTACTACAGCTAAATCATGGATTGAGAAGATGCTGTAGGATATGAGTGAAGGCTTGAATATAGGTGTCCAAGAGCAAAAGGAGGAGAATCAAATGTTTCAGACTTATTTACTACATTTTGAAGCACAAAAACATTAATTTACAATGCATATGAAGAGCAAACATGTAGATTTACTTGAGTTTCTGCTGCAGCTGTTCAATTTTCAAAGAGCTGAGGAGATTGCTTGAACAGAAGAAAGTGAAGAAGCAGAGACTAAGAAAGAGTCAGTAGAAGAGCAACATCAAGAAAACGTAAAAGCTAAAGATAATGAAAAAGAAGAGGAAGTATAAAGTGAAAAAGAAGAAGAGAAAAAAGAAGAGGAACCTCTAATTGTGACTCCCAAAAGTAAAGGAAAAGAAAAAAAATTGATTGATGAGGAGTCTGAGATAGAGGAAGAAGAGGATGTTGACGCAGCCTTAGAGGAAGTCATCAACAGAGCTATAAAGACAGAAGAAGCAATGAGGAGTCTGAGGGAACGCATTGCGAGCATCACTGTTGAGCAACCAGCAGCAACAACACCTTCACTAACTACGACAAAGAAAACTCCCACAAAGTCTCATGTTCCAACTCCAAGGGCATCTGACAAGAGAAAAAGGGACATAACCTTCTGGAGGTGTAGCAAGATTGCGAGCACCAGAAGAACAAGAACCTAAGAAAACAAAGCCAACTCTACCCAAAGTTATAGAAGTTACTGGAACTCCTCTAACTAGTCTAATTAAAAGCCATAAGAAAAAACATGTTGTTGCTACACCAATGGGTTCACCAAAGGAGCGTTTGAGAAGTGGATCAAATAAGCAGTGACCTTTTACAGTATGTGCTGCAGCATAGCTACCAACAACAGGGGAGTATCCCATGTCAGCCCAGTTTAACTTTGCAATTTCTGAAACTTTTCTTTTATTTATTTTACCTTATTGCTTTTGTATTTCTTTATTTTAAGTATATGCACGTTTGTCTTTCAATTATTTTGAGTGCATGTGAGGACACAGTAATTCTTAAGTTTGAGAGGGTCGTATTTGTTAGCTTACAGGGTTATAAATGTTGATTTTGATGATAACAAACCACATATTTTGGATAAACAAATATTTACATATTGTGCTTTTATAACAAGAAAATGATTTTTATGTTAGATTGTTTTTCAAGATATGGACTAAAATGAAAGAGTTTTGCCATCTTTGATTTTAATAAATATTGTTTTGAATTTTGGATTTGGATCTATTTGAAAACATTTAAATATTTTGGGTCATTCTATAATTTCATATATTTTGTGTCATATTATAATTTCAGAAAAGTTTTGGGATTAACAAAGCATTATTTAGAAATTCTGAAATTGGACGTATTTGAAAAATTTCATAACACTTTGGGCCATAATACAGTTATATAAAGTTTTAGGGTCAAACTATAATTTTAGAAAATAGTTCACTGTAGCAAGCGGCTAACCGAATTTGACAAGCGGTAGACCGAATTTTAGGCAGTACCTTACTGGAATGAAAGCGACTATTCGGATTTCGAAAATGGCATACCGAATGTTTTAAAATTCAAATATTTACTGTAACAGTAACATAAAAGCGGCTAATCGGATTCCAAAAGCGGCAAGCCGGTTATCATCAGAAAACTCATAACGGCTAGTTTTTGAACTCAAACTATATAAACTCAAATCTAATTCATTTTTGGTAATCTTTGCAAGAATAAACAAGTGCACACAACATATATTGAGCTTCAAATTCAAAAATCATCATAGATTAAATATTCATTGAGCTATCATTTGTATATCCACTCTAAAAGAGAGTTATTTGTTGTGATTTTCATTTCTCATCAAATTTGTGAGTGTACAAGTGTGAGAAACACTTGGGGAGATAATTTCTTTGTTGTAAAGGTTCATTGACACCTTGGAAGTCAATTGTAAGCATTTGAAGTCTTAGGAGGCTTGGATAGTGAAATCCTCAAGTTAGGTGAACTTGGAGGCATGGACGTAGTCGGGGATCGCCGAACCATGTAAAAATCATTGTGTTTGCTCTCTCTTCCCTTACTCATTTATTATGATGCTTTATTAAATTTATTTATTTTATTTTATTAAGGCAATAGATTAAATTGTTGTGCAATTTGCTTAGCTTAATTTTTAAAATCCTAATTCACCCCCCTCTTAAGTTGCCTAGTTAGTATTTCATTTGGTATCAGAGCGAGGTGCTCTTATTTAGACTTAACCGTCTAGAGCTAAAGATCAATGGCAACCCAATATGACTCAACCTTTAGGGAAGGACAGTCCGCAATTAGACCACCGTTCTTTGACGAAAATGACTACCCATATTGGAAAACTAGGATGAGAACTTATTTACAAGTACTAGATTATGAAATTTCGGAAGTTTTTTGTGATGGTCCATTTATGCCTTTGACTAAAAATGAAGTCGGGGAAGATATTCCAAAACCTTCACCGGAATGGAATGAATTGGAAAAGAGAAAACCTTCTCTAAATTCCAAAGCTATGAATGTCTTGTTTTGTACACTAGATAAGAAAAAGTTTCATAGAGTATCTAGTTGTGAGAGTAGTAATGAAATTTGGCACAAACTTGAAGTTTTTTATGAAGGCACGAATCAAGTGAAAGAGTCTAAAATTAGTAGGTACACTCAACAATATAAATTGTTCCAAATGGAACAAAATGAGAGTGTGTATTCTATGTATACTAGATTTACGAACATAGTGAACACTCTAGGAGCCTTAGTAAAGACCTTTTCAAATAGCGAGAAAGTTAAGAAAAACATTAGGTCGCTACCTAATGAATGGAGACCAAAAAGGACTGTTATTGAGGAAGCCAAAGATTTAAATATCTTACCTATTGATGATTTAATTGGTTCTCTTATTTTTTATGAGGAAGACTTAGCAGTCGAAAGAGGCAATGAGGATAAGAGGAAAAGCATTACTCTCAAAGCCTCGAAACATGAGAGTGATGAGGAAAGTGAGCTGGATGAGGAGGAGATGGATATGTTGACTAGGAAGTTCAGAAAAGTTTTAAGAAATCCGGTGAGCGAAGAAAATTTAGATACCTTAAGAACCGAAAGGAGAATAAGGAAGTAATCAAATATTATGAGTGCAAGAAACCTGGCCATATAAGATCGAACTGTTAACATAAATATGTTAATAATATTGATTTTGATGATAACAAATTTTAAATGTATTTTGACAAAAATATTGGAGCTATTTCTGAATAAACGAAAACCCTTCTAATCATTGCCTTATTTCTTCATAAAAGATGGATTTTCAAATTAGAAAGAAATTCTCTGCAAAAACTTGTTTAAAATTACAATTCTGGTCATAAACGGTGAACCGTTTATTTTAAACGGTTAATCGATTAAAGGCAGAGAGTAACACATTTCCTAAACCTCTAACCGTTTATGAAAAACGAAAAACACCCAAGATGGGAAGGCTACTGGAACCTAACGGTGAACCGTTTATTTTAAACGGTTAACCGATAACGTCCAGAATTGAAGGTTGTCCTCATCTGGCATTGATTAACGAAAACTGATAAGGCTGAATTGTTGTGCAGGTTACTGGAGCCAAACGGCAAACCGTTTATTTTAAACGGTCAACCGATAATACCCAGAGAAGCCACTTTATGCAATCCCTTAACTGCTAAATGAAAACAGATTAACTAATGTTCATTTTGCAGGTTACTGGAGACAAACGGCTAACCGATTATTTCAAACGGTCTCTGGAAGTTAACGGCGAAAGGGCAATCCTAAACGGCAAACCGTTTATTTGAAATCTGGCCCAACGGTAACTTTGACCAACCGAAACGGTTAACCGTTAATGGTTAACGGCGAACCGTTTTCTGTCCGACAGTTTGTAACGGCTAGATTTTCAGATCCAAGTATAAATAAGCTCATTCAAATTTAAAGAAGGTTGATCACAACACGACCATTTGAGCTAATATTTGAGAATACAATCTTCATAGAGCTTAGAACACATTCTTGCTTCATCTACTCACATATTAAGCATCATTGTATAATCTTATATATTGTGAGAGGCAAAACAGTTTGTAATCTTTTACTTTGAGTGATTGTAAGTGTTGGGATACATTTGGGTTAAGAGATTGGGGATAATCTCTTGTTGTAAAGGTCCATTGACACCTTGGAAGTCAAGTGTAAGCATTTGAAGCCTTGGAGGCTTGCTTAGTGGAATCCTCAAGCCCGGAAAGCTTGGAGGCGTGGACGTAGGCGAGGTTGGCCGAACCACGTAAAAATCTCGGTGTTTGAATCCCTCTTCCCTTATCTTTTTATATTGTGATCATCTTAATTGTTATTGCTTTGAATTTGATTTATAATTGTATTAAGTTTTTATTTAATAAATTGAATAATTTTTTAGAATCCCAATTCACCCCCCCTCTTGGGTTGCATACTTGTATTTCACGAACTGCCCTCTTCTCAACAAGCTCATGAAGAAAGCAATGGTAGCAACATGGGATGATAGCGATGAGGAAACAAGTGATGATGAAGAGCATCAAGAAATGACAAATCTAGCTCTCATGGCAATTGGAGATGATGATGAACTTGATGAGGCAAATGATCTTCCTACTTATGATGAATTACATGATGCTTTTAAAGAATTGCATGATGAGTGGATGAAAATTGGTAAAAAGAATACATGTCTTAAAAGAAAAATTGTAGAGCTCACAAATAAAAATGAATTTCTAAGTGCAAAGATTGCATGCTTAGAATTAGAGAATAAAACATTGATTGATAAAGTTGCATTATCAAATGAGAAACCTAACACTTCGCACGAGCATCTAGAATCACATGTAGTGAAATATAAGTGTGCAACCCAAGAGGGGGGGTGAATTGTAAAATTTAAAAATTATCCTAGCAAATCCACACAACAAGCAATCTAATGTCTTAATAAAAATTGAAAGCAATAAGTTCAATGAAAGCACAATAAATAAAGAGTAAGGGAGAAGAGAAACAAACACACGAATTTTTACGTGGTTCGGCAATCCCTGCCTACGTCCACGCCTCCAAGCGATTCAAGCTTGAGGATTTCACTATCCAAGCCTTTCCAAGGCTTCAACCGATTACAATTGACTTCGAGGTGTCAATAAACCTTTACAACAAATAGATTATCTCCCAATCTCTTCACTCAAGTGTCTTACACACTCAAACTCTTACAATTGAGATAAATAAATGAAGGTTACAATAAAACTCACTCAATGAGTAGATATTCAAAAATGAAGAACAATAGATGATTCAATGTTTGTATTTTGCAAGTTTGAAGGCTCAAGATATCACGTGTGCTTTTTGTTTTTGCTTGTTGGAGAGCTTGGAAATGAGTTGGATTTTAGTTCTTATAGTTTGAGCTAAAAAACTAGCCGTTATGTACATTTTGGTTGTAACCGGATTACCGGTTATGGACATCCGGAAATCCGCTTAATGTTACCGTTACAGCCACAATTTTGAATTTCTGAACATCCGGTATGCCGCTTTGTCAAATCCGGATTTCCGCTTATGCTCAGAAGCTTACTGCCCAACAACCGGATTTCCGTTTGTCAGGATCCGGTTAGCCGCTTGCTACAGTGAGCTATTTTCCAAAATTACATTTTGACCCTAAAATTTTATAAAACAGTAGTATGGCCCAAAACGTTATGAAACTTTACAAATAGGTCCAATTTCAGAATTTCTAAGTAATGCTTCGTTAATCCCAAAACTTTTTGAAATTATAATTTTGCCCAAACTTTGTAAAATTATAGAATGACCCAAAAACATTTAAATAGTTTCAAATAGGTCCAAATCTGAAATTTAAAACACTATCAAAGATTTTAAAATTACTTTCATTTTAGTCCAAAATACTTTAATTCCATAACATCATTTTCTTATTATAAAAGCACAATTCATAAATCTTTGCTTAATAAATACATGTGGTTTGTTATCATCAAAATCAATATTTATAGCCATGTAGGCTAACAATCTCCCCCTTTTTGATGATGACAAAATACATTAAAAACTTTAATCTTGTTATGAAAAAGCTCCCCCTTAATCAATGCAAGTTAAAAAATGATTTGAAAATTGTTTAACAAAAACTCCCCCTGCATACATGCTCCCCCTAGATACATGCATATTTTCATAACACATATTAAATCATTCTCCCCCTTCATCATCAAAAAGAATAAAATCTCCCCCTATCAATCATCAAAATCGCAACATAAGCACATTAGTAAAAAAATATCCATAATCATAAGAAAATCCATATAATCCATAATGATCAATCAAAACAAATCCATAACATCCAACATAAATAGTCACAACAAATCCATATCATCCAAAAACAAAACCATAAACCGAAAATCATAATAACCATCCATAGAGTCGAAAATAAAAGAACACACAATGCAGTAAATGAAATGTAGATGTGTCCAAATACAAGCATAAGATACTACTCAGGTGGTGAGGATGGAGGTGAAGGAGGTGGATACGGATATGGAATGCTGAAGTGCTCGAAGAGAAGGCGCTGTCCATGAATGAGCTGCTGCTGCAACTGCCGCTGCTGCTGCAACTGCCGCCGCTGCTGCTGCTCCTGCTGAAACTCAGTCTGCCGCACCGAAAGTGTCCGCACCTCATCCATAAGCTACTGAAGAGTAACATCTCCAGAGGTAGGAGGTCGTGGAGGTGATGAAACGGATGCAGAGACATCAGGAGCTGAAGCTATCAAGGGAGGATCTTGGCGTCTATGCTGCCCTCGAAATGAGAGTGAGAAAATAGGTAGCCGATCGGTTGGAACCACAGCATTAAGTGGCCGATCATCACTTGGAGCAAGGAAAGTAAACTTGCTTTCAGAGTATTTGACCCAAGTGCCATTTTTCCACTCAAAGCCTAAGCCGACAATGGCATCATCCCCAATACCCTTAGACTGTCTACACGATGGTTCTTTAATCGGTACATCAAAAAATTTCAGGATTCGGGTAATGAAATGACCATATGGAAGGGAGCGGGTAATCAACTTAGGTATACTGAGCATGTTTCGGACAATGGTATATCCTAAGTCAACTGGACGGTGTCTAAGAATACAATCAATCAAGGCGACATCCATATGAGAGACCTCATCAAAATGGCCTGATCTAGGAAGGACAATACTCTGAATAAAACGAAGTAATATCCGAGATTGAAGACAAAGACATAGGTTGCGAAAATGGATACTACAATCTTCATCGGAAAGGTCGACACGACGACATATATTCTTAACAGCATCAATATAAACATAGTCATCAATGTCAGGAGGTTTCCTAGGTGAAAACATTTCTAGGCCATCATCGGAAGATCCTAGGATGGAGTTCAACTCCGAATCATCAAACTCAATCAAAACTCCTCCAACTGTAGTGATTACTCGATTCTCTTTCTCCGCGGAACAATCCATATTTGAGTAAAATACTCTCACCAAGTCAGGATATACATTTTCCTCAACAACAAGTGCATTAAGCCAACCAACATCTTCCAACAATTGCAATAAAGTTCTATTGCTAATACTAAGAAGATTCAACCAATCTGGTAAAATAAAAAAGGTTTGGAGTACCTCACGAGTCATGAACTGTTGATGAAAATGTTTGGCTAGATGTTTCTTGTTCTGAAAATGTGTGGACTCACGAGTCATGAAATTGGATTGATTTGTGGTGCCCCTTGCTTCCCGTGGCCGGTTGGTTTGTTGAACCGGTTCTTTACCTTTTCTTCGAACCGACCGAGAGCTTGACATTGTGATTTGGTTGATTTGGGGTTGAAAAGGATAAGGAGAATGAAGATGATGAAGATTGAAAGTGATTTGGAGAAACAAATTGGATTAAAAACGGCTTGAGAGTGAGAAATCTAGAGAGAGAAAAATCGACCCAAAACCTAGGTTGAAATTGGGATCTAGAGATTTGGATGTTGAAAAAGGATTTCAAGGATGGTTTTGAGTTCTTAATGAGATGGGAAATAATTTTTAAGACTCAATTTGATGTGAAAAAGATAGAAAATGAAGGATTTTGGTGTGAGAAAGAGAGAGAAGCAAACGGTTTTTAGAGAGAGTGAGAGAACCGGAATGCCGAATAAAGAAGGAAGAAGAACAGTTAAAATAGCTTCCGAAACTGGATTGCCAGTTTGCATTAATCGGATAGCCGGTTGTGACCAGAAGCTTGAAACCCGTAAACGGCTTGCCGGTTTGACTTGAACCGGAATTCCGATTGTGACCAGCAAGTCCTTCACTCGAATCCGATTTTCTGGATATCATAATCCGGCTTGCCGGTTGGATCCAGAAGATAGCAAGTGAGAATTGGCTTACCGATTTTCCTGAACCAGTTGGCCGAATGATCCCAGAATGCTGCCAAAGTGCAGCTCGAATTCGGATTTTCGGATTGACAGAACCGAAAATATGGTTTGTTCCAGCAAGCTTTCCTTGCGAATCCGGATTTCCGGTTTTGCTAATCGGTGGTCCAAGGTTGAGGCAGAAAGAGGGCTCTTGAATTCGGTCTTCCGGATTTAAGAACCGGTAGACCGGTTATGAGCCAGAGATGAAGCTTAGGAAATCCAATTTTTCGGATTGAAAATCCGGTTATCCGAATGTTGTCCCGAGAGTAACCAAAGCTAATCCGATTTTCCGGATTGAAAATCCAGTTATCCGGAATTTGTCTCAGGAGAAATCAATAAGGAAAAATGTTTTTCCGGATGAATGGAAAGGGAATATTTGCTAGCTCTTATACTTGTACTACACACACCATTTTATTTCCGGCCTTAAAAATTGATTAATTTTAAATCATTTTGAGATTTAAAATTTTTCAATAAGCCATTTAATACATGAAACACAAAATCATAAAATCATAAATTTACAAGCATATCATGCTATCTAAATCATGAAGCATAAATCCATATAATAACAGACATATCAAGCCATGTAGTAAAACATAAATCAAGATGCAACATTCATCATTCCAAGCTCATGTTTTATCTTTATAAAATGCTCTTCACTAAAAGGTTTTGTAAAGATATCCGCAAGCTGATTTTCAGTAGAAACAAATTTGATTACATCTCCTTTTTTAACATGATCTTTAAGGAAATGATGTCTAATTTCTATATGCTTAGTCCTAGAATGTTGAATGGGATTCTTGGAAAGATTTATAGCACTAGTATTGTCACACAAGATAGGTATTTGATCAAGTTTAATGCCATAGTCTCTAAGGGTTTGTTTCATCCAAAGAATTTGTGCACAACAACTACCTGCGGCAATATATTCTGCCTCAGTGGTTGAAAGCGTAACCGAGTTTTGTTTCTTACTAAACCAAGAGACAAGAGAATGACCTAGGAAGTGACATGTTCCACTAGTACTTTTTCTATCAACCTTATACCCAGCAAAATCAGCATCTGAATAACAAGTTAAATCAATATGAGTTCCTCCAGGACACCAAAGGCCAAGATTAATGGTGCCAATTAACTATCGAAAAATGCGTTTGACAGCAAGCATGTGAGACTCTTTAGGACAAGATTGAAATCTATCACACAAGCATACACTAAACATAATATCAGGCCTACTAGCAGTCAAGTAGAGTAGGGATCCGATCATACCTCGATAAGTCTTGATATCAACTTCCTTACCTTTCTCATCTTTGTCCATCTTGATGGTAGTACTCATAGGAGTGCTTTTTACTGTTCCATTATCATAGCCAAATCTTTTGAGTAGATCTTTCACGTACTTGGCTTGGTTTATGAAAATTCCTTCCTCGTTTTGTTTGATTTGAAGTCCAAGGAAGTACTTCAACTCTCCCATCATACTCATCTCAAACTCTTTGCTCATACATGATGAAAAATCTTTACATAACAACTCATTAGTAGAACCAAAAATAATATCATCAACATAAATTTGAACAATAAGTATATCTTGGTTCTTATGCTTAACAAATAGAGTTGTGTCCGCTTTTCCCAACGAAAAATCATTATCCAACAAGAAGTTTTTAAGCCTATCATACCAAGCTCTAGGTGCTTGTTTTAAACCATGCAAAGCCTTGGATAACTTATACACATGATCTGGAAATTTTTCATTTTCAAAACCAGGAGGTTGTTTCACATAAACTTCCTCCATAATATATCCATTTAAGAAAGCACTCTTGACATCCATTTGATATAAAATAAAATCCTTATGACATGCATATGCTAACAACATCCTAATGGATTCTAACCTTGCTACAGGTGCAAAGGTTTCATCAAAATCAATTCCTTCTTCTTGGTTGTAACCTTGAGCCACTAATCTAGCTTTATTTTTTACAACCACACCGGATTCATCCATTTTGTTTCTAAATACCCATTCAGTGCCTATAATGGATTGATGTTCTGGATTAGGAACTAACTCCCACACATTGTTTCTCTCAAATTGATTCAACTCCTCTTGCATTGCCATAATCCAAGATTCATCATTTTCCGCATCCGCAAAGGATTTTGGTTCAATTTGAGAAATAAATGCAGCATGCTCACATGTGTTCCTAAGAGATGATCTAGTGGTGACACCTCGTGAGGGATCTCCTAAAATTACATCCTTAGGGTGAGAGGATACATACCTCCACTCCTTGGGGAGTGTTTGAGAAGTACCTTCATTTTGCTCTACATTTGCCTCTTCATGATGTTCCTCTTGAATTCCATGTGGTGCGTCTTCTTGGTTGTCATTCGATGCATCTTCTTGTTGTTGTTCTTCTACATTACCATCAACAATGACTTTCTCCGTAGAGGAGGGGTTAAACTCATTAAATGTAACATGCATAGATTCTTCCACAACTAAAGTTCTTTTATTATAAACTCTATAAGCTTTGCTTGAATTTGAATAACCAAGAAAAATACCAACATCAGATTTTGGATCAAATTTACCAAGACTATCTTTGGTGTTCAAAACAAAACATTTGCATCCAAAAACTTTAAAATAACCAATGTTGGGTTTTCTATCTTTCCAAAGCTCATATGGAGTTTTATTAAGATTAGGTCTAATCAACACCCGATTTAAAACATAACAAGCGGTGTTAACGGCTTCGGCCCAAAAATACTTAGGCAAAGAATTTTCATTCGACATGGTCCTAGCCATTTCTTGAATAGACTTATTCTTTCTCTCTACTACTCCATTTTGTTGTGGAGTCCTAGGTGATGAAAATTGATGCTCTATACCAAAGTCATTACAAAACTTTTCAAATGCATGATTTTCAAATTCTCCACCATGATCACTTCTAATACAAGTAATAGAATAACCTTTTTCATTTTGAACCTTTTTATAGAAAATTCGAAATGCATCAATGGCATCATCCTTATTAGCTAAGAACAATACCCATGTGAATCTAAAATAATCATCCACAATTACAAATGCATAAAATTTGCCACTTAAACTAGCATATCTAGAAGGTCCAAAAAAATCTATATAAAGCAATTGAAGTGGTTTTGAAGTAGAGACATGATTCTTGCTTTTGAAGGAAGTTTTGATTTGTTTTCCAAATTGGCATGCTTCACAAATTCTATCTTTTTGAAAACTGATTTTTGGAAGACCTTTTACTAAATCATTTTTCACGATTTTTGAAATCAAATCCATGCTTGCATGACCTAATCTTCTATGCCACAACCAACCATCATAATGCAATGAGGAGAGGCATTTCTCATTTGTTGATGCACAATCTATATTAATGGTATATGCATTAACACATCTATTTCCTACAAACAAGACTTTTTCATCACATGCATTCTCAATAACACATTTTTATTCATCAAAGATAACTCTATATCCTTTATCACATAATTGACTAATACTAAGCAAATTATGTTTCAAGTTTTCAACCAAACACACATTCTCAATGAGAGTAGAGGATACGTTACCGAAATTTCCAATTCCAATGATTTTTCCTTTTGAATTATCCCCAAATGATACATCTCCACCATTTTCGATCGTGGTAAAGCTTGAAAACCAAGAATAATTCCCTGTCATGTGTCTTGAACAACCGCTATCCAAGTACCACTTATTCTTCTTCTTCTTTGAGCCCTGTAAAAAAAATCTCAAGTTTTAGGTACCCAAACCTTTTTGGGTCCTTGAGAGTTAGCAATGGTTCCTTCGGAACCCAAACACATTTCACACCATAATATGCATTTCTCTTCATTGCACATCTATTTTTCATATGACCATCTTGATTGCAATAATGACATATAATTTTATTGTTAATAGATGTATTCTTCACAAATAACTCTTGTAAATTTTTTTTTTCAAATTCGGTTTATAACCTATGCTACTTTTGTCAAATACACATTTTTGTGAGTTTAGCAAATTGTCCAACATCTTTTGCCCATTTGTGAATTTTAGCACAATTTCATTTAGTTCATTGCTCTTCTTTCTAAGCATTTCATTCTCATTTTTCAAGTCATTTATGTGTGACTCTAAGTGCTCATGTGAAGTGCTAGAATTCTCAAATAATGCAATACTATCATGCAATGTTTTATTTTCTAATTCTAGGCATGTAATCTTTGCACTAAATGAATCATTTTCATTCTTAAGCTCTATCATCTTCTTTTTTAAGACATATATTCTTTTTACCAATCTTCATTAGCTCATCATGCAAATCCTTAAAAGCATCATGCAATTCATCATATGTAGGAAGAACACTTACCTCATCAAGTTCATCACATGATTCATCCCCAACGGCCATGAGAGCTAAATTTGTCATTTCTTGTTGCTCATCACCATCACTTGTTTCCTCATCGCTATCATCCCATGTGGCCACCATAGCTTTCTTCTTGAGTTTGTTGAGAAGAGGACATTCTGGTCGTATGTGTCCGGGCTTCTTGCATTCATAACAAGTGATTGGCTCATTCTTCTCCTTCTTATTCTTGTAGCCTCTGAACTTTCTCTGCTCATTATTCTTTTTGTAAAATTTTCTGAATCTTCTAGCCAACATAGCCAGCTCCTCATCATCCATTTCGCTTTTCTCATCACTCTCACGTTTTGAAGCCTTGAGAGCAATGTTTTTCTTCTTTTCCTCATGCCCTTTTTCTGCTGCCAAATCTTTTTTATATGAAATGAGAGAACCAATTAAATCATAAATAGGTAAAACATTTAAATCTTTGGCTTCCTCAATGGCAGTCCTTTTTGGTCTTCATTCCTTAGGTAGCGACTTACTGATTTTCTTGACTTTCTAGCTATTTGAAAAGGTCTTCCCTAAGGCTCCTAGAGTGTTTACTATGTCCGTAAATCTAGTATACATAGAGTACACATTTTCATTTTGTTCTATTTGGAGCAATTCATATTGTCGAGTGTACCTACTTATTTTAGATTCTTTCACTTGGTTCGTGCCTTCATAGACAACTTCAAGTTTGTGCCAAATCTCATTAGCACTTTCGCAACTAGACACTCTATGAAACTCTTTCTTATCTAGTGCACAAAATAAGGCATTCATGGACTTGGAATTTAGAGAAGCTTTTCTCTTTTCGAATTCATTCCAATCCCGTGAAGGTTTTGGAATATCTTCGCCGACTTCATTTTTAGTCAAAGGCATGAAGGGACCATTATTAACGATTTCCCAAATTTCATAATCTAAGGCTTGCAAGTAAATTCTCATCCTAGTTTTCCAATATGGGTAATCGTTTCCATCAAAGTAAGGTGGTCTAGTGGTGGACTGTCCTTCCTTAAATGTGGAATCATTTTGAGTTGCCATTGATCTTTAGCTCTAGACGATTAAATCTAAATAAGAGCACCTCGCTCTAATACCAAATGAAATATAAGTGTGCAACCCAAGAGGCAGGGTGAATTGTAAAATTTAAAAATTATCCTAGCAAATCCACACAACAAGCAATCTAATGTCTTAATAAAAATTGAAAGCAATAAGTTCAATGAAAGCACAATAAATAAAGAGTAAGGGAGAAGAGAAACAAACACACGAATTTTTACGTGGTTCGGCAATCCCTGCCTACGTCCACGCCTCCAAGCGATTCAAGGTTGAGGATTTCACTATCCAAACCTTTCCAAGGCTTCAACCGATTACAATTGACTTCGAGGTGTTAATAAACCTTTACAACAAAGAGATTATCTCCCAATCGCTTCACTCAAGTGTCTTACACACTCAAACTCTTACAATTGAGATGAATAAATGAAGGTTACAATAAAACTCACTCAATGAGTAGATATTCAAAAATGAAGAACAAGAGATGATTCAATGTTTGTATTTTGCAAATTTGAAGGCTCAAGATATCACGTGTGCTTTTTGTTTTTGCTTGTTGGAGAGCTTGAAAATGAGTTGGATTTTAGTTCTTATAGTTTGAGCTCAAAAACTAGCTGTTATGCACATTTTGGTTGTAACCGGATTACCGGTTATGGACATCCAGAAATCCGCTTAATGTTACCGTTACAGCCACAATTTTGAATTTCTGAACATCCGGTATGCCGCTTTGTCAAATCCGGATTTCCGCTTATGCTCAGAAGCTTACTGCCCAACAACTGGATTTCAATTTGTCAGGATCTGGTTAGCCGCTTGCTACAGTGACTGCTACAGTGAACTATTTTTTAAAACTACAGTTTGACCCCAAAACTTTATAAAACTGTAGTATGACCCAAAACGTTATGAAACTTTGCAAATAGGTCCAATTTCAGAATTTCTAAGTAATGCTTCGTTAATCCCAAAACTTTTTGAAATTATAATTTCTCCCAAACTTTGTGAAATTATAGAATGACCCAAAAACATTTAAATAGTTTCAAATAGGTCCAAATCCGAAATTTAAAACACTATCAAAGATTTTAAAATTACTTTCATTTTAGTCCAAAATGCTTTAATTCCATAACATCATTTTCTTATTATAAAAGCACAATTCATAAATATTTACTTAATAAATACATGTGGTTTGTTATCACCAAAATCAATATTTATAGCCATATAGGCTAACATGTAGATGACTTGAAAAATGAAAAAGATGCCCTGCAAAAATGCAATGTTTCATTAAATGAAAGGATTAAAGGACTAGATTTAGATAATAAAATGTTGCATGATAAAATTGTTTCATTAAAAGGTAAACAAAGCATTTTGTATGAACATGAAAGATCACATGTTGATGAATTGATGAAAGAAAATGAAGTGCTTAAGAAAAAGAGTAATGAGCTCCATGAAATTGTGTTAAAATTCACAAGTGGTCAAAAGAACTTAGAAAAATTACTAAGCACTAAAAAATGTGTGTTTGATAAAGGAGGACTTGGGTATAAACCTTACTTGAAACAAAAATATTATAAGATTGTTTGTCATTATTGTAATGGAAATGGTCATATGAGTTTTAGATGTTCAGTTAAGAGAAATGTATATTATGGAGTCAAATGTATTTGGGTTCCAAAAGGAACTAAATCTAACGCTCAAGGACCCAAGAGTATTTAGGTACCAAAGGGCACAACGTGAATGTTTTCTTTGTAGGTACCACAATCAAGAAATGACAGTGAGTTCCTTGATGAAAGCTTATGAGGATAATCACTTGATCATTGTCTAAGCAAAAATGATGAGACAAGATGATTTAATTATTTTGGTAACAATTCTTGCCATATTGATTTTGTTGAATGAATCATGATGTATCGATAGTAGCATGTCAACTTATCATGATGCCTTTGTTTAATTTTGATGATTGTATGATCTTTGATCTCATTTTTTTTAATTGTCTATCATCATGTTTTATGTCATTTATTCATCACTTATGTATGTGTGAATTCATATGTCATTTATTATATTATATCATTATTCATTAAATTGGCCTATGTGAGCATTTGTAATAATGAATTTGATCACTTGTTCTTTAACTCATAATGATGGCTTTTGTTAATAGCTATGTTGATTTTGATGATCTATATATTGTCATATGTTGATTTTGATGATCTATGTATTGTCATATGTTGATTTTGATGATCTATATATTGTCATTATGTACTTATGCTTTACTTAAGTTTTGATGATAAAGAATGTGCTTTGATGATTACATTGTATTTGATGAAGTATGATCTTATGCAATCTATGATTGGTGAATGGATGCATTTTTTTGTACTTTATCAATGTATTGTTGGATATGCATTACTTGTTTTTTAAATGATATCAAAAAGGAAAAAATACATATACTTCGAGAATTTTAAACATATAAGATTTTTTAAGTTATATTGAAATGTCACATTAGATTTTTGATGAGTTTAGTTGTCTTGATTTCTAAAATGTGATTAGTAATTATGGAGCTTGAATAGTTGATAATATGTTCTTATAACTTTTGCATACAAATTTGGTAAACAAATCAAAACCTCTTTGCGAAGAACAATTTTCAAAAATTCGGCATGAACTTGGGATGATAAAATTTATTAATATCTCTAATCATGTTATTAATACTATTAAAATTGATTTCTTGATAATTTTGATGATTTATGATTATATGTGTCTTGCTTGATGAATTGATGGAGTTGTTGGTTTGTTATAATTGTTTAAGCTTATATGGAAGTGTTTTAACCATATTGTGTATTTGAGGATTTGTTCAATTCTAAGGGGAGACTCTGCCAAAATTTTTGCTTGCACAAAATGGGTAATATCTTCATTGAATTATTTTTTATGATCTTGTTTGGATTCCGTCTATCTATCTTTTATTTTTTATGATGAAGGGGGAGAGAAATATGATATGTTTTTGGATTAAATCATTTTGGTTAAAATTTAAAATTGGCCATATATTTAGGGGGAGCATACAATATGATTTTGGTTAATATGCATTTTAAACTTTTTTATTGTCCAAAGAGGGAGAGAAAATAATATATCATTTCGATATTGTCAAAAGGAGGAGAATAATATACATTTGGAGTATTGTTTTGATAATTGATTTGTGATTATGGTGATGATTTGATGATTTTGATATATGATGATGATTTGATTGCATGATTGTCTTATATGATGATTTAACGTTATAAGTTGCTGATTTGGTAATTAATGGAATAATAGTTCATGATCATTTTATGGTTGACGGATTATGTGATGATGATAATTTGGGAGTGATATTACTAAACTTATATTTGAAGTGATACTTGTTGTTAGGGGGAGAATCTGTCGAAATTTCTACTCGGACAACATGGGTAACAAATTTGCTACTCTTATTCTTTTCCTTTAAGTTTTCTTTTTGAAGATTAAGGGGGAGATATAATATGAAAGGGAGAGATATGGTAGATATGATTGTTATGAAAAATATTCATATGCATTTATGCAGGGGGAATCTTTTAAATCATTTTCAAATTAATTTTTAATTTTGCATTAATTAAGGGGGAGCTCTTCATAACTAAATCAAATTTTTATAATGTGTTTTGTCATCATAAAAAAGGGAGAGATTGTTAGTCTACAAGGTTATAAATGTTGATTTTGATGATAACAAACCACATGTTTTGAATAAACAAATATTGACATATTGTGCTTTTATAACAAGAAAATGATTTTTATGTTATTAAATTGTTTTTCAAGATATGGACTAAAATGAAAGAGTTTTGCCATCTTTGATTTTAATAAATATTGTTTTGAATTTCGGATTTGTATCTATTTGAAACATTTAAATATTTTGGGTCATTCTATAATTTCACATATTTTGTGCCATATCATAATTTCATAAACGTTTTGGGATTAACAAAGCATTATTTAGAAAATTTGAAATTGGACCTATTTGAAAAATCTCATAACATTTTGGGCCATAATACAGTTATATAAAGTTTTAGGGTCAAACTGTAATTTTAGAAAATAGTTCACTGTTATTGTAGCAAGCAGCTAACCGGATTTGACAAGCAGTAGACTGAATTTTGGGCAGTAGCTTACTGGAATGAAAACGGCTATCCGGATTTCGAAAGTGACATACCAAATGTTCTAAAATTCAAATATTTACTGTAACGGTAACATAAAAGCGGCTAACTAGATTCCAAAAAAGCCGGTTATCATCAGATAACTCATAACGGCTAGTTTTTGGGTTCAAACTATATGAACTCAAATCCAATTCATTTTTGGTAATCTTTGTAAGAATAAACAAGTGCACACAACATATATTGAGCTTCAAATTCGAAAATCATCATAGATTAAATCTTCATTGAGCGATCATTTGTATATCCACTCCAAAAGAGAGTTATTTGTTGTAATTTTTATTTCTCATCAAATTTGTGAGTGTACAAGTGTGAGAAACACTTGGGGTGAAGAGATTGTGAAGATAATCTCTTTGTTGTAAAGGTTCATTGACACCTTGGAAGTCAATTGTAAGCATTTGAAGCCTTGGAAGACTTGGATAGTGAAATTCTCAAGCCGGGTGAGCTTGGAAGCGTGGACGTAGGCGGGGATCGCCGAACCACGTAAAAATCATTGTGTTTGCTTTCTCTTCCCTTACTCATTTATTGTTATGCTTTATTAAGTTTATTGTTTTTGATTTGATTAAGGCAATAGATTAAATTGTTGTGCAATTTACTTAGCTTAATTGTTGTAAAGGTTCATTGACACCTTGGAAGTCAATTGTAAGCATTTGAAGCCTTGGAAGACTTGGATAGTGAAATTCTCAAGCCGGGTGAGCTTGGAAGCGTGGACGTAGGCGGGGATCGCCGAACCACGTAAAAATCATTGTGTTTGCTTTCTCTTCCCTTACTCATTTATTGTTATGCTTTATTAAGTTTATTGTTTTTGATTTGATTAAGGCAATAGATTAAATTGTTGTGCAATTTGCTTAGCTTAATTTTTAAAATCTCAATTCACCCCCCTCTTGGGTTGCCTAGTTAGTATTTCAGTATTATGGTATAATGTGTCTATGAATGTATATGTTTGTGTTGTGTGTGTAGCTCTATTTATCTAGCATTTGTATTTCGATTAGAAAACCCAATGAAGATGAATTGACTGATGAAATGTAAGATGAATGACTTACAGGTAGAGACAATTTATAGATAAGGGTTGAACTGTATCTTAACATTTAGGCTTTGGTTGACTTTTGTGAGTATGATGTAACAAAATCAAGTAGAGCAATGCAGAAAATATCAGCAGTCTAAGGTTTAAAAATATCTCAGGTTTATGGGGAAACTGTAATTTTTTTTAGAATTATCATAAGCTGTGCTAGATATGAAATAAATTCTGTTCCAATGATTCAGTTGCTAGTTAATCAAGGCTGAGTATGTACCTCACATGCTGACTTGACTAGAAAGGCAGTAAGAGTTATGAGCGTTGATGTAGCAAACTAAAAAGTAAGATAGGTCCTCTGTCTAGGATATTGAGTAGCTGGGTTTGTTCATGAGCTCTATATGCAGCTTGAGTAAAAGGTATCCAAAGATAATACTATGTTATAGCATCTTAGATGTTTATACTGCAATAACTTTAAGTTATATATTGATCAAATAATGGGGTGTCATCATTACAAGTGATAGACATTCACATGAAAAATCAATGTTACACTGAAGGGTATAAAAAAAAAATGGAAAGAAAAGGATAATTTTTGTACCACAGTTTGAAGCCATTTTTTTACCCCTATTCCCCTATAAATGATATTGTTTTATCTTTGAGTTATATTTGATGCTTTTGTGATGCTGCAACAACTCTGAAACTTGATCAGATGCCACACACACACTTTGGATAGAATAAGACCTAAGTCTAGAATTGGAACTGCTGATAGTGATTTTGTATGTTTAAGAATGAGATCTGAGGGTTGATGAATATGAGCAAGCTAGATGATAGAGATAAGTTGCTTGTTGCATGATTGTGTGATTGAAGTGTTAGTATTGTTGTCATTACTTGAGGACAAGTAATGATTTAAGTTTGCGGGTGTGATAACCCTATGAAATGAGAGCTATCATAACATTTGTAGATTTAAGTCAATATTACTTAGAGAGAAAATAATGTGTTTTTATTACATTTTTTGTTATATTTTGCATAAGCGTCTATTTAAGTTTAATTTTAATAAATTGATTATATTTTAGATCACTTTGTGCCCTGATTATGTGCATGATTTTAGGTAATTAAAAAGCTCAAGTTTTATAGATGGAGTGTTGCAGCAGCAGACTTGCAGAAATGACAAAAACTTGTTTGCAGATGAACTAAAATAAGTCTGAATTAGAGAAGATGCTACAACCATTACTGCAGTAATTCGAGAACAACTGCGGATAAGATTACACGTATGTTAACTAATTAAGCAGTGACAGGCAGCATAAAAAGATATCCGATCCGAGGTTTCCAAAAAAGGTGACACGTGGCCACATGCTTTTGGTTGCCTTAATTCTAAGATATAAAAAGAGCACATGTGAAAGAAAAAAAGGAGGAAGTCATCACTCAAAATAATAACAGAGAAAATAAAAGAAAAAAATAGAATATAAGAGAGTTAAGGGCTGGAGCAAGGGATTTTAGAAGAAAAAGAAGGAGAGATCGTAAAGACCTAGCGTAATAGAATTCCTCATTTTTGTTTTCTTGTTTTCATTTCTCTATAGGAATGTATTTGATGGCAAAAATAAGTATTGTTACTGTTTTATTACATATCATAAGCTAAACTTTGATGTAGTTGGGTGTTAAACAAGCTTAATGGTTATTTGACTTATATATGTGTGTTGCTCAGAATCTGCTGTAGCATTTTGTCTTGATTTTACTTATTGCAAATTCCTATTTCAATTGACCACCAATTTAGATCATACTAGCTAAGAAGGAGCCTGAAAAAGGTCTGACTTAGTAGAACAAATCAAAACAACACATGGTTTTAGATTGAGTTTCCCAAGTTTAGTTAATCTTGATTTGAATGGTCATACTTGGTCTAAGATTATTGAAGAACTAGACATAGGAATTCACCTTGTCCGAAATCTAGAACATATAATGTTGTATCTAATGTTAACATAACAACTAGTCTCTGTTAGGTTGCATATAGATATAAGATATCCAATATGCGACAGCTGAGGATACATGAGTGAGTTTGGCCAGTGCTGTAGTAGATGTTGTAGCAACAATACTATAATTGAAAAATAATCAACATCATTAAGTCAGTTTATGCATTCAACTACTCATTTCCCATTAAGTGTATACATCCTTGATTTTGACTTGTAATTTTCCTTATTGCATTTGTTTATTACATTTTTAATTTAGTTAGTTCATTAATTTCATCAATCATTTGATTTTAATTGTACTGAAATTCCACTATTAAGATTGCTGTAGCAGGTCCTATAACATCAATCCCTGTGGAGATTATCTAAATACTCATCATTATATTACTTGTTGTGTACACTTAGATATTAACACCTACAGTAATACGCATCAACATCGAACTTGTGGCAAATAAATGTGAGGAATGTCTTTCTTCAAGGAGAGCTAGATAGGGAGATTTATATGTTAACATATATGTTTTTATAATGTTGATTTTAATGATAACAAACAAGATTAAGAATTATTAAGTTTTTAAAAGCTCAAATTATTTTTTATACATTTTTAGTAAATCATTATTTTCACATTATAAAGGTTTTATATTTAATAGAAAAATGATTTTGTGAAATTGGCTGTTTTTCAAGTTTATGGTCTAATTGAAACAGTTTTGAAAACTTTGAAATCAGCAAGTATTGCTTGGAATTATTTGAAATGTTTCATAGCATTTTAGGTCATATCATAATTTCAGAAAGCTTTGGGAATGACAAGCATTATTTAGTAAATCTGAAATTTGACCTTTTTGTAAATTTTTATGGCTTTTTGGGCTACAATCCAGTTATAGAAAGTTTTAGGGTCAAACTATAATTTTAAAAAATAGTTCACTGTAGCAGCCACTGTAGCAAAGCGGCTAACTGGTTATTACAAAGCGGCAAGCTGGATTATGGGCGGTAGCTCACTGGAATGAAAGTGACTAACTGGATTTCGAAAGCGGCATCCCGGATGTGTAAAAATTCAAATATTTGTTGTAACGATAACATAAAAGCGGCTAACCGGATTCACAAAGCGGCAAACCGGATTATGGGCAGTAGCTCATTGGAATGAAAGTGACTAACTGGATTTCGAAAGCGGCATCCCGGATGTGTAAAAATTCAAATATTTGTTGTAACGGTAACATAAAAGCGGCCAACCGGATTCACAAAGCGACAAGTCAGTTATCACCAAAAAGTCAATAACGGCTAGTTTTCTTCTCCAACTATAAAATGGCTTAAATCAAATTCATTTTGTGATATACAACCATTGTTATCATTCAACCATCCTTCGAAATTTGAGTATAAAATTTGTATTCATTCATTCACACAAATTGAGCATTCATTTGTAATCAAACACATTGTGTGAGAGAAAATTCATTTGTAATCTTTATCCTTGAGATGTTGTAAGTGTTGGGACGCACTTGGGTTAAGAGATTGGAGATAATCTCTTGTTGTAAAGGTCCATTGACACCCTGGAAGTCAATTGTAAGCATTTGAAGTCTTGAGAGGCTTGGATAGTGAAATGCTTAAGCCGGGTGAGCTTGGAGGCGTGGACGTAGACGAGAATTACCGAACCACATAAAAATTATTGTGTTTGTTTTCTCTTCCCTTACTCTCTTATTATTGTGCTTTATTGAATTTATTATTTTTTATTCCATTAAGGCATTAGATTAAATTGTTGTGGGGGCTTGCTTAGCTTAATTTTTAAAATCTCAATTCACCCTCCTCTTGGGTTGCCTAGTTAGTATTTCATTTGGTATTAGAGCAAGGTGTTCTTGTTTAGACTTAACCGTCTAAAGTTAAAGATCAATGGCAACTCAAAATGACTTAACCTTTAGGGAAGGACGATCCACAACTAGACCACCATTCTTTGATGGTAATGACTACTCATATTGGAAAATTATGATGAGAATTTATTTGAAAGCCTGAGATTATGAAATTTGGGAAATTGTTTGTGATAGTTCATTCATGCCTATAACTAAACATGAAGTAGAAGATGATATTTCTAAACCATTAAGTTAATGGAGTGAATTAGAAAAGAAAAAGATGTCTTTAAACTCCAAAGTAATGTATGTTTTATTTTGTGCTTTAGATAAGAAATAATTTCATAGAATTTCTAGTTGTGAAAGTGCTTATGAAATTTGGAAGAAACGTGAAGTTGTATATAAGGGAACAAATCAAGTCAAGGAGTGTAAAATTAGTAGATTCAAGAGGCAATTGTTGGTATGAAAGTGTTTTGAATGTAAAAAGTGTGGTCATATAATATCGGAGTGTCCACTTCTCAACAAACTCAAGAAGAAAGTTGTTGGTATGAATTCAAATGCTATTAGTGTCAATGTACAAGTGTACACAACAAGTAATAAAGTGATGAGTATTCAAGATCGTCTCCACAGGGATTGATGTTATCAAACTTGCTACAACAATCTTAACAGTGCAGATTTTGTTTTAAATTAAGATAAAACAATTAATGAAATTAATAGACTAATTAAAATAAAACTCAATAAATAAAATGCAACAAAGTAAATCATCATGTCAAGCTCAAGGATAAAACCAATGGGAATATAGAGTAGTTGAGTGAATAAACTCTCTTAATTGTCTTGACTATTTTCTAATGGTTGGCTCAGTTGCTACAACATTTGCTACAGTACTGGGCAGAATCCTTATGTATCCTCAGCTGTTACATGTTGGATATCTTATATCTATATGCGACCTAGCAATGATCAGTTGTTATGCCCACATAAGATATAACATTACACGCTTAGGTTCTATTTACCCTTGATAACTCTAGGAAATGAGAGTTATTACATCAATTCTAAACTTAAATCAAGATCACTTAGAGAACAAATAAGGTGTTTTTATTACATTTTGGTTATATTTTGCATAAACATTCATTTTAGTTAAGTTTTAATAAGTTTTGTTTGAATAAAAGTAATTGGTGTTAAAAACAGGTGCATAATTGTAGGTTTTCAGAAAGTCTTAATTCATGAGAGTATGGTGAGACAGTGGATGAGCAAAAGGAGGAAAGAAGATAGCCGTAAAAGAAGTAAAGCACAATCGGGAATAGTGCAGTGTTGTAGCAGATGTTAGAGCAACCAGTGCTATAGCAATCAGGGAGCAATGCGGGAGAAAATTTAGGCGCGGGTCAGCTACAGAATTGCGATTTGCATGGTTCCTAATTTAACTCATGCATGCCTATGGACTTTTATTTTACCCTAGTTTCCAGTATAAAAGAGAGGCGTGCACCACATAGAGAAGTGGCAAGAGGAATTATCATAAAAATCATTAGAGAGAAAAAGAGAAGAAGATCGGAATTGAAGAGTACTGTTTCGGTAACATTGAGGAATCTGGCAGAATTATTTGAATTTGTCTTTCACTGTGCTCAACTTATATTTATCTTCTTCCTTTGACTGTTTTAATGTATCCCGTGAACAACATATTTATGTTTGTTTTTCTTATTCAGAATATGAACTAGATTTGCTTGTAGTTGAGTGACAAACAATCTAATGGGTTCTTGACTATTCTTATGTGTTGTTATGTCATTGCGGTAGCATTATACTATATTAGTTATTATTAATATAACTTTTATTTCGGTTGACCACCCATTTAATAGTTCTAGTTAAGATAGAGCAGCAAAATAGCATGTCTTAGCGGACATTATTAGAGTATTACTTGATCTTAAGTTAAGTTTCCTAGATTAAGTTATCTTGAATCCCATAAGGGCAGTACTTGAAGTTAGGATTTGTGACACACTAGACATAGGTGCTCACCTTGTAAGGCGGAGAGATAAAAAGGATTATAAAGCCATATAATGAGTAAATTAGCAACTGGTCATTGCTAGTGTATTTAAGGGTATGAGAGCTCCAATATGCGACAGCTGAGGATGCAGATTAATTCCGCCCAGTGCTGCAGCACTTGCCGTAATAATTGGAGTCAACTTGATGAAAAACAGTCAGCCCATAAAGAGAGTTTGATCATTCAACTACCATGTTCTCACTTGAGTCTTAGACACATTTAGTTTAGTTTATTTCATTGCGGTTTTGTTTACTTTATTCTCTCACAATCATTAATTACGATAGAACACATTTTATGTTTGTTAACTTCGGATTTGAATTAGTTTGTACTGTTGTGATTGCTACAATATTTCTAGTAACATCAATCCCTGTGGAGACGATCTTGAATACTCATCACTTTATTACTTGTTGTGTACACTTGCACATTGACGCCAATAGCATTTGATTATAAAATCAACCAACAAGTTTTTGGCGCCGTTGCTGGGGATTGATTGTTTATTTTTGAAGTGTGAAGTAAATCTTGATAGCACCAAATTTGATTTAATTAATTCTATTTATTGGCAGATCAATACTTGCATGCGTAAAGACAGATCTATGATATTTTAGTTCGATCATGAGATTGAAAGGACTGTTAGGAGATTACGAAGAGAACAAAAGAAGTCAAAAACTGTTTCAAGCATGAATAATTTACAGGATGAGGGAAATTTGAACCCTCACGGGCCCTTATGACCAGTTAACATTCAAGAAGAACAGAATGAACATGCTAACGAGAGACAACCAGGCAATAACAATATTATTTACATGGCTGATGACAGAGACAGAGCTATTAGAGATTATGTTGTGTTAACTCCTTAAGCTGTACACCCTGGGATAATCAGACCTGAAGTAGAAGCTGCAAATTTTGAGTTGAAGCCAGTGATATTTCAAATGTTGCAAACAGTTGGTCAATTCAATGGATTACCAAATGAAGATCCTCATCTCCATCTTAAGTTGTTCTTGGAAGTGAGTGATGCTTTCAAGATTGTTGAAGCAATACAAGATGCTTTAAGGCTAAGGCTTTTTCCTTATTCCTTAAGAGATCGAGCAAGAGCATGGTTAAATTCGTTACCATCTGATTCCATCACTACATGGAATGAGTTGGCTGATAAATTCCTAATGAAATATTTTCCACAGACAAAAAAATGCAAAGTTACGGAATGAGATAACTTCTTTCCATCAACTTGAAGATGAAAGTTTTGTACGAGGCTTGGGAAAGATTCAAAGAACTACTCAGAAGGTGTCCTCGTTATGGCATTCCTTGTTGCATTCAATTGGAAACTTTCTACAATTGGTTGAATCCAAGTACAAGGTTAATGATGGATGCTTAAGCAAATGGAGCCCTATTATCCAAATCTTACACTGAAGCTTATGAAATTCTGGAGAGAATTGCCAATAATAATTATCAGTGGCCATCAATCAGGCAACCAGCAGCAAGAGAATCAGCAGAGGTATATAACATAGATGTAATTAAAGCCTTATTAGCACAACTAACCTCATTGACTAACATGGTAAAGGCCATGACATATGCTCCAGCAGTAGTGAAGCAAGTTGCTGAACTTTCTTGTGTATACTATGGTGAAGGACATGACTTTGATAATTGTCCTGGAAATCCAGCATCAGTAAACTATGTGGGTAATTTCAATCGACAGCCTTAAAACAACCCATATTCAAATACTTACAACTTTGGATGGAAACAACACCCAAATTTCTCATGGAGCAGTCAGAATCGAAATACTCCAACAATAAATGGACAAAATAGGAACACTCAACCATTTGGATTTCATCAGCAGAGTCAGGGGCAAAAACATAGCAATCAGAATCCAATCATTTCACTGGAAGCATTGATTAAAGAGTACATTGCAAAGAATGAAGCAATTGTGCAAAGTTAAGCTGTATCCTTGAAGAACCTAGAAAATCAAATGGGACAACTTGCCACAGTAATGAGTAGCAGGACTCAAGGAAGTTTACCTAGCAACACATAAGACCTTAGAAGAGAGGGCAAAGAACACTGCAAAACAATTAATTTGAGATCTGGAAAGAATGTTGACATCCCAGTTGATGTGACTAATAAGGGTAAAGAAGTTAATTCCTCACAAAAACCACCTCAAGATGGAAGCATGTTACAACAACCCAACCATCAAAACACTAGTTACATGGGCCAAGCTACAGCAACAGCAAAGGGAATTCAATCAGAACATGTTGAAAAAGAAGTTGCAACACCCGTAGCCACGACCTACACCAAACCAAACAAACAGAGTTTGGTACCTTTTGAAGCTACCCAACAGTTTAGACATCCACCACCTTTCCCACAGATATTCTAGAAGCAAAAACAAGACAAGCAGTTCAGTAAATTCCTGGAAGTACTGAAGCAATTACACATAAATATATCTTTTGTGGAAGCCTTGGAGCAAATGCCAAATTATGTGAAATTTTTAAAAGACATCTTGGCACGAAAGAGAAGGCTGGGAGAGTTTGAAACTGTTGTTTTAATACAGGAAAGTAGTCATATGCTCCAAAGTAAGATTCTTACAAAAGTGAAAGATCCAGGAAGTTTTACAATACCATGCTCTATAGGAACTAGGTATGCTGGCAGAGCACTTTGTGACTTGGGAGCTAGTATTAATTTGATGCCATTATCTGTATTTAAACAGCTGGGAGTAGGGGAATGCAGACCAACAACAATCACTATGCAATTAGCTGACAGATCTCATGCATACCCTGAAGGAAAATTTGAGGATGTACTGGTGAAGGTGGACAAATTTATCTTCCCAGTAGACTTCATTGTACTGGACTTCAAAGTTGATAAAGAGGTGCCCATTATACTTGGAAGACATTTTCTAGCAACTGGAAAGACTTTAATAGATGTGCAAAAATGAGAGCTCACCATAAGAGTAAATGTTCAGCAAGTCACATTTAATGTACTAGAGGCTATGAGAAGTCCTGATGAAGTAAAAGATTGCAGTTTCCTAAGTGTTGTGGATTTTGTTATAGCAGACAGAATGGACAGATGCTGTAGTAATGAAATCAACAAAGTCACCACCTTTGAGGATGTAAAAGAGGAAGATATTGCAGCAAATCAGATAGATTGGATGGAAGAAAAGAAATCTGATAGGCATAACAGGTTTATTGAGCATCTGAATCTTTCAGACAGGGAAGTAAAAACAACTTTACCATCTATTGAATCACCTCGTAGTCTTGAATTAAAATTGTTACCTTCACATTTGAAGTATGTTTATCTTGGTCAAAACAACACACTCCCTGTGATCATTTCTTCTACTTTGGATGCAGGTCAAGAACAGAGTTTAGTAGATTTGCTGGGAAAATACAGAAGAGCAATTGGATAGACCATGGCAGATATCAAGGGGATAAGCCCATCAATATGCATGCATAAAATCCTGTTAGAAGATTGTTACAGCAATCCGGTGGAGCACCAGAGAAGGTTGAACCTTATTATGAAAGAAGTGGTGAAGAAGGAAATCATCAAATGGTTGGATGCTGGAATCATTTACCCAATATCAGACAGTTCGTGGGTGAGCCCGGTTCAATGTGTTCCAAAGAAGGGAGGGATAACTATGATAACTAATGAGAGAGATGAACTTATTCTTACAAGGACAGAGACTAGATGGAGAGTATGTATGGATTACAGGAAGCTCAACAAAGCCACAAGGAAAGACCGCTTCCCACTCCCATTTATAGATCAGGTGTTGGATAGACTTGCTGGAAAACAATACTATTGTTTCCTAGATGGGTATCCAGGCTACAACCAGATTGCTATAGCTCCAGAAGATCAGGAAAAGACTACATTTACTTGTCCTTATAGAACATTTGCCTTCAGAAGAATGCCCTTTGGGTTGTGCATGCTCTAGTAACTTTTCAGAGATGCATGATGTCTATTTTTTCTGATATGGTAGAGCAAACTTTAGAAGTTTTCATGGATGACTTTTCAGTTTTTGGAGAGACATACAATGATTGTTTACACAACTTGGAAAAAGTTCTTAAAAGATGTGAGATGACTAACTTAGTACTCAATTGGGAAAAGTGTCATTTCATGGTGCAAGAAGGAATAGTGTTGGGTCATAAGGTGTCCAAGAAAGGCATTGAGGTAGACAAAGCCAAGATAGAGGTAATAGATAAACTGCCACCCTCTACTTCAATAAAGGGTATAAGGAGTTTTTTGGGTCATGTTGGATTTTACAAAAGATTCATTAAGGATTTTTCCAAGGTAGCTAAAGCATTATACTCATTGCTGGAACATGACAAGCCTTTTCACTTTGACAAAGATTGTTATCAAGCATTTGGAGAATTAAAGAAAGCTCTGATCACTGCTCCAGTAGTTATATCTCCAGACTGGACGTTACCATTTGAATTAATGTGTGATGCTAGTGATCATTCTGTTGGAGCAGTATTAGGGCAAAGAAAGGATAAGGTTTTTCACTCTATATACTATGCAAGCAAAACTCTTACTCAAACTCAAATCAATTACACCACTACAGAGAAAGAGTTGCTAGCAGTAGTATTTGATTTTGACAAATTCAGAGCCTACTTGGTGGGTACTAAAGTGACTGTATATACAGACCATGCAGCCATCAAATACTTAATTTCAAAGAAGGATGGTAAGCCAAGATTAATCAGATTGATCTTATTGCTTCAAGAATTTGATCTGGAAATTAAAGATAGAAAGGGGATTGAGAATCAAGTAGCAGACCACCTGTCACGACTGGAAGTAGATACAAGTACATTGATAAGAAAGGACATCACTGAAACTTTTCTTGATAAACAGCTGTTGGTAGTACAGCAAGCATAGATGCTGCAGCAGTCAGGATCTCCATGGTATGCAGATTTTGCTAACTACTTGATAAGTGGATTGCTACCACCAGAGCTGAAGTTCCAAGAGAAAAAGAAATTTCTTCATGATGTAAGAAGCAATCAGTGGGATGACCCACATTTATATAAGTTGTGCTCAAATCAAGTAATACAAAGATGTGCTGCCGAAGGAGAGATTCCCCACATACTGGAGTCATGCCATGCTGCAGCATATGGAGGACATTTTGGTGGTCACAGAACAGCTGGTCTGCCATTTTTAAAAATGCTTATGAATTTGTTAAATGTTGTGACAGGTGTCAAAGGACAGGGAACATAGTTAGAAGATATGAAATGCCATTGACCAATATTCTGGAAGTAGAAGTTTTTTATGTATAGGGAATAGATTTCATGGGACCTTTTCCACCATCCTTTGGGAACTTGTATATCCTTGTTGCTGTGGATTGTGTCTCCAAGTGGGTAGAGGTTGCAGCATTACCTACCAATGATGCTAAAGCAGTGGTGGCTTTTCTACAGAAAAACATTTTTTTCCAGGTTTGGCACTCCTAGAGCAATTGTTAGTGATGAGGGTACTCATTTTTGCAACAAAGTCTTTACTGCAGCTATGGTAAAATATAAAGTCAGACATAAGGTAGCAACAACATATCACCCACAGTCCAATGGTCATGCTGAAGTGTCCAACAGAAAAATTAAAAAGATCTTAGAAAAAGTGGTGAACCCAACAAGGAAAGATTGGTCTTTGCAATTACATGACTCTCAATGGGCCTACAGAAAAGCATACAAAACTCAACTTGGCATGTCTCCTTACCGAATTGTTTATGGGAAGTCTTGTCATTTGCCACTAGAGCTAGAGCATAAAGCACATTGGGCACTGAAGAAATTAAATTGGGACATTCATGCTGCAGCAAAGCAAAGAAAGCTTCAACTTTGTGAGCTTGATGAATTACAGCTATTTTCATATGAAAATGCTAGAATCTATAAAGAAAAGACAAAACACTGGCACGACAAGCATATTCAACATAAGCAGTTTAGCCCTGGTCAACTAGTGCTGCTCCACAATACAAGACTAAGATTATTTCCAGGAAAGCTAAAATCACGATGGTCTGGACATTTTATGCTGTTAAAATGTTATCCTCATGGAGCTATTGATCTTTTGGATGAACAAACAGGTCACGAATTTAAAGTTAATGGACAAAGGGTTAAGCATTACATACACCCAGTAGCAGATTGTTCAAAGGAGGTTTTATTCCTTAAAAAACCCAGCTATTGAGCAGTGAAAGAAGGTCGGGATGAAAGACCTTAAATCAAGCGCTCCATGGGAGGCAACCCATTGTGGAGATAGCCACTTTAAACCAAGTTTGATCATCTTTGGTTTTGTTGACGGTTCTCCCTCTCTTCCATTTTATTTGATCTTGTTCTTCAATTTAAGTTACTTAGTTTTATCTTTTCACATTATTGCATTTTTTTATGTTGCTATCATTTGATCTCTTTATTTTTAATTATATTTTTAGAATCGATTTTAGTTTTTGTGGTAAGTATGAATGGCATTTGATTTCCATTTTAACCAGTGGGGTTGTATGGTGACAAAGTGCAGAGGCAAGCCATGTGTCAAAGAGCATTGGAGGGACGTATGTAACCGTTGCTAGAGGAAGCAAGTGTGTGCTGCAGCACCCAATATTACCGTTACAGTAAATTAAAAATTAGAGCCTCTCACTTACCATTGGAGATAAATCATGACAGATGACGACATGGATTTGGATAGCAATTGCGAAGAAATCTCTGAAATTAATGCATTAATTTCGCTGGCCTATGTTTTAGGGATATACGTATTAAATTCAAAATATTTTCTTCCCTCATTTATCTTTAGTTACAAGATTTATCTTCATTTAAAGTCCACTATAAAAGGGAGTCACTGTCCGTAGTGATCTACGGCACTATTCCCCCTCTCATTCGCAAATACAACTCTCATAATTCTTAACCTCTTCTTCTCATTTTACTCTCAGGGACCTTCAAATTGTTACTGCTATAGCAATGCCAAGGTATAAGAAAACAGCCAGCCGCCTCAAAGATCCTTCATGCTTCCAGAGTTACCACGCCGAAGAAAAATATGAAGAATTTATAGAGCCGCGTAAGATTCTGGAAGAAAAAGAGTTTCAATTTCTAGAGCGACTCACCGGAATTGTGCAAACAATACACAATGCTGCAGCAGAGCGTGGATGGTTGGACTTTTGCAACCACCCTCGAGATCCTGTGATACCAGTAGTCAAGGAATTTTACGCCAATTTGGTAAGCCCTAATCAGCACAACATTTGGGTAAGAAACACACTTGTTCCATTAGACTCGCGCATTATAAATGCTTTTTATAATTTATCTGTTGAAATTAAATGTGAGTATGCCAAGTTGCTTGATAATTTGACCCCAAAGAAATGGAACACCATCTTCACAACTCTTACAATCGAAGGGGCATCATGGGCTAACGAAGAAGAGTGTATAGTTAATATGATAGATTTGAAACCTATTGCTAAGGTGTGGGTGAAATTTCTGAAATCTAGGGTTATGCCAACCACTCACACTACTACGGTTTCACAAGAGAGGTTGGTTTTGTTATATGTCATTATTCGAGGGCTTCCCATAGATGTATGTAGCATCATCGAAAAAGAAATCAAGGACTGTGCAGTTAAGAATCACAAAACTAATGCTTTGCTATTTCCTTCGCTCATCACCAGCATTTGTGTATTATCCGATGTTCGTATTGACACGAGAGATGACCATATCAAGAATAATAGTGCCTTTACGACACGTACCATTGAGAGAGTTGCTGGTGAGAGTGCTGGAACAACAACTGAACCAGCTGCTGTAACAGGAGCAAGACGAGCTATTGGTTTAGAACAAATAATTTAGGCATTCAGCACTAGTATAACTCAATGTGCTGAAGCTTAGCAGAGGGAAAATGATCGATTTTGGAGCTATCTACAGCACTTAGACAACCAACTACACCAATTTGCTCTGTACATGAAACGCACTCACCAGAACTTCCCTAATTCATTGCTCCAACAGTATAATTTTGACACCAACACCACAGGTGCTCCAGCAGCAGCCAGTAAAGAAGCCACTGCCATAGATAAACCAGAAGAAGAAGCTACAGTCGAACTACAAGCAGAGGTAGAATCAGAAGATGCTGAAACATCTTATCAACCTGAGGAAGAAGGTGACAAGTCTGCAACTAGTAGCTCACTCACAGAGGCAGAGGACAACTCTGAGAAAGAACGTAAGGAACCTTCCGTTGCAACTCATTCCAAAACCAGGAAAAGGCACATCATTCAAGAAGAGAAAGAGAAATACCCTGAAGAGGAACCTTCCATTCCAGTCCTTGCGGGCAAGGGCAAGGGCAAGGGCAAGGCAAAAATAGCAACACTCTAGCCTCTGAAGATGAAATGGAGCAAATCAATGCAGAGCTGGCTGCTGCAACAACCAGAGTTACGCCCACACCTACAAAAGCCAAGCAACTACTTGATATCATTGCTGCCATCACAGCTGAGGGCCAGGCAGCTGATGCCTCAACTCTAATTCCTCCACAGCAGACTCCTAGCCAACCTGTTCATACCAGTCCGTGACAATCCAACAAAAGAAAAGGCAGTACGTCTAAAGGCACTGCTACAGCAGCCTCGCCTAAACCAAAATGGACCAGGTCGGTGTCAACTACGCAACCTACCCCAGCCGCAACTCCTCTCCCCAGCCTAGTGAGGAAAAAGACAAGACATTGCCAGCCACTTCCCCACAAGTTTCACCAAAGGATAGGCTATGCAGTGCATCCAAGAAGCGCTGATATCATCTCGTCATTTACAGCAATCCCAACCACAGGGGAGTATCCATTCCTTGCTAGTTAATGTATTGTAAACAAAAAAATAAAAAAATAAAAAAAACTTTTCTTTCAGTATGTTTTTCAACTTGTGTGGTACTTTCTAATGTCTTCTATGTCCTTGTCCACTTGTGTGCCTTTGTTATGTATGCTTGTGAGGACACAACAACTCTCAAGTTTGGGGGGATTGTGTTTCTAAATGTTTGTGTTTATGTGTATGCTTGTGTTGTGTGTTGTGTGAAGCTCTGTTATCTAATATTTGTGTATGGATTGGAAAACCTAATGAAGATACATTGAGTGTTATTCAAGATTTATGAGAATGCTAAGTAGAGATAGTTATAGATGGAGGTTGAAATTATGTCCTGACACTTAGACTTTGGTTGAATTGTATAAGATTGCTAGAGTAAAGCCAAAAGAATAGAAAAGATCTTAAGTTTGGGGGGGGGGGGGAAGTAAGTTGATTGACTGTGATATCTATTAAATAAACTCTGCTCCAGAGGCTCAAGTTTCTGAATAACCAGATCTGAGTATGTACCCCATATGCAGAATTGTGTTCAAAGGTAGTAGGAGTTATAAGCAATGCTGTAGCATTTTAAAAAAAAAATATCCTCTGTATAAGGCATTGAGTAGCCAGGTCTGTTCATGAGCCCCATGTTCAGCCTTGAGTAAAAGATATCTCTAGATAAGACTATATTACAGATATTGTTACAGCAACTCTGATTTGTGCATGGTTTGAGTAATTGGGTGTCATCATTACAATTAATTGACATTCACATGAAAAATAAATGTTACAGTGAGGAGGTTGAATACTCTCCAATTTTTCAATCTTAAAATCATCACAGTTCGAGTATGTGAAATTTATGCTACCCCATATATGAATGAAGTTTTATCACTGTTGAAATTCATGCAGTCTCTTGGTGATGTTATAGCATCTCTGGAATACAATCAAAGTAGCACACACACACAATGGACATAAATAAGCTTAAGTCTAGAACTGATTTACTATGGTCACGTTGCATGATTGGGATTGTGATCTGAAGGTGGAAGAATCCTTACAAATTTGATAAAAGAGCTAAAGTTATTTTGCATGATTGTTTGTGTGAAGTTTTAGTATGTTGTCATTACTTGAGGACAAGTAATAGTTTAAGTTTAGGGGTGTGATAACTCTAGGAAATGAAAGTTATTACATCAATTCTATACTTAAATCAAGATCACTTAGAGAACAAATAAGGTGTTTTTATTACATTTTGGTTATATTTTGCATAAACATTCATTTTAGTTAAGTTTTAATAAGTTTTGTTTGAATCAAAATAATTGGTGCTAAAAACAGGTGCACAATTGTAGGTTTTCAGAAAGTCTTAATCCAGGAGAGGATGGTGAGACAGTGGATGAGCAAGAGGAGCAAAGAAGATAGCCGCAAAAGAAGTAAAGCACAATTGGGAATAGTGCAGTGTTGTAGCGGATGTTAGAGCAACCAGTGCTATAGCAATCTGGGAGAAAATTTAGGCGCGAGTCAGCTACAGAATCACGATTTGCATGTTGCCTAATTTAACTCATGCACGCTTATGGACTTATATTTTACCCTAGTTTGTAGTATAAAAAATAGGCATGCACCACATAGAGAAGCGGCAAGAGGAATTACCATAAAAATCATTAGAGAGAAAAATAGAAGAAGATCGGAATTGAAGAGTGTTGTTTCGGCAACATTGAGGAATCTGGCAGAATTATTTGAATTTGTCTTTCACTGTGCTCAACTTATATTTATCTTCTTCCTTTGACTGTTTTAATATATCCCGTGAACAATATATTTATGTTTGTTTTTCTTATTCAGAATATGAACTAGATTTGCTTGTAGTTGAGTGACAAACAATCCAATGGGTTCTTTGTTGTGCAAATTTTAATGTACTCGCAAGTGCACGAATCTATTGTAGTATAGATCAATGGTGACGAGTGTCGATCCCACGAGGAGGTGGATTTTAATTATATGTAGAATTAATTTTGTAAATGGGTGGTTGAAATTGTGGTGGAAGTGATTTAAATTATCCTAAAATCGGAATTGAGATTCTAAAATTGGAATTGCAATGGCGAGAATAAATTGAAGCGAAATCTATTGAAATGACGTACTTGGGTATCATGGGCTAAATATTCCTTATTAATACCAATTAAATCATGAGGGGGGAATCCACACCTCATGAACCACGCTCTAATCAATATGGTGCTAAGGGCATACCGTGCCAAATAATAATAGCCTTATACTAGAGAGCCGGTGTAACCAAGGCGGTATCTAGACAAGCTTATTATTATTTGTCGACGAGAAGTCAAAACATCCACAAAAACTAGAGGGGAAGAGAAAATAAATTTATCAAATTAAGCCCATAACACATGTTGAGACTTCACCTTCAACCCAAGCTTAAAAGAAAATTAGCCACTCATAATTGAACTAGGGGCAAAATGGAAATTTATTAAAATACGAAGAAAATACAAGATGAAGAGGGAATTACAAAAAATGGAGTCCAAAAATAGATTCAGAGATATCAAATTAGGGGGGGAGGCCCCCTTTTTATAGATACATGGAGTAAATTATGGCCATCGGATTAAAAACAGTTTGGACGCTCAGGATTGCGCCACATCATCAGTCAACAGTCCACGGTTTGACCACGCGGATGAACAGTAACACGGTTTGACCCGGATGAACAGTAACACAATTTGGTTGAAAATAATCCTGTGTGATGCATGCACCGTACGCGAGATTTTTCATCCACTGATATGCTGCCACGTCACCATCAACAGTACATAAGAATTTTAGTCCAACAGGATCGTGACACCTCATCAGTCAATGCCACATCATTGGTCAATGCTACATCATCGATCCGTCTATGTGAACAGTGCTGTGAACAGTAATGTATACAGTACCGTATACGTGAATAGTACCGTACATGTGAATAGTGCTATTTTTCCTTTTATGCTCCTTCTAAGGTTTTCGACCGTCCTGAGTTCAAAAGTGATGTCCGTTTTGCTGTCTGATCTCTCCTTTATTGTGAAATGACTATAATGCCCCTAAAATACATAAATTACTTAATTAAAATAAAATACACGTAATTAAATCACAAGAATGTTAAAAACATAAAAGTAAGGGTTGTTAGTAAAACTTGAAATGTAAAATGACGGTTTTCTCCTTTATAAATATGCATTTTCTAGCACTCAACACACCCCCCAACCAGCTTATTGCTAGTCCCTAGCAAATGAAGCGAAAATAAAATTCAAATTCAAAATGATTTTTTTTTAAATTAAGAAACACTCGTGTTTATTCAATCAGATTAATGATAGCAATCAAATAAAAGTATAAGCATTATCTCCAGTCTAAAGAAATATCACACCCATATTAACCTTCCACATGAATCAGCCCAGTAGACTTTGTTATAGTTACTTTCAAGAATGACATGTCAAACCCCAAAATCTCACTGGAAGTAGTGACACTCTCACAAATAAATTAAACCCAATAAAAATAGTCACTCCAATGATGGTAATTGAGAGAGAAAATAATAAAGAAGTGATATCACATGCTCTCACCAAGATGAAATAAATATGCACTCAGCTTAGAAATAATACGATCTCAAGTCAAACAAAAATGCTAGTCAACCCACTTTATTTATCTCTTTTTTTTTTATTATGCATCAGTACATCTTTTTCGCTCATATAACTAGCTTCTACTTCAAACTATAGTTCCCTAAAATCAAGAAGGACTTTTATTAGGACGTAACGTAGGCTAGGGACATGGCTAACAAAGAAGGGAAATAAGGAAAACAAAGTGTATGTTTGAGAAAAATGCAGAGATTTTTTTTTTTTTAAGAAGATGCGAGGTGGATTTCACCTATTGTTGTTATTTTTATTCTTTTGAAACAACAACTTTTGTTTTGTTTTTTTTTTGTTTTTGCTTTTATTTGGCATAACTTCACTGAACAAAATAATTATTTACATTTTCTCAAACATAAATAGGTGATGGAACTTATAAGGCATCGGGTAATACTCCAAATTAGAGTGGGTCAAGATGATAAGTTGACAAAGAAATTTTTTTTTTTTTTTAAAGGCTCAAAAGGGTTAACTATGGATATTTAATAAAAGGGATGGCTAGAAAGGCTCAAACGGATCAAAGATGGCCTTTCTATCGTCTTTTAGGGCTCTAAATAATCATCCATATCTACTAGTTAGATGGGCCTCCAAATGTAGCAACACACATTTTTTTTCTTTTTTTTTTTAATTTTACAATTTTTTTTAAGGGTTAACTCAAAAGAAATATAGAGATCGTGTATACAATAATAAACTGTTAAGATGTATAAAGAATGGGCAAAAGGGTTACTCTCCAAGAAAAATGATAGGCTCAAAAACTCACTTGGTACTTATTATGATATGTTCATTCCTTCAAGCAACTCATATTTGTCTCCAACATCAACATGTAGAGTAGCAAACATAATGTAACATCACTTAAGACCAAAGATAATACAAATACTAAAATTTGAAATTAATCATGTCATCCAATGTTAAAACAAACCACACAAATTTTTTTTTCTTTTTTTTAAACAACATTCTACCCCCCAACCTATTCTAAACATAAAAGAAAAATATGCATGCAGAAATGTGAAAATGATGTAGAAAAATTAATTAGAAAAGTTACACTTAAAATGATAGAAAAAGAAAATGATTTTTTTTATTTTAAAGAAGATGCGTTTCTAGAGGCACTACACTCCATATTCAGCCATCTTCGACTCAAAAGTTGGAAAATGTATATTTATAGAGGAGAAAATAAAAAGAAGAAGAAAAATAAACATAAAAACAGAATAAAGAAAAAGAAAATGTCTGAATTTTTTTTTTTAGTTTTTTTAATTTTTTTTTAAACGATGAAGATGCTTTTCTAGAGTCACTACACTTCATATTCAGTCATCTTCAACACAAAAAGTTAGCAACAGTTAGTTTTTACAACAAAAAGTTAGTAAAAACTTAACCAAAATTCCATAATTGTCGACTATTCCCTCCCCCCAACCAGAACGAAACATTGTCCTCAATGTTTGAAAGGAAAGAAGTAGAGTTTAGAAGACATCACCTGGGTGGTGCAACACAGAAAATAATATTTACAAGCGGAGAGTTAAATCTAATTTGTACTTCTTACTGCGGCTATTGTTACCATCATTATTTGGATGCTCCAACACAAAGGTCCAGGGGTCTGGCTCTGGTCTATAAGCTTGTAACATATCAAGTAGCTCATTAACAGTGTGAGCACAAATAAAAAATTTTTCGCATTAGAGGGAATGAAATAGTTTTTTATTGCATGGTTAAGAAATGCGATAAAGCCATCATAAGAGTTATTGACATTTAACAAACCGATGGGTTTCTGGTGGATGTGCAGATGGGCCCAAGATGCTAGTGTGATAAGTGCCTTTAGTGTTGCAAGATCTCCTGGAAGGAAAATAAAAGCATCAGCATGATTAAGCATTTCAGATATTCTTTCTTGCATACCTGAGACGACTAACTCTTCTCCAGTTGATGAGTCAGACGAACTGCCCAAAGGTTTTAGGGCTCTTGGGATGATGCCTAACACTTGGCTGCCTCTGATAAAAGCTGCTTTTAAGACCATTTTTGATAACCCTCAATTACCTCCTCCATACACCAAGTGTAATTTTCTCGCTGCTATGCTGCGACCAAGATCTATGGCTGCCTCAACGAACTTTTTATGTTTGCCATATGTAAATCCAGAAAGCACACAAATGTTCTTGAATTGTCTATTTGGAGTAGCTGCCATTGGGATACTTCTCAAAAAACAATTTGTGAGTGCTTGACAAAAAAAATCACATTTAAGAGTCTTGGTGACAATGGGTCACAACAGTAAAAAGGAAAAAGCAAACAGTAATAAAATTATTAAGGACAATAATACACACAATAAAACAATAGTGAAATAAAATAACAGTAAAGTGAAAGGATATTTACAGGTAGTTGCGATTGTGGCTCACATCTTCCTCTGGTTTTACGTCCAGAAACGGCTTGAACGCCCTCTATGGGTCGAGGATAGGCTTCCTATCCAGTTTTCTTATAAACTGGCAAACAGGGTCGTTTATAGTCAGATTCCCGAGACTATATCGTGCATGCTCTTTCTGGAATAATGGCCATAACTGGAGAATCGCTCCTTGCACATATCCACTGGGATGCGTTTCAAGAGACAAAAGGATATCATCCAATGACTCCTTATTCAAGCCATCCCTAATGAATTGAATCTTATCTTCCCTGTTATCAGACACCATTCCTAAAGAACATGGGTTTTTATTGCAACTCATTCTGGCACACTTATGACAAGCAACAGAAATTCTTCGAGCTCATCATTTTCTTGCATAATTTCCTTTACCACAACCAGGCATGTATGCAATAAATTTTGGAGGTAACTCACCTGCCGATCGTACTTTTGCCTCAATTAACCAACGGATATCAGCAGGTATGTTATTCCTCATAAGCAATCGCATGCGTTCGGACCGAGCTTTATAGATCGTAAGGAGGGCATTCTGAGGAAGTGAAGGGAATCGCTTGTGAAGCTTCGCTAGAATCTCGTTTCAATCCATACTTTCGCCTCAGAATATTAGTTATTATAGGAAACTGAAGTAACCGACTTGATTGTCACGGAGTACCATTATCCGCCACTTCACCGGGGTAACAAACTAAAGCACACAAACAGAAAAACAAATTAAAACACACAAAGAAAATTAAAATCGTCCTCTTATTGAATTTACCTCAAGCTCCAACTGGATGTCGTAAACACTTCTCTCAATGTCGCTGAGTTGGCGTTCTAAACCCTCAACATAGGCTACTAACTCTAGTGGTTATAGAGCCCAAATGCGATGTGTTTTACAAAATTGAATCTGCCTTTTGAGATGAGTTTTGACACGTTGAAGTGGTTTAAGAATGTTCAGGAGGAACGGTCTAAGTAAGGTACTCATGATTAAAAATGATAAAAGAAAACTTAATAGTTAAACAAACACACTTATGCAAAAATAATTTCAATTAGCAGAAGAATAATATAAAGAAAGAAAAAAAAATCAAATCAACGAAAAGAAAAAAAAATCAATTCAAATCTGGTGGGTCACTCAAATTTATTTCGGTGTCTTCTCCATGTAGTTGGTATTCTAGATATGGCTTTAATCTTTGACCATTAACTTTAAACGTGACATCGTTCTTTGGGTCCTTAATTTCAATTGCCCCATGTGGAAAAACAGTATGAACAATAAATGGGCCAGACCAACGAGATCGTAACTTACCTGGAAATAGGTGCAAGCGAGAATTGAATAAAAGCACTTTCTGACCTAGAGTGAATGATTTTCTCATAATTTGCTTATCATGGAAGACTTTCATTCGTTGCTTGTAAATCTTGGCATTTTCGTATGCATTATTGCGAATTTCTTCAAGTTCTGCCAGCTGTAATCTTCTTTCTGAGCTGGCTGGCTGCATGTCAAAATTGAATTTCTTGATGGCCCAATATGCACGATGCTCGAGTTCCACAGGTAGGTGGCAAGCTTTTCCATACACTAGCCTGTAGGGTGACATCCCAATCGGGGTCTTGAAAGCCGTTCTATATGCCCATAATGCATCATCAAGTCTTAATGACCAATCTTTCCTGTCTGGCCTCACCGTTTTTTCTAATATGTGCTTTATTTCTCGATTGGATATCTCAACTTGGCCACTGGTTTGCGGATGATACGGAGTTGCCACTTTGTGTGTGATTGAATACTTTGTCAAAAGAGCTTTGAATGCTTTGTTACAAAAGTGGGCACCACCATCACTGATTATCGCTCGAGGGAATCCAAAGCGTGAAACAATGTTGCTTTTCAAAAATCCTATCACCACTTTGTGATCATTAGTTCTGCATGGAATTGCTTTTACCCATTTGGATATGTAGTCAATAGCAACCAATATGTATTGATGGCCAAAAGAAGGGGGAAATGGTCCCATGAAGTCGATACCCCATACGTCAAAAATCTCAACCACTAAAATTGGATTTAGTGGCATCATGTTCCTTCGTGTAATGCTCCCCATTCGTTGACACCTATCACATGAAGAACAGAAAGTGTAAGCGTCTCGAAATATAGATGGCCAATAGAAACCACATTGTAAAACTTTAGTCGCTGTTTTCTTAGCACTGAAATGGCCTCCACAAGCTTGTTCATGGCAGAATGAAAGAATATTCTGAATTTCATTTTCTGGGACACATCGTCTAACAATTTGGTCTGCACAATACTTGAACAAATAAGGGTCATCCCAAAAGAAATTCTTTATCTCTGCAAAGAATTTAGCCTTATCTTGCTTGGTCCAATGCTCTGGAAGTTTACCTGTAACAAGATAATTAACTATATCAGCATACCAAGGTAATACTTCCACACTCATTAATTGTTCATCTGGAAATGACTCATTCAATATTAATGGCTCTGTAATTGTGTCAAAATGGAGACGAGAGAGGTGGTCCGCCACAACATTTTCTGTCCCTTTCTTATTTTTGAATTCCAAGTCAAATTCCTGCAAAAGTAACACCCAACGAATTAGTCTAGCTTTTGCATCTTTCTTTGTGAGAAGATATTTAAGAGCAGCATGATCTGTGAATATAATTATTTTACAACCAATGAGATAAGATCGAAATTTTTCCAATGCAAACACTACTGCTAACATTTCTTTTTCAGTAGTTGAATAGTTCAACTGTGCATCATTTAATGTCATACTAGCATAATAAATAACATGGGGAATTCGATCAACTCTTTGTCCTAATACTGCTCATACTGCATAATTAGATGCATCGCACATGAGTTCAAATGGTAAGCTCCAGTTTGGGGGCTGAATGATGGGTGATGATGTTAACAACTGCTTTAACTTTTCAAAAGCCACAAGACATGAATCATTAAAGATAAATTGTACATCCTTAGCAAGTAAATTGCATAAGGGTCTAGAAACTTTGCTAAAATCTTTAATGAAATGTCTATAGAAACCAGCATGCCCAAGGAAAGATCTTACTTCTCTGACTGTTTTGGGTGGAGGAAGATTAGAAATGAGATCCACCTTGGCTTTGTCAACCTCAATACCTTTGCTCGAAATGATGTGACCGAGAACAATACCTTGTTTTACCATAAAATGGCATTTCTCCCAATTTAAGATCAAGTTCTTCTCGATACATCTCTGCAGAACTAGTGTTAGATGATGTAAACATTGATCAAATGAATCACCAAAGGCAGGAGTAATAATTTTGAGAAAGACTTCAAGGAATCGTTCAACCATATCAGAAAAAATGCTCAACATGCATCGTTGAAATGTAGCAAGTGCATTGCATAATCCAAATGGCATTCTCCTATATGCAAATGTGCCAAAAGGGCAAGTGAAAGTAGTTTTCTCCTGATCTTTTGGTGCTATGGGGATCTGATTGTATCCTGAGTAGCCATCTAGAAAGCAATAAAATTCATGACCTGCTAATCTATCAAGCATTTGATCAATAAATGGTAAGGGAAAATGGTCTTTACGTGTGACAGAATTCAACTTTCTATAATCAATGCATACACGCCATCCTGTAGTTACTCTAGTGGGTATCAATTCATTATCAGCATTGGTAACTACTGTGACTCCTGACTTTTTGGGGACAACTTGTACAGGACTGACCCATGAACTATCAGAAATGGGGTAAATGATACTTGCGTCTAATAGCTTAAGGACTTCAGTTCTAACAACTTCTTTCATATTAGGATTTAACCGACGTTGCATTTCCCTAGTAGATTTAGCATTTTCATTAAGGTGAATGTAATGCATGCAGTCTACTGGATTTATACCTTTTATGTTTGCTATGGTCCATCCTAATGCTCCTTTGTGCTCTTTTAAAATATCCAACAACTTACCTTTTTGTTCATCGTTTAGGGATGATGAGATGATTACCGGTAGAGTGCTTTCTTCTCCTAAAAATGCATATTCCAAAGTGTTGGGCAATGGTTTGAGCTCGAGTTTTGGTGGTGATTCTGATGATGGGATGCGTTTCTTCTCTGATGGTGCTAGTTGTTCAACTCTTGACTTCCATTTATTAGTGTCCATGGATGGTGCTGAGTCAAGTAGGGCGTTGACCTCATCGACTGATCTGTCAATATCAAAATCCAAACCAAAGTGAGTTAAACATGTTTGTAAAGGATCATCACTAAGGTTTGAAAGAAAAGTGTCATCAACTAATCCACATCAACAATTCCATCATCTGCATTGTGAGGTTGTTTGGCAATGTTGAAGATATTCAGCTTCATAGTCATGTTGCCGAAGGACAACTGCATATTTCCAGTCCTGCATTGAATGTGAGCATCCGCAGTTGCCAAGAAAGGTCGGCTTAGAATAATGGGGATGTGCTTCCTCGAATCCTGTATTGGTTGAGTGTCAATTACAATGAAATCAACAGGAAAATAGAACTTGTCTACCTGGATAAGCACGTCCTCCACAATACCACGAGGTATTTTTGTGGACCGATTTGCAAGCTGTAACACCACTGGAGTTGGGTGTAATTCTCCCAATCCAAGTTTCACAAATACAGAGTAAGGCAACAGATTTACACTAGCTCCTAAATCCAACAAAGCATTCTCAATTGTGTGGTTCCCTATGCTACATGAGATAGTAGGGGAGCCTGGGTCTTTGCATTTTAAAGGAATTTTATGTTGGAGTATAGAACTAACGTTTTCTGTTAAAAATGCCTTCTTTTGAACATGCATATTTCTCTTTTTAGTACAAAGGTCTTTAAGAAACTTGGCATAAGATGGAACTTGTTTAATAGCATCAAGCAAAGGGATGTTAACACTTACCTGTTTGAAGATTTCAAGAATCTCACCTGTGGATTTTCCCTTTTTTCCTTTAGCTAATCTCTGAGGAAATGGAGCTTCGGGAACATATTCCCGTGGGTTGGTTTCTTCTCTCTCTTCCGGTGATGAGTCTTCAACATTCACAGGTACAATTTGATTTTCTTTTATCACCGGCATCTCCACTTTGTTGTCGACTTCTTTTCCTTTTCGCAAGGTCATGACGGCTTTGACTTCTCCATACTGCTGTGGTGAACTGGTACTTGCTTCATGCACTCCTTTAGGGTTAGGCACTGGTTGACTTGGAAATTTACCTTTCTCAACGGTCATTGCCAAGGTCTGAACTGAAGAAGCAAGTTGTCCCACCATCTTCTCAAGGCTTGAAACTGATTGGGCTTGTGAGTTAAAGCCCGCTCTCAATTCATTTCGTAGTCCATCAATGGTGCGGTTCTGTTGCTCAATCGTGGAGTGAGTAACATTCTTGAAATTTTGGAATGCATCCTCCCATGGTCTGGGTTGAGAGTAGTTCTGGTTCTGATTGTATGGTCTAAATGGGGGCTGAGAGGCTTGAGAAATTTGAGGAATTGGTTGCATTGGTGGAGCTGGAGCTGCTGGTCCATTCTGTTGGAGTCCTTGAGACCATGAAAAATTGGGGTGGTCTCTCCATCAAGGGTTATATGTGTTGGAGTATGGGTTGTAGTTTGATGGCTTTCTCATTATACCTATGGCATTGGCTTGGTCTGGATATGAGTCATGGTCATGTGGTTCTGTTGATTTTTGCAGTCGATAACGATGCTATTTGTCGAGCAAGACCTTCAACCATCTCCTTGACTTCTTTAATTCCCGAAGTTGACTCGCCAATTTGAACCTCATTCACTCCTTTAATTCTTCTAGTAGTCCTGAGTGATCGACTCCGTTGTTGGGAATTATCCGCTTGTCGCTGGAAGAATTCCCAAATCTCGGATGCACTTTTTGACATTAGCTCTCCTCCACTTGTCGCCATTAGCCATTCTTGCACATTTGGCAATAATCCCTCCAAAAAGTATTGGCATTGGTGCCATTTCTCGTACCCATGATGTGGACAATTCAAGAGTAGCCCATTGAATCGCTCCCACGTTTCGAAAAACTGCTCGTCATCTCTCTGGGTAAACTCCGAGATTTCCCTGCTAATAGCATTGGTTTTATGCACTGGGAAATATTTATTCAAAAATTTCGTTACCATTTGTTCCCATGATGCAATGCTATTAGCAGGCAATGTATTAAGCCATGAACGAGCTCTATCTTTTAAAGAAAATGGGAATAGTCTAAGTTTAACATCATCGTCTGAAAAATTTTCATATTTAAAAGTTTGACAAATGGCATGAAAATCATTCAGATGATTATATGGGTCCTCATTTGCTAAGCCATAAAATGTGGGGAGACAATTTAGCACACTAGGTTTTAATTCAAAACTCCTAGCAGCTACATTTGGGTATCTTATGCATGATGTGCTCAAATTAGCTAAGGGACTAAAATAGTCCTTAAATGGCCTCTCATGTGGTGCTTGTAAATCCATTCCAAATTTATTTTTAATGTGCCTATGTGTGCGAAGTGTTTTTTCTAATTCAAAGTCTATAGGTTCAAGATTAGGTAATAATGACCTACGACCATGCATGCAAAACAAATAAAATAAAAATAAAGATGGGAACAAAACAAATAAAAATAAAGATGAGAGAGAAATTACGATACTAACCTTATTGCGCTATTACAACCTTTCTATAAAAATACACAAAAATAAATACGTGAAATAAATTAACTAAAAATTACATTAATAAAATAAAAAATTACAAAGAAAAAAAAATTGAAAATTAAATTACAGAATTTTAAAGAAGAAAAAGAAATACTAACCTTTAAATGCGGATTTACTTTTTTCTTTTTTTTTAATAAAAAAAATAAAAGAAAACAAATAAAAGAAATTATTCACAAAAATTAATTCTATGAATTAAAATTACTTACCTCCCCGGCAACGGCGCCAAAAACTTGTTGTGCAAATTTTAATGTACTCGCAAGCGCACGAATCTATTGTAGTATAGATCAATGGTAACGAGTGTCGATCCCATGAGGAGGTGGATTTTAATTATATGTAGAATTAATTTTGTAAATGGGTGGTTGAAATTGTGGTGGAAGTGATTTAAATTATCCTAAAATTGGAATTGAGATTCTAAAATTGGAATTGCAATGGCGAGAATAAATTGAAGCGAAATCTATTGAAATGACGTACTTGGGTATCTGGATCCGTATCAACATGCATCATGGGCTAAATATTCCTTATTAATACCAATTAAATCATGAGGGGGGAATCCACACCTCATGAACCACGCTCTAATCAATATGGTGCTAAGGGCTTACCGTGCCAAATAATAATAACCTTGTACTAGAGGGCCGGTGAAACCAAGGCGGTACTAGACAAGATTAGTATTATTTGTCGACGAGAAGTCAAAACATCCACAAAAACTAGAGGGGAAGAGAAAATAAATTTACCAAATTAAGCCCATGACACATGTTGAGACTTCACCTTCAACCCAAGCTTGAAAGAAAATTAGCCACTCATAATTGAACTAGGGGCAAAATGGGAATTTATTAAAATACGAAGAAAATACAAGATGGAGAGGGAATTACAGAAAACAGAGTCCAAAAATGGATTCAGAGGTATCAAATTAGGGGGGAGAGGCCCCCTTTTTATAGATACATGGAGTAAATCATGGCCATCGGATTAAAAACAATTTGGACACTCAGGATTGCGCCACATCATCAGTCAACAGTCCACGGTTTGACCACGCGGATGAACAGTAACACAGTTTGACCCGACTTTGAACAGTAACGCGGTTTGACCCGGATGAACAGTAACGCGGTTTGGTTGAAAATAATCCTGTGTGATGCATGCACCGTATGCGAGATTTTTCGTCCACTGATATGCTGCCACGTCACCATCAACAGTATATAAGAATTTTAGTCCAACAGGATCGTGACACCTCATCAGTCAATGCCACGTCATCGGTCCGTCTATGTGAACAGTGTCCTGAACAGTAACGTATACAGTACCGTACACGTAAATAGTACAGTACATGTGAACAGTGCCATTTTTCCTTTTATGCTCCTCCTAAGGTTTTCGACCGTCCTGAGTTCAAAAGTGATGTCTGTTTTGCCATCTGATTTCTCGTTTATTGTGAAATGACTATGATGCCCCTAAAATACATAAAATACTTAATTAAAATAAAACACATGTAATTAAATCACAAGAATGTTAAATACATAAAAGTAAGGTTTGTTAGTAAGACTTGAAATATAAAATGACGGTTTTCTCCTTTATAAATATGCATTTTCTAATACTCAACAGCTTCCACCTTCGAGGGGTCTACTAAAATCCCATATTTGGATACGACATGTCCCATGAATGTAACTTTCTCAAGCCAAAATTCACATTTCTTGAGTTTTGCATAAAGTTGCTTCTCCTCCAAGGTCTGAAGAGTAATCCTTAAGTGCTCAACATGCTCTTCATTTGATCGTGAGTAGACCAAAATATCATCGATGAATACCATTATGAATTTGTCTAGGTAGTCTTTAAATACCATGTTCATGAGGTCCATGAAGGCTGCTGGGGCATTAGTTAGACTAAATGGCATGACGACAAACTCATAGTGTCCATATCATGTTCTGAATGTTATTTTAGGAATATCTTCTTCCCTGATTCTCAACTGGTGATATCCTGATCGTAGATCAATCTTGAAAATACTGCTGCTCATTGCAACTGATCAAACAAGTCATCAATGCATGAAAGCGGGTACTTGTTCTTGATAGTCACCTTATTTAGCTCTCGATAGTCGATGCACATTTGCATTGATCCATCTTTCTTTTTTACAAACAATACTGGTGCTCCCCATGGTGAATGGCTTGGGCGTATGTAGCCTTTGGGTGCGTTTGGGATTGAGGTTGGACAGCTGTAGCTTAAAAGCTACAGCACTAAAGTGTTTGGTAAACACCAGCTGCTGTATCTTTTAAGCTATGTTGATATTATTTTTCACCTATATAATATAAAATTTATTATATCTTTAATAATTTTATCAAAATTATTATTTAAAATTTATATTTACTATATATTATTAACTTTTGTTTCATAATTACAACTTTTTTTTCACAGCAGCTGTAGCTTAAAAGCTACAGCACCTCAATCCCAAACGCACCCTTTGTCTAGTAATTCTTGCAATTGACTCTTTAACTCATTTAGTTCTGATGGGGCCATCCTATAGAGCGCCTTTGAAATTGGAGCAGTTCCTGGTAGCAAATCGATTTTGAATTCAATTTCTCGATCCGATGGCAATCTTGTGAGTTCTTCAGGAAAGACCGCATGAAATTCGTTCACCACTAGAATATCTTCTAAATTTGGTCTTTGCACTTCTGTTTCGATGACCACACATGCCAAGTACCCCTCACATCCTCTATTTAATAGCCTGGCTGCTTTTAAGGCAGAGATGATAGACATTCTATTCTTTTTGCATTCTCCTTTAAATGTAAACGATTCCTTTTGTGGTGGTTGAAAAGTTACCTCCTTTTTCTTCCAATTTATCTTGGCATAGTGCTTCGATAGCCAATCCATGCCAAGGATTACGTCATAGTCATTCATCTCGAGGATTATTAGGTCAACATATAGTGTATTACCACTAATGCTAACCTCACATGCCTTAACTAATTCTCTCGAGTTTAATATTTCACCCAATGGTATCATGACACTAAAAGGCCTATTTATTATGTCAGGGACATTTTTTATTTTCTTAATGAATGCTGGTGAGGCAAATGAATGCGTAGCTCCTGAGTCTATTAGCACATATGCAGGAGTTTTGGAGATAGATAGTTCCCCTGATATTACTAAGGAGTTTCCTTTCGCATCCGCCTTGGTGAGTGTGAATACTCGAGCATTAGCCTTTTCTTGTTGCGTACTATTTTCTGGGCAGTCCCTGATGAAGTGTCCTTCCTTTCCACATTTGAAACATGTTTTGGTATTTGCTCGACATTCCCCGGCGTGAGTTCTACCGCATTGATTGCACTTTGGCTTTTGTGGGATTTCTTTCTGATGATTCTTTAGGTGTTTGCTTTTATTCTGATCTTAGACTACTAGCATTCCTTTTCTCTTATTATTATTTGAGTGTTGTCTTTCAAAATTCCTCTGATTCACACTTCCATTGTTTGTTCGTTTTTCTTCCTTCTTTTCTTCATTTGCTTGCTCAATTACCAAGGCTCGATCGATGAGCTCGTTGAAGGAAGCATCACGAACTCTAGCCACTTTTAAGTCTTTTGTGAGATCTTTGCGCAATCCTTGCATAAAGTGATTCTTTTTCAAGTCTTCCGTTGCAACTATATGTGGAGCATATCGAGAGAGCTCATTAAATTTTTGGATGTACTTTAGCACAGACATCCTTTTTTGTTGTAAATAAACAAACTCTCTTCTTTTGACTGAGCGAATAGTCTCTGAAAAGTATTTGTTATAAAAGTGTTCTTTAAATTCCACCCACTGCATTACTGCTTCATTATGAATTCGTTTAATTGAGTCCCACCAGTATTCTGCCGCTTCTCGTAGCATAAAGGAGACATAGGTGACCTTTTCTTCTTCTGGCACTTTGGCTACTTCTAACATTATTTCCATGGTTCGCAATCATTGGTCTGTTGCGATAGGATCTACACCGCCTTCGAATGTGGGTGGATTTAATCTTCTAAATTCACTCCCGACGTTGTTTATTGGCTGACCATGTTCATCCCTTCTAACTTCTCTTTCTAAGAGTCGTGCCACAATGTTTGTAAGTCGATCAATTGCAGATTGCTCCCCTACAGTTCCTTTCGCCCTTCTGCCTCTGTTACCCCTAGCGTTTGACATCTCAACGAGCTTTTAATATAGTTTCTACGTGTCAGACAAATCAAATGTAAGATTTTCCTAATTACCTTAATTTCAAGTTATAACTAAAATACTGAGCCTTGTCCTTCCCCTTGACTTGTGCATGTGGATGGTCTACATAATCGCTTTAAACCTTGGGCTCTGATAACAATTTGTAACACTCCACTATATTATTTACTTTAAAATGCTTTAAAACACAGTTACTCTTAATATAAATACGAATTCTAAAAGTTTAGCACAATCCAACAAAACTTTCTTACAGAAAAGTAAGAGTCATATAGAGATTTCTTAGTTTATTTAAAAACTTAATTATTACATAATGCCAAGATACTTATTTGTATTAATACAAAACTGAGCCCATCATAAAATCCCAAGGTCAGTTATGCCCATATGCACTTCGTCTTGGTTAGGACTTGGCGCCAGCTTGCCCTACTCATCGTTACCTGCAATGTAAGGACTTAGTGAGCTAATGCCAAGTAAGATAACACTTTGATGCATGTATAAATTATGATGCATATGGATAACCATATTAAGCTCTTAAAATAAACTTAGAAAATACAAAACAACTTTATTTGGGCCCTAGGTATGTTGCACTACAAGGCTGACACATTTACTCTTTAAACAATATGCCCTTGGGCCTCATTAATTGATCTTTTGGGCGTTACGTTTCGCCGTCCCCAAAAGATTTCTTTCAACTTAGCTTTGAGGGCTTGCCCTCCTTAGAACTTTACCACCTGGTAGTACAACCACCTGTTTTTCATATATTCATTTTCTGAAATGTGTTCTTCATAATGTAGTCCATGATATGCATGCATCCAATTCAACTTATAACATTTGAAATTCCTCGATGCATAACAAAATCAACACACAACATTATTTAAAAAGTCTTTAGTATAGGCGGCATAGCCGACCATAGCATAATTAAGTATAAGTATCATATATTAGGCAGCAGAGCCGACCATGACATCACATATTAAGCGGTAGAGCCGACCATAGCATCACATATTAGGCGGCAGAGCCAACCATAGCATCACATATTAGGCGGTAGGGCCAACCATATAAAGATTTAGAATATAACTAATCACACTATAATAGCCATCATAATATAAAGGGTTTGTTAAAACTGAACTTAAGTATAAAAATAATTTTGTCCTTACATTGCAGTTGAAGTGTTACTTACCTCTTGGTCTTGACTTCTCTAGACCTTTCTAAATTAAGGATTTCTCTACTCTTGTTATTATAACTTAAAATAGAAGATAATGAAATTTCTAAGTTACATTCAAAATGAAAGGTTGTAGGGGTATTTATAGGATTTCTTAAGGCTAATGGATGGCTAGGATTTTGCCACCATAACTCTTGATCAATGGTTGAGGTTAACCTTTAATAATACCTTACTAAATTCTAGAATTCTTATCTTTTCTCTCCAACCTTCTCTTACATCATCACTTATGTCATTGATTATGTCTTCTTCACTTAGAATTAAATATCTAAGTAAAGATGAGATTATCCTTCATAAATGTATTGCTAAATTCTAGAATTCTTAATGATCTCTACAAATTTCTTTTACATCATAACTTATGTCATCATTTCTTATGTCATTGCTTATGTCATTATTAATTAAATATGTTATATTATTATTATTATAATACTTAAGGGAGTTTGTTAGCTTAAAATAAATTCTACCATATTTAAGAGAATTGTACCTCACAAAAACAAGGTTTCGGACATTGGAAGAATACCCATCAGGGACTTTCACAATCAGCAAGGTTTCACAAAACTATTTTTTTTCTTTTTTACTCAAAGTGCATGGAGCTGGAGGTAGGACTTTATTTTTTTTGTTCATTTCATTAGGAACTAGTTTTCCCCTGATCTTCAAAAACTCAAGATCTTTTCTAGCATTAATCCCATCTTTTGTTTTGCCTGATTGATGAAGTAATGTGCCATATATGTTCTCGCATACATTTTTTTCAATGTGCAACACATCTAATTGATGGCAAACTAGTAAATACTTCCAATATTCTAAGTAAAAAAAGATTGACTTTTTTTGGTATAATTTTTTAGTTATGTTCTCATCACCATCACCGCCACCACTGTCATCATGTTTCCGCTTTTGGCCTTTTTTTCCCAAACTTAATATCAATATCTTCCACCATGTTAAAGATTTCCTCACCAGACAAAGTTTTAGGAGGCTCATTCCACTCTTGCTTCCCATTAAAAATCTTTTTTCAGTTTCCGAAATAGGTGACCAAGTGGTAGAAAGCGGCGATGGCCCATATATGACATTTTCCTACTATATGGCAGTCAACATGCACAAGTATCTATCCCACAAATTGGGCAAGCATAATAGCCCTTAACAGTACAACTAGAGAGGTTTCTGTATGCTAGAAAGTCATTGATTGTCCACATCAAGACAACCCGTAAATTAAATGTTTATTTTCTATAAGCATCATAAACATCAATACCTACATCCCATAGAGTTTTCAAGTCCTCAATCAAAGGTGTTAGGTATACATCTAGATTATTTTCAGGTTGTTTATGGCCAGATATCAAAAGAGACAACATAAAAAAATGTCTCTTCATACACAACCATGGAGGAAGATTATATGTTATTAATATAACAGGCCAACAACTATAAGTAGTGCTAAGTGTACTATGTGGGTTAACCCCATCAGTTGAGAGAGCTAAACGGAGATATCTAGGTTCTTGTGCAAATTTTGGCCACTTATTGTCAATTAGTTGCCAGGCTGGTGAGTTTGCTGGGTGGCGAAGTTTGCCATCTCTAATTCTTTTATTAGCATGCCATGTTAAATTTTGAGTTGTTTGTGGTGATTGAAACAATTTTTTTAACTTAGGAATAGGTGGAAAATACCATAATACATTTTTAGGAACCCCTTTCCTAAATTTTGTTGAGCTATGTTTTTTTCTTTGATACCTAGATGCTCCACAATTTGGGCATTCAACAAGATCAGCTAATTTATTCCTTTATAAAATGCAGTCATTTGGACATGTATGTATTTTTTTCATACTCTAAGCCTAGCATTTTCATTGTTTTCTTAACCTCGTACATTGACTTAGGTAGGGTATTATTATTTGGCAAAATATCAGTAAGGACTTCTAACAAAGCAGAAAACCCTTTATCGGACCACCCATAGTTCCCTTTCACATTGTAAAGTCTCATTAAACTAGATAACTTTGAATGTTTTGCACCTGGGTACAAAGGCTTTTCAGCATCTTCAAGCATATCCTTAAAAAAACTAGGATCTCTATCACAATGCTCGTAAGCATCTTCGACCATGTCAATTATGTTACTGTAATCATGACATCTAAATCTTTCACTATGTGAATGGTCTTCACACTTTGTAAATATAGATTTAGAGTCAGTCTCACCATGCCAAGTCCAAACAATATATCTTGAGAGAAAACATTTTTCAAATAAATGATCCTTCACTTATTGAGGAGTATGAAACTCCATATTACAGCAAAAGGTGCAAGGACATCTAATTGACATTCGGTTTTCAACATTCAAAATGGCAAAATCTAAGAAATCAGCAACTCCAGAACGATACTCTACAGACAATCTATCACAAGTTATCCAAGTTCTGTCCATTTCAAATATTTTACCTGTTCACATACGTAATGTCAGTTTAAGTTTAATTAAATTGCATGATTAATTTAATGTTCAATGTTATTATGATTATAGTTGTAATAATAAACTCATAATTCTGGAAAATCACTAATAGCCCCTATAAATCATTAATTGTAATAATAATTTAGACAAAATCCTAAAATTGAAACAAAAGAAGCTTTGAAACTTAAATAGGAGATTAATAGGTAAGATGGGCGCTAATGGCTTTTTAAGTAGTTGAACTAATTTATAAGTCAAGCAACTAACAAAAGTTAAGAGTTCAAATAAATAATGTCTTCATACCACTTTGCAAGCCATTTTTAAGATTCTATAAATCACTTTTTAACTTCAAATACAACATACCACTTTGCAAGCCATTTTTAAGATTCTATAAATCACTTTTTAACTTCAAATACAACATGCAGAACTACCTTAAAACAAGCATTTCTTTCTTGAATCAAACACAAATCATCAACTTTATACAATCTCAAAATACTCACAACCACGAACTTAATTAATTCATATCATAGTCATTGTCTCTATTACAAATCTTCCAACCAAAATAGAATAAATAAACTAGTAGGATTATATAACAAAATTTGTCTCTCTTCACATGAAACAGAGATGTAAATAGTTCGTAACCACTAAATACACAGTCTTTCAGCCAATATAATACCCAAACAATCATCTCCTAATCAGAAAGGCAAAAGCTAAAATGAAATTTCACATTTTAGTACATTCAAAATCAACTAACTTATTAATCAAAGTTAAGAAACGGAGCTAACAGTTTATTTCAGAAAATAAACAAAATGCACTTTCTTAATTTTAAATAATAATGACAATAAATCACATGCACAAAAGTTTTAACTTATTAATCAAAGTTAAGAAACGGAGCTAACAGTTTATTTCAGAAAATAAACAAAATGCACTTTCTTAATTTTAAATAATAATGACAGTAAATCACATGCACAAAAGTTTTAAACTAACCTCAAATGTGGCAGAAAAAACAGAGTTGCAGCAGAGAGTGTTTTGAGTTTAAGTAATGCACCACTTAAAATGCCTGTATTTGTGGACTGCATGTGAGTGAAGATATAGAAAAATAAGAACAAAAATTTCAAGTTACAATTAAATAAAAGAAAAAAAGATTTGGAAAACAAAACCCACCAGAGTCGCACTACTGTTCAATTTCTAAACATCTGAAACAACCCAAAAATTAAAATTAAAAAATATTATTTATAAGCCAAATTAAAACAAACCCATTAATTAAATTGCCCAAAAAAATAAAATATTCAGCCTTTACCAGCTGATAACCTCCTCTATTGTTCTTTCTCTAGACTTAACTTGTAAGGGAGAATGAGATTACTTGAATATGCAATCGATGGTGCCACTTCACCCCTTGTCAACGGCTTTTACTTGCTTGCCCAGTATAGGAACTGGATGGTTTAGTTGGAGAAAAAACCCTTTCAATAACAAGCGATTAGGGTTTTGGTTTGTTTTTCAATTTGGGGAAAATGGAAAAATGAAGCAGAGTTTTAACTTTTCATTATCTATCTAAATTAATTGAATTTAATTTGTAAATGGATAATGCAAAACAGAAGAGATCGAGAAGAGAAAAACAAAACAGAAAGAGAACGATAAATGTAAGATAGAGATAGTCGATACAGTCTGGGTAGATGGGGAAAAGTCATTAAGTGTGGGTTTTGTGTTATCGTTATTTAAATTTTCATTTTTTAATAATTTAAATATTATTATGACTTTGATTCAACGAGATTTGATGGTCTGTGCTCCAAACATTAAAGCTTTAAACCTTAGAGCTCTCAGGTTCGAGTTGGAGCTAAAACAAATTTTTATGAATTTTTTTATCTTTGATACTTTAGTGTCAGTGATCTTTGATGTTGAATTTACTGACACACTAATATCAATAATTTGTGATTCATATTTGTCAAAAGTGAAAAATAGTACATATGTACATAATTATTGACACTTTTTACAAAGTGTCAGTAACGAAGTGTCAGTAAAGTCCATTTTTCTAGAAGTGTTAAATTATAGAATCAAATGCAGAAGTCGAAGTGGACAAGAATCAGTGTTGAGAAAAATCAAATATGTTGTAAGCATATGTAAAACTAACTAGTATATGCCATAACTTATGAGAATAACCACACGGCATGTTCAATAAGTTCTAGAACTTTTATCAACTATCATAAAATTAAAGGTATCTTTATTTCAAGCATTTAATTTAAGTAATTTCAGTAAAATATGCAATCCCAGAAAAGTTAATTGAGGAATAGGGATGCTTTATTAACAATGACATCTCCAATTCCGAAAACTTATGCTTTATAACCAATTCTTCGAACTTCAGACAGAGGCAATTATTGAAAAATATCACAAGTAGATGTACCCTGTAAATAAATAATTCACAAAATATTCAAATACTATGTGACAATGTCTCCCTCACACGATAACTGATTCCATTTGACTCTTCAAAAGTATTCGATAAGAAATACCATGAAATTGCAATACTTTGGACAAAGCACACCCAGTTGACAGTTGGATAGAGTTTTAGGCACAACCTGGAAGTAACCTTAACAAAATTAAACTAATAAATCATGGTTAGTGAATTGGTAGGTGATAAGCATATCACCATGAAGTTCACTATTTCCTCACGGTATATTTTTACCTTTGAAAATATAATTTTGCTTTAAATATCAAACTCGCTCCTAGCAAAGATTTATAGCACATTGTCCAAGGATTAATAGCATCTGATCATGTTGTTGGTGCGTACGAGACTAACAAATTTACACATGCATTATCACAATGAATAAAAACCGAAACTGGTAGGCATTTCAAGGTTAGGTTATAACTTGAATTTGAAAGATAATCTACGAAATTAAGAATTAGAAAAAATGCACATGATCAAGGGGCTTGTAGTATTTGATATTTTTTATAAGAAAAATTCATTTCACCAACAGCTCATGAGCTTGGCTTTGCATCAAAAACTTTACGGCAACACCTCGTAGTATAATTCATGTAGTAACATAACCCAAGAAATATCGATAAAACTAGAAAGAAATTTCAGCCTTGTTAAGAAAATGCTTTATAGTCAAACCATATATAAACAATATGCTTTTCTATCCTTAGTTGACTATGAGGATTTTTTGTCCAAAGACACGATTAAAATCAATCATGGCCAACACTTGGCCTTAACCAATTTGTGCTATTTCCTTCTCATACTTCTAACACTTTTCAACAGTTATTGAAAATTATGCAATGTGAACTAGAGCCATCATTTCAAGAAAACAAATATAGCTAATATCTAAATTTTCCCATGCGAAAGTAGTAGTTGAGCAAATATATATATATATAGCTCTTCAAATAGTTTCGTGCTTATATTAAATAAATTGAAGCAGAACCTGGATTTTAGTCTTGGCTTATGGCAGAGTTCTCTTGAGCAAACAAATTTACATGTTTGACCATAGTATGCAATCGCTATATTGCCTAACACAAGTTCCAGACATTCAGATACTATATTGTTAAAGACAAAATAATTTCACGCATTTAGGATTTAGATTAACAACCTAAATCAGTTCTCTAAAATGGTCATCTTTCAGATATCATGTTGAGCCTTTTGTTAATACAGCTCTAATGCAAAAACAAGATTGATAAAAATTGTAGAGCTAGAGTTTACCCATTTTTATAAAAACAAGGAAAATAAATTGACCAACCAATATCATAAATTAGTCTAGTAGAGATTTCAAAACAACTAACCAATAGCCTTTAAGTGAAAATATAATCCATGGAGTTAAAATCTAGAACAAATTCACCTGAGGCAGTACTTTGTTGTCTATTAACTTCTCTCAGCTATTTTCATCAACATGTAGTAAGCATATACTAACTTGTATATGCCATAACTTGCGAGGATAACCACACGGCATGTTCAACAAGCAATTATCACAAAATTAAAGGTAGCTTCATTTCATGCATTTTTGGTAATTTCAGTGTTGCAAACATAAATCAGTTCTAAAAAATAGTTATACTCTCAAAGATATCATACCATACCTTTTTTTACTATAGCTCTTACGAATTACATGCAAAATTAAGATTGATAAAAAGCTGTACAGCCAGAGTTTTACCAAATTTTTATCGATAAATGACCAATCAGTATTATAATTTAATCTAGTAGAGGTCTCAAACCAAAAGGCAAACTTTAAGTGAAAATATTACCTGAGGAATTGAAGTTTAGAACAAATGCACCTGATTGGAGTCTTTGCGAAGAGTGATTTCTTGAGGATCACAGTCTTGGCTTTGATTCTCTTCTTCCCATAAATGTAAATTTAATGGATTCATGATATCCATGCAGGCTTGAAGTGAATCCCGAAGAACAACCACAAGCTTTTTCTTTATAGCTTCTCCCTTTAATCCCTTCCTCATATTTTTTAATAGGAAATTTCTTGCCACTAAAATTTTCCTGGTCAATTCTTTTTAAACAAGACATATAATTTTGAAAGAAGAAATAAAAAGGGAAAATGTACAGGGATTCCAAGCATATGTGTAGTTTCGAGTTTGCATGGTGCCAACCCATTTTGATTTGCAAGTGAGATAAAAAATTAATAAATAAAATCTATCTAGCAGGAACAAGATCATTGAAGCTTTCACTCTTTATTTAACCTATTACTTCATTTACTGACTTGTAGCATTAAAAAAAATGTAAGGTTTGTTGGAAATAATAATTAATGTAAGAATCTCTTGGTCATATACCAGTTTACGATTCCTGTAGGACCATTTTTTTGCAATTCTTGTTTTGCCACAACTACTTCCCTTTTTTATGTTGCTAGGACATCCTTAATATTGCTTTTTGGCTATCTTCTAATACTTTTGTCGTGACCTTTAGAAATCATCTTAATCAATTGTTTTAAATAAAGTCACAGAACAATTCTTACACCCTGAGATATTTTATCAAACACCTCTTGTGCCAAAGCCACAACTACAAGACTAGATTGGTTAGTACATAGCAAGATGCTAAGCTTTTGAACCCAATGAGTAATGCCAAACCATCCCGAATGCCAAACCTTTCAATGAACGAGGGTCCAATCAAATTAACCCATTAATTCATTGCTATTAATCTTATCGGTGATTTGATTTCTCCTCAATTCTTAGCTGTTTCTCAATCAAATAAAATAATTTTGGCTAATTAGCATTTATTTGAAAAGCAATTGCATAAGTAGTTCAATCATCTCAGAATTGAGAAACACCATCATAATCAACAAATAATAAAACAATGATTAATCTATAATTCATGCTCTTTAGTTTCATTTATACTAAATAATTAAATTGAAACCAAACCTAACTCTCACCTCTGAGAAGTGTTCTTTCGAGCTATACTTGCCAACAAAAATTTGTTATACTCCCCTCCTATTTCCTATCCAATGAATCTCATCATTTTCTTATGACTTTTTGTACCATTCCCCACAAACGACGCCAAGATGTTAATGCCAAAAAATGACCTCAACAGATGAATTTGTTTTGGGTGGAAAACTAGTACGAACCAAACTTGAATATTGATATGAACTTCAAATTTGCTACCTGAAAACCATAGAAACCAATCACGACTCGCCGATGGCGGTTCCGGCGAGAACCCTCCGATGCTTAAGTTAGATTAGGAGTAGATTATGGAAGGGAAATAACTCAAGCAGAACAGCACAAAAAAAAAAAGATGAAATCACATAAATGTTCTCTCTTTCTCTGCAATGGAAGATTAATTTTCTTTTTTTATTCCGTCTTCCCTTGCCCCCTAGTGTCCATTGTTATCTTTTATACCCTTCAGGAGATAGACAGTTTTATTCCCCTTAAAAGTCGCTCATCTTCTCAACATGGGTAGTTGGCTCACATGGAATAATTGAACCCAACAGGAAAGAAAAGGTGTCTTATTTGCTTTATATTGGGGTACAAAGATCACTAAGAAATAAAAAGGTTTAAATTGGGGTATTACAATTACTTTATATACAATGACAAATTAAATCACACAAGTCACCTCACTTGTTAGCCAAATCTAGGTTTGTAGTTATTAAAAGTCATATGCTTCCCATTCTTTTTAACAGGGTTTAACGACTGGTTAACGAGTTAGGTGCCTTGCACGTGAGCCACTCAATTTCTTTAATTATGACACCGTAACTCTAGGGTGGGAAAAAAAACCTGAGTCAGCCTAGCCCAGCCAAGGCCTGCGAGTTTCGGCCTGGCCCACACGCATAAGGTTCAAAATAAGGGCTCAAGAAAAAAAGCTCAGGCTAGGCCTAAGCCCACTATTTTAAAAAAAAATAGATTTATAAATTAGAATAGTATAATTAAAATTGAAAAATAAAATAAAAAAAGAAAATTTAAATTCTTAATTTATAAATCAATAATGATTCAAAAAAACTAAAATTCTAATACTAAACTCTCTCTTATGCGTTAATTTATTAAGAAAGTGCTTGAATTAGGAAATCGAGTTTTAAAAAAATTAAATTTCTAAGCTTTTATTTGCTTTAATTATTATTTTACTTTGAAATATTTATTTTCTTTATTTTATTTATGATTATAATTACGTATTGATTATTAAATCATTTTAAATTTACAATAATTTAAAAAGATTTAAAAATAAATAAAAGTTAAAATCCGACCCAAGCCCGACACTCATGCTTATCCTAAATACCCAAGTCCGCTCTTTGCAGCCTTACATAACTTTGTTGTTTAACGCTCACGTGTTAAGCGATTGCATGTGATGAACACGTTCTTGCATGTAACCGTCGTGAGTTGGACGCCGTATGCGAAACTATACAAGCCAATCGACATGTCGTCGTAAGTGGATGACGACACAGTGTGTTCTATATCTCTAAACCGACATTGTCGTCTACTAGAAAATTTGATTGGTACACCTCCTTCCAGCCATCAGCAGCCTGGTTTCCGTTTCTTTTTACTTTTATTGCCGTATGTCTATCATTATATTTTTATGTAAACTGATTTTATTGTAATGGGTTTCCATTTTCTGGATACGAGTTCGATTTTAAGAAAATTCAAAGCACGTACAAGATGAAGACACTGACACAAATCATGAAACAAAAATATTTAACAGAGTTGATAGCGGATTCTAATGGTAAATATTATCGTACTTCTCTGCTCAAGAACGCGAGATACCAACTGTTATGATATAAAACTGAGCAGTTTGCTTGTACAAAAAGGGTTTGGCTACAATGTCGTTGGCATTGTACCCGGCACCATGCCGGGCTCTAAAAAAGAGAGCCCAGCTGTCTTTGGCTGCCATTTGGCAGCCAAAGACTTGGTGCAGCCGGTTAACAAATCGGTTGCACCATATTTTTAAAACAATATATATTAAAAATACAATATAAAAATGAAAAAAATTAAATAAAATTAAATAAAATGTCAAAAATAATTTTTTATAATATAATTAATAGCAAAAGATAAAGAAATTAAATAATATAATACAAACCCTATAATACAATATAATATAATTAAATAAAATGGCAAAAAATAAAGAAATTAAAAATGAAAAAAAAATAGTATTTCAGTTTTAACGTCAGTTGTTGCATGTCCGACGTCTCGATTGCATGTTTAACGTAAGTTGTTGCATGTATTGAATAAAGCTAAAATAAAGAATATTCGCGAATATTCTCGTCCGTTTCATGTTTGACGTCGAAGTTGCGAACTTTACGTGGTAAGTTGCATATTTCACGTGAAGTGTTGCAAGTTTCATATTTAACGTCAGTTGTTGCATTTTCGACTGTTGGATTTTATGTTTGACGTACGATGTTGCATGTTTTGAATAAAGCCAAAATAAAGAATATTCCCGAATATTCTCGTCCGTTTCATGTTTGACGTCGAAGTTGCGAACTATACGTGATAAGTTGCATATTTCGCGTGAAGTGTTGCAAGTTTCATGTTTAACATCCGTTGTTGCATGTCGGACGTCACGGTTGCATGTTTGACGTAAGTTGTTGCATGTCTTGAATAAAGCCAAAATAAAGAATATTTCAGAATATTCTCGTTCGTTTCATGTTTGACGTCGAAATTGTGAACTTTACGTTATGAGTTTCATATTTCGCGTAAAGCATTGCAAGTTGCATGTTTAACGTTAGTTATTGCATGTCCGACGTCTCGATTTCATGTTTGACGTAAGAAGTTGCATGTTTTGGATAAAGCCAAAATAAAGAATATTCCGTAATATTCTCGTCTGTTTCATGTTTGACGTCGAAGTTGCGAACTTTACGTGATAAGTTGCATATTTCGCGTAAAGTGTTGCAAGTTTCATGTTTAACATCAGTTGTTGCATGTGTGACGGTCGGATTTCATGTTTGACGTATGATGTTGCAAGTTTTGGATAAAGCCAAAATAAAGAATATTCTCGAATATTCTCGTCTGTTTCATGTTTGACGTCCATGTTGTGAACTTGACATGATAAGTCGTATATTTTACATGAAGTGTTGCAAGTTTCATGTTTAACGTTAGTTGTTGCATATCCGACGTCGCGATTGCATGTTTGACGTTAGATGTTGCATGTCTTGAATAAAGCCAAAATAAAGAATATTCTCGAATATTCTCGAATATTCTCCCCCGTTTCATGTTTGATGTCCATGTTGCGAACTTGACGTGATAAGTCGTATATTTCACGTAAAGTGTTGCAAGTTTCATATTTAACGTCAGTTGTTGCATGTCTGATGGTGGGATTTCATGTTTGACGTGCAATGTTGCAAGTTTTGGATAAAGCTAAAATAAAGAATATTCCAAAATATTCTCGTCCGTTTCATGTTTGACGTCGAAGTTGCAAACTTTACGTGATAAGTTGTATATTCTACGTGAAGTGTTAAATGAATTCTATTTTAAAAATACAGTTTAACCTCAAAACTGTATAAAACTATGTTATGATCCAAAACGTTATAAAATTTTTCAAATTGGTCCAATTTTAGAATTTCTAATTATTACTTTATTAAACTCAAAACTTTCTGAAATTAAGATATGATCCAAAAAATGAGAAATTATGGAATGACCCAAAACATTTAAATATTTTGAAATAGGTCCAAATCCAAAATTCAAAACAATAATTTATTAAAATCAAAGATTATGAAAAACAACTTAACTCCATAAAAACATATTCTTATTGTTAAAGCACAATGCATAAATCTTTATTTAATCAACACATGTGGTTTGTTATCGAAATCTCAATACAGCACATTAGTCCAAAAATATCCAAAGCATACGGAATAACATATTATCCATGAAATATCAAACAATCAAAACAAATCCATGTCATTCAAAACAAATACATAATCCAAAATTATAATGAAATGTAGGTATGTCCAAATACAAGCATAAGAGACTACTGAGGTGGTGAGGATGGTGGTGATGGAGGTGGATACGGATATGGAATGCCAAAGTGCTCAAAGAGGAGGCGCTGTCCATGAATAAGCTGCTGCTGCTGCTGCTGAAGAGTAACTTCTTCAGAAGTAGGATGCTCGGGATGTGGTAAAGCAGGTGCAGAGGCTGTAGGAGCAGAGGGAGATACTGAAGGAGCTCGACGTCTACGCTGGCCCCGAAATGAAAGCGCAAAAATAGGTAGTTGATGGGCTGGAACCACAGCATTAAGTGGCCGATCATCACTTGGAGCAAGAAAGGTGAACTTATTATCCGTGACTTTTACCCAAGTGCCATTACGACACTCAAAACCTAAAGAACTAACAGCCTCATCCCCAATGCTCTTAGACGGCCTACATGATGGTTCTTAGATAGGGACGCTAAAGTATTTGAGGATTCGGGTGATGAAATGACCATACGGAAGGGAACGAGTAATCAACTTAGGTATACTAAGCATGTTTCGGACAATAGTGTATCCTAAGTCGACTGGACGATGTCTAAGAATACAATCAATCAAGGCAACATCCATATGAGAAATCTCATCCAAATGGCCTAATCTAGGAAGCACAATACTCTGAATAAAACGAAGTAATATCCGAGTTTGAAGACAAAGACATTGGGTGCGAAAATGGATAGTACAATAATCATCTGAAAGGTCAATACGACGACATATATTCTTAACAGCATCAATATGAACATAATCATCAATATCAGGAGGTTTCCTAGGTGAAAAAATTTCTAGGCCATCATCGAAAGTTCCTAGGATAGAGTTCAACTCCGAATCATCAAACTCAATCGAAACTCCTCCAACCGTGGTGATTACTCAATTCTCTTTCTTCGCGGAACAATCCATATTTGAGTAAAACACTTTCACCAAGTCGGGATATACATTTTCCTAAAAAACAATTGCATTAAGCCAACCAATATCTTCCAACAATTGCAATAAAGTTCTATTGCTAATACTAAGATTATTCAACCAATTTGGTAAAATAAAAAAGGTTTGGAGTACCTCACGAGTCATGAACTGTTGGTGAAATTATTTGGCTAGATGTTTGTGGTTCTGAAAGTGTGTGGCCTCAAAGTTGGATTTATTGGATTTATTGGATGTGCCCCCTGCTTGGTGTGACCGGTTGGTATGTTGAACCGGTTCTTTGCCTTTTCTTCGAACCGGCCGTGAGCTTGACATGGTGAATTTGTTTGATTTGAAGTGAAATAAATCAATGAGAGGGCAGATAATAAGGATGGAAAGAGATTTTGAGAAGCAATTTCGATTAAAAACGGCTTCAGAGGGAGAAATCTAGAGAGAGAAGTTTCGGCTTAAACCCTAGAATTGATTTCGAATCTATTGATTTTGAGGTTAAAAAAGGGTTTGAAGGATGATTTTGGATACAAGAACGGATAGGAAACAAGTTTCATGGATCCATTTGCATAAAAAACATGTGAAAATGATGGATTTTGGAGAGAAAACGAGAGAGGAATAATCGGTTTTAGAGAGAGATAGCTAACCGGTTTACCGAAAGATAAAGGAGGAGATGAACAGTTTATATACTCGCGAATCCGGCTATCCAGAAATTATTAACCGGCTAACCGGTTGTGGGCAGTGACCTACCCATGCAAATCCGGATTTCCGGTTTGAATAACCGGCTATCCGGTTTCGTCTCCAAGAAAAAACAGCAAACTGCCTCACTCGGCTGAGATCAGAAAAAACCAACTGTGATAGGGAATGCATAATTTGTTTGAAAGATGAAGTTTCAATTGTTTTCTTGCCATGTGCGTACCAAGTTTTGTGTGCCAGTTGCAGTGAAAATTATGGAAAGAAAGGGAAAGCTACATGTCCATGTTGCCGGGTTCCAATTGAATAGAGGATCCGTGTGTAGGGTGCTAGTTCATAGTCATAGTTTGTCTTAAGAAGTCTGAAAGATTAGAAATAGAGATCGCTAAGTTCAAGAAATGAAAGTGAGATAAAATTACTTGTGTCGCTTCTTGTTTCTTCCCATTGTTTAATTCTTATATTGTTGCTTACTAAATTAACAGAGAAAGATCAGCACAATGACTGCTGATGAATACTTTGAGAAGCATCCAGAGCTAAGGAAAGAAGTTTGATGATGAAATCCGGAATGATTATTGGGGATATTAATTCAGTCATGTGCATTCAGTTATCGGGAACATCTTCTTTCATGCAGACTCTCGAGTTCATCCCAACCACCATGTTGTTTTGGTGCATCATAATAAGAATAAGCCAATTGTTTTACTCCATTTTGGTTGATTTGACTATCACAAAAAATTTCATGATATTTGGACATTACTCCCCATAAAGCAAATCATCGTGATTGTGAAACAAACATTACTTCTTAGAGATTATGATTTGTTTCCATTGGGATTATTAGTGCTCTTTCTCAGACTAGTGTTCTTTGGATGCTTATTTGTTTAAGGGATTCATGTGCAATAAGATTTATGAAGAGTAATTGTGATAATATGCTCCTAGATCTTGATTCGAAGGCCGGCGGTGGAGGGACAAAGAAATGCGGACAACTTCGTGTCTGAAAAAGGAAAGTGAAGACTGAATAAAACATCTCCTTCAGGTATACTAATATTATGTAATTTAAATTTTGTCCCGGCTTTTTGGAAGTGCTTCAGTGGAATATGGTTAGTATGTAAATAAGAAAATTCAAGCCTAAATAAGTGAAATGCATTTTACTTGGGTTTCAAAACTCAAAATCTAGCTATAATAATTTCTCTTTTCTTATTTGCCAAATTTACATTAAGATTTTTTTAGAAGAACTTTTATGCTTTCACATTCAGACAGAGTTAAGGCAAAGCAATTGCAGTAGCAGTGTGTATTGATTTTGTTGATTGGCTTGAAAGTCCGTTTTTGATTCTTTAAAGTAATATCTAATATTAAAAAAATCTTCAAAAAAAAATATGAATGAGTTGAAAAGTCAAAGTAGTATTCCACGTTCCCATGTAAAAATAGATTAACGACACCACTTTAAGAAAAGCTAAAAATAAAAATAGATATATATTATTAAACAAAATGAAAGTTGGAACTTACAAAGAGCTAATATTATTGCTTTAATCTTCTATTATTTAGAGTACATCTTGCGGCTAATATTATTGCTTGGCTACGTGAAACCATTTTAGTCTTGTCAACACTATCCCAGAGGAAAATATTTTTTTTATTGAAATGCTCTTCATCCACCAACTTGGTTCTTGTCAGTTTGCTTGGTAATTAGTTAATAGCTATTGGTATTTCCTTGTCTTACTGTGATACTTTGTCCTCCTCAGATATATGGATTATTAAAAACTAGTTCAGTCCAAACCAACATGCCTAGATCATATGGATGCACAATTATCCATCCAAGAAAGTGGATGGAATCACGACTGGCTAATAGTGTTCTCCAAAGACAAATTCAAAACACATGCAGTTTGCTTTGGAAACACTTTTCTATAACATTCCTTTATTAGTGACTTCTTCTTGTTTGGTTTTGGTGCATTATTTATCTATTCACTCGTTAGTCAGACACTTTTTTGTTTGTATTTTTTTTTTCTACGCACAAGACTGATCAAATTAAATGGGCTTAATCTTTTGTCTTCCTAATAGCAATATTCAATATTTATTTAGTAATATTTCTAAAACTCTAAGAAATAACTGGATTTAAATTTTATGAATTATATATTGTGCTAAAAGCACAAAGACAATCGTATGTGCGTATATTATTATTAAAATTAAACAATTGGATTTAACCTCCTCTTCATACAATTCATATACATTGGCTCGCTCTCACTCTCTTTTCTACATGCATGTGTCATTTACATTTAGGTATTCGTATGTGCATATATTATTATAATATAATCCCTCTAAAAAATGAGACCAATCACAGTCCAAATAAAAAAAAGAAAGATAAAGAAAAGTTAATACTTTAATGGCATTGTTAATACTTCACAGCAATCATGTCCCTCGAATACGGATAACTGGATTTCACAACCGGTTATCCGGTTGTTGACAGCAAGCATGTCTCTTGCTGTCACGCAAATCCGGATAACCAAATTTCACAACCGGTTATCCGGTTGTTGACAGCAAACATGTCAATCGAATCCGGATAACCAGATTTCACAACCGGTTATCCGGTTGTTGACAGCAAGCATGTCAATTGAATTCGGATAATCGGATTTCACAACCGGTTATCCGGTTGTTGACAGCAAGCATGTCAATCGAATCCGGATAACCGGATTTCCTAACCGGTTATCCGGTTGTTAACAGCTAGCATGTCACGCGAATCCGGTCTTCCGATTTTATGATTTCAGCAAGCATCAACGTCTATTTCCAATTTCCGGTTGCATGTTTAACGTTACATGTTGCATGTCCTGTATAAAGTTTTGGTTGGTTAGGTTTGCAATAAATATGATGAAAAAAAAACTCACCTTCCCTCCATTAATGAGGGATTATCCTAAGGCTCATGTCCAAGACTTCTTCACAAAAAACACAGTCACTCCAAAACATAGTCCCAAATGCTATGTTCTAAAATCTCGTTCAACATCTATGGTGCCTAGTTTTCAACTTTTCATAAGTTAAGTTTCTCTCCAACAAAGGTATGTGCTGTAATTTAAGTAGTAGATTTGTGCTCCCATAAATGGTTTCATAAATATTATTATATTAAATTATTAACATAAAGGGTGTGAATTATGTTATTAACAAAGTTTTGGTTGAACAGGGGTTAAATATGAGTAGCCCACATAGTTCCAACAACCTAGGAATATCCATTGCTCCAAAGGTTGGTTTACAGGCATCGGACGTACCTGGCAATCATTTCGACTCAGTAGAGGATGCAGAACTGTGGTATAACAATTATGCCCGAATGCTTGGTTTTGGTGTTAAGAAAGATGATATGCGGCGCGGAAAAAAGTCTGGACAAATCACAATTCGACGTTGGGTTTGTCATTTCGAAGGGGTAAGAGATGAAAGACAATCTCAAAACTGCAGTAGGGTGCGAGAACCACGACCTATAACACGAACCGGTGTCGAGCATCATTTCGAGTAAATTACGATGATTCAGTTGGTAAATATATCGCCAAAGAATTCAGGCCTGAGCACAACCATCATTTGGCTTCTACTAATGAAGTTCATCTCATTCGTTCACATCAAAAGGTTATTGATGCAGAACTTGCGCAAGCAAAGGCATTAAGGCATGTTGGTGTGAAAACTTGCCAATTCATGGATTACATGGCCGATCAGGTAGAGGGGCCTCAAAACCTAAAGTTCACACGCAAAGACATGCAAAACACGCTAGATGCTTCCACTCGTGCCGAGGTTGGAGATTCTGACTCAGACACAACTATAGCATACTTTGCAGCAAAATCTGAACATGACCCTGGGCTTTGCTTTGAGTACACACTAGATGATGAAAATAGACTACGAAATTTGTTTTGGGCTGATTGTGTAGCTCGTTATGACTATCAGTGTTTTGGTGATGTGTTGGCATTCGATGCAACGTATAAGACTAATACATATCATAAACCCCTCGTTACACTTGTCGGAACAAACCATCACTTCAGAACAACGGTCTTCGGTTTTTTTTTGCTCGCAGATGAGACAATTGACTCATACACGTGGTTGCTGCAAACTTTCCTATCCACTATGGGCAACCAAAAGCCCGTGTCTGTAATTACTGATGGTGATAAGGCAATGTCAAAGGCAATAAAGACAGTGTTTACCGGGTACATCCATCGTCTTTGTTGTTGGCATCTCGAGCGCAATGCGAAGGCTAATTTGAAGAACGAGGACTTTACGAGAAAATTTCGTGATTTGATGTTGACGCTTATGACAGTAGCTGAATTTGAAACCCAATGGTGAGCGGTAGTGGCTGAATTCGCACTTGAACATCATGCATGGGTACAGAAAATGTATTCGAAGCGGTGCAATTGGGCGGAAGCTTATCTTAGAGGAACATTCTTTGCTGGTATGCAAAGCACTCAACGATATGAAAGTATGAATGCATATCTTAGCCGATTTGTCCAACATAAACTAAAATTGTATGAGTTTGTGCGACAAATCGATCGTGCTCTCCGTAATATTCGTACCACAGAAACATCCGATGAGTTCAAAACCAAATACAGTACTCCTGTCTTAAAAACGCACTTACAGAGCCTGGAGAAACATGCTGCACAATTGTTCCCATTAAGAGTTTTTTCGAAGGTTAGAGATGAGATACTGCGAGAAGGAGCGGTCATCGAAGTAAAAACTGTCAAAGCTGTCGATGCTGCTTTGTACACAGTGACTGAATTTGGGACACCAACAACATATTGGAATGTCATCCACAATCTACAAGAAAACCACATACAGTGTTCTTGTCAAATGATGGAGTCCGTTGGGCTTCCTTGTAGGCATATGTTTCATGTCTTGAAAGTGGAACAAATTGCAAAGATTCCTGACAATATGGTTCTTAATAGATGGACAAAAAAAGCAAAGGAGCATAATACTTGCAGGACCACAAAACCAGAAGTTGACACCGATGTTTTAGAGGTGGCTAGATTTAGTGCATTGTCTGCAGCTTGCAATAAAATGTGCTACAATGCAGCAAAAAATGTTGAAGCCTATGAAAATGCGTTGTTAGAAATCAATCGGCTAACATTAACTTATGAACAACAATCTGAACAAGACGGTCTCCCAAATAAAAAATTGCGGATGGGAACAAAACTTCGTAATCCTGCAGTTGTAAAGACCAAGGGCGCTATGTCTAAAGCGAAATGTGTAGCAGAAAGCTGTAGAAAGTGTGGAAACTGTCGTCAGGTTGGGCATACAGCACGAACTTGTCCTATTCAAGGGAATGATAGCACCCAACTAAGGTATGTCCCAAGTTCTTTATCATGCGTTTAATTATTGCATTGTTGGATATTTCATTGCAAATAACTTTCGTGGTATTGATTTTAGTGTCGATGGAAATTGTTTTACCGCATTCGATTCATCAAGCACCCAGAATCCTGGAGCCTTTGCTGGTGTCAATCCAACATTGTTAGGTCATGCAAGCAACCAATTTTCTAATGTTTTTTATTGGTGGCCTCATTAAGCAGTGCCATTAAAATGAGTCAATATGTATTACCATTTGAATTCCACTATCATGTACCAACATGACAACCAGTTCAATATCAAATGATGAGATGTGAACACTGTTAACATGCATATGTTCATTATAGTTAAATAATGTCTCGGCCGAGAATACATAACCATGTCATAAATTTAAAGATAATTCTCCATTAAAATTGATTTTACAACCATCGTAAGCAAGAAGACAAAAAAAGTCACGGTATGACCTCCCAACGCGTTTCAAACAACTTACAACAAAAAATAGTATGCAATCACTTGTATAATCATTCCCTAGTATGGTTCGATATCTAAGCGCGCGTTCTCGTGTTAACTTTCTTCTTCTTACGAATGTTGCCGCTTTGTTGGTGAAATGGTTTTTGCACTTGAGAGGGTACAGGGTTCACCATTACAGCATGAATCGCAAACTGTGCGTTGCTTAGTTCTAGCAATTTATCTCGATTTTGATTCAATGCAGAATTAATTAGTTGAATGGCTAGCCTACCCCGTGTATCCTCAGATGTGTACTGGTCAATTTGAAAGGAAACTAATATTACTTTCATATAATTAATAGGTTTTATATAATTATGAAGTTAACAAAATTTTGAGTTCAACCATTAAACAAGTTTGGCATGGTCGTACCAAAGTTGATGATTTCTTCGGAATAAATTCTGGGCTGTCCATATAGTTTATCACATAAACCCCACAGTTATATCCATTCCTTTGCTTTGGAACTCCAATGCCCCGGTTGATTGGAAAGTCTTGAAACTTCACGTGTTGCATATTGTCTTGGCAATTGGGGCTGCAGAATCCAATCCAAGGAATGTAGCTGTCGGCAATGTCGAAAACCAGACAATATTATGGATATGAATATAACACAATATACATAACTGATAATGTTAAATAGATCACGAAAAAAAAAATAACATGATTAAGATACAATGCGCATGGCTTGATCGTGCCGTCTTCTATTACTGCGGGGATCTGGAAGAGGATCCCATATTTCTGCACTTGTATTTCTAACATTCATGATCAGTAGGTACCAATGAGATGATTCATCGTTTATTGGCACATAAATCTGACATTTCAATTGTCAATGTCATACACCAAGCACACTAGTATAAACTGAAATAAGTTAAAGGTTAAGAAAGTAACCTTTTGACACCTATGCACCTGTTGCATACAATTCTTTCCACATCTAGCTGCCCTTGCAAAACAATCCACCTCATCTCCGACCATTAGAACTGCTTGCTACACATAATAAAGACAACGTTGCATAAGGAAGTTGTCAATAAAGAAACTAAAACACAATGCAACAAGTACCGGCGAGACTCACAGAATATCTTGTTAGTAAATACCAGTTCATTGGCACATCTTTCTCCACCACCTGCTGAATGAGGGTGAGGTGATGCGCTTTCATAGAAATCACCTAAAAGTGATCATATTGATTCAGATATATAATAACATATAATAAACGACAAACATATATTGTGACATCACCAAATGTTGAAACCTAATACCTCGCCACATAGATAAGCCCCCGGCAAAAGAGTCAATAAAGAATGCCGATTAAGAATTTCGCCGTAACTAGAAACAATGATTTCACTAAAGACAAAACACGGTAATTTTTTAGTCGTATAGCATAACAACCATATACAGAAAACTAATTTCAGTCTTCTGAATTTTACCTTCCGTCAGTCTCTTTGTTAAAAGCATATTGAATAAGCTTCAATTCTTCCAGTGTAACTGGATCATTGACTTGAAACGGACCAGCTTTATACTTGGGATTTGCTCCCCTGGACACTTGATCGTACGGTGAAAGTTGATATCGGCCTGGCCTACGATTCCTACTTGGTCGCGTTGGCAGGACACTGACACTAGTAGATGTTTGAGGTTCTTGCTTAAATTGAACTGGTTCGTCTATATCCTTTATAAAAAATAAATTTATATGTAAGTTACTTCATAAGTGAGTTATCATCGAAATAATTTTAAGAAAACGACGTTATAAAACTGTACCTCATCTCGGAGATTAGGTGGTGGAATAGGGACAAAGTGGGTAGGATCTTTGTGAAATTCACCGATTCCTTCTCTTGTCCCCATCCAACCCATTATTTTATCGAGGCTCAGGTTCAATCTGCGATCCACAGAGTCCTCGTCGCTATCCATTACCATTTTTTTTCTATCAGTGGTTGGCTCGGTTTTTCTGACTGGACATGTTGGTTCTACTATTTTCAAGTTCGGAGATGGCGAGCATGGATCAGATGGTTGTTTTGATGGTGCACCAACTGGAGACTTTGATCTCAATTCCTCCAAAGACTTCTCAACCATTTCCATTCTCACATTGAACGAATCCATTTTGTGTTCAATTATGTGAACACACTGTGTTAGTACCATAAAAGCTTCCTCCATATTAACAGTGCTTGGCCCAGCATTTTCGGTTTGTTCAAAATGAGGGAAATTTCTTTCGAGCTACAGAAACTTTGATTCACGCATTGGAACCTAAAATAAATATGCACAACAATCATACATAATGACAATCAAAATATATTCAATTAACCGTAAACAAAATTAAATACATGTGTGAACAAGACAAAAAATAAAACAAACCTCAGTACTTGTCATGTCCCCAAACTTTTTCCGCCAATTCAATAAGCGCCGAATCTCTTCCTTGGTCCATACACTAACAGGGCAAACTATTCTGTCTATGGAACACCGATCATACAAAACAGCACTAAAGTAGAACAACTGTTCATTCAAAAAACAATTACTACGTCATTTTATTTTTCGTATTTGGAAAATTAATTATGGCATCTAAGATTTCTTAAATATACCTCTAAAAACACAACACAACCACTAACTGACTTCACTTGATTATCTTTATACTTCGCTATGCCCTCCCACAGAAAGTTGAAACACCATGTAGCCCAATTCTTTTTCTTAATTAATTGCACATCTTTTAGGGAATGCAGATACATCGGATTGATGTAGCTGGCACTTGTGGGACACAATACAGTTCCTAGAAGAAACAAACAAAACATGATCTTAAAGTCATCATCACTACTCTCACTAGCTATTATTCTTTCACTAACTGCGGCTATTTCAATTCCTCTTCCACCTGTTCTATACTTGGCACACAGTTCAATTATATCACCTGCTTCTTCTCGGATGTATACTGGTTCCCCTCCATCTTTGATCCCCATTACGATGCTGAAGGTTGTAGGGTTTAAACAAAACTCTCTCCCGTGTAAAACTATACAGTGCCTCTTTGTATCACATTGTTGGACAAGTGTTTCACAGAAGTCTTGTCTCAGGTGACCACATCGTAATTCTAGCATGCTTCCGAAGCCAATTTCTCTAATTGCAGCTTGTTGGTCGGCCGACAGTGTGGAAATGACCTTAGTGAATGCACTGACACGACAACGAGATAAATTACATTGGCTATGCTTATCCCCAATTTTTTGTTCTTCATCTTGTTTTTCAATACTCATTTCACCAACATTTGAACTTGGGTCCTCATCCATCGTACCAAATCGACACTTCTCCTCATTCGTCAATTTCTTCCATTTTTCAACAATTGTCGCCCTACAAACTTTTTTGATCCCTTCTTGCCTGACCTTTTCTGCTTCATGCTTACTGTACACAACATTTTAGTTCAACTAATTACGTCAACAAAATTGTTATAATAAGAACTTTATTCAAAGCAATAATTTTATACTTACAAAAAGTGTATCCACGCTCTCTGACCAGGTCCTCCCCTTCTGCCTTCTGTGGACTCCATTTTATAACTGTATGCTATATTTTAAATCCTGAAATAGACCACACATAAATGTAGTATCAAGGCCAGACCCAGAACAATGGCTAAGTTCTTGGCAAATTATTGAGCACTCATCTTTAGTATTCCTACCAAAGAGTGTAGAGCTCAAAACAAGCAACAACACCTAAAACCAAACAAGAAAAATTTAGGGTACCCATAGAAAAATAACACTTAAAAACCAAACCTCAAAAAATCAACCACAAAATAGAAATAAATTAAAAAATGCCATTGAATTTTTACCAACTAATGCCATTGAAACTACGCAAAATCATGGGAACATTGCATCCCCTTCTAAATATCTTTCTTCAATTCCATGCTTGAATTACAGTACATCAATCATATCAGGATTGAGGATTTTCTTGCCAATTTCATGCTTGAATTACAGTACATCAATCATATCAGGATTGAAGATTTTCTTGCCAATTTCATGCTTCCAAGCCATTAATCATCTCTTCAACATCAATTTTTCATCATCTAAATATCTTTTTTCACTCTAAATTACCAAACTTCTAATTGTTTCAAATCTCTAATTATTTCACACAAAATTTATAGTACATCACAAAAACCACAAAGGTCAAAATTACCTCCTCACCTTCCCGTTAACTCACAAAATGAAAAGGAAAGCGAGGAACTTGTGGTCATCTTCAACACCTCAGGATGACAGCGACCGCTTCATGGATTCCACTTGTTATTTGCTTTGAACGAGATGGTGCCTTGGATCTTGCGTGATTACTAAATAAATAGAAGAGAGAAATTTGAGAGAAATTTGTGATTTCAAAGAGAGGTGTGACAGATTGGGAATGGCCTGGGTGAAACCCTCAAAAAGCAAAATTTTGTTTTGCAAGCTTTGGGAACCGGTTTAACAAGTTAACAATTTTTTTCTCTTTTTTATTTCTTTTCAATCTCAGTCGTTGGATTCATTTTACTTGAATCCAACGGCTGCGTTTACAAGCTGGCACGATGCCGGGCGTCAATGCCCGGCATTGTAGCTTTAGCCGTACAAAAAAAGCTATTAATCAGCCTGGAGTTGTACTGTTCAACTGATACACCCATAGCTATGTGGTTTGCTATGTCTGCTTACGTAATAGAGATCATTTCTTAATCCGTACTCTATTTTTGTGAAGCTTGTCCACATCCATTTGCACTTTTAAATATTATGTCCATTGGTTGTAAGAGTCTGGATCTGATCATGGACTGAGGATTCTACTTTCTTGATGTAAATGTTAACCACTCATGGGCAAAATGATAGGCTATCTATATGTTTAGACTAGTACGAGCATTCACATTAATAGCGTTAGCTCATGACATTTCTCGCCTTTTCTTTGCTGGACCAACACCATCCACATATATATTTTCTAGTGCGCATATATGCGGAAGTTTCAAGCAATTGGTTCAAAATAATTTTAGAGGTGATAATTTCCTAGAAATTTAAATGACCTATGTATGGGACTCATATTCTTAAAGAAGAGAAACATAGGCTTTTAGCTTGAAACCATTACCTTGGTTGCCTTCTTGTATTTAGAATCCTTCTCTTTTCCAATAGGATTTAAAGGACCAAAATTTTATATGCTTTATTTATATTTCTTTTATTTTTTTCCTATTATTGTTGTTATTATATTTTTGGGCTGTAGAGCATACCATCCTTCACATGCTACTTTTTTTTTCCCTAATACAATTATTATTATTATTATTATTTTGCAGCTTATTTTGTTGAATACAATAACTAGTTATTTTACCATTTAAAACAAGCAAGCAACCAATTATGCTAAATTCATTTTTATTTTCAAAATGATTTATTAAGTTTCAATCTACACTGACAAACTGATCCTATATTCTATGAATTTTGTTTGTTTATTTTATGCTCACACAAATGAATTCAATAATATTGGCTGTGGCGATGGTGCAAAGATTATTGACCAAGATGATTAAATATGTCCGGAAACTAAAAGGTGAGATTGTTAACTAGGCTCAACTAAGATTTCAAGTGATGATTGAATACATAGGTTTGTCTAAGGACTTCTATTCCATACTTTTAGTTGCTTCCTAGATCTATTAATTTATATGAAAATCAACTCTGTTTGCCCATTGTAAAATTGTATTGTCTCTTTAATTTGTTCTGCTTGTTTCATCTCTTAATTATCAACTGCTTAAGAGATCAGAGTGCTTACATGATACTTGAAATATTATGATGGATAGTTATGCTTATTACTTTACTTCCTTTATTCTTCTTTTATTTGAATAGGGATAACATTTGGAGCTATGAGACTTGTGGAATAGACAGGCAACTAGTATTCTTAAGGTTAATGAGAAAACTGAGCTTCAAGTTGGATTAAATGGTGATTACCAAATGTCATTTTGTTACTGTAATTTCAATTCTTTTTTACCATTTGGTTTAACGTATTTGAGATTTTATATGTGAATTAACATTTTGTTAATATTAGAAGTCTTTTACACTTGATTGCATTTTGTTTTCGTTTGTCTTATATTAATATGAGAATTTAAATTCTAAAAGCAGCGTACAAAATAATAGAAATTTATAATTTTCATTAAAAAATATTATTTAAAAAATTATGATAGAGAAAACTATAGTCATAAAAATTATCAATTCAGTGTGATAGACATGTGACTTGTAAAAATTATCATAAATCTTATGATAGATTTTTTTTTTATCATAAATGAATAAGTACATAGCTAGCATGATAGATAAATTCTCTGTTATCCACATCATTTATGATTGCCATTTTACGGTCATCGATTGCCAATTTTATTGTACTGAGTCGTCCAACTTAAAATCTCCAACTGCCATGGATGATCTTCAATCTTCATGTCGAAACAAAATCATATAAAAATCACAGT